>NC_048418.1:10596472-10710358 GCF_013103735.1 Etheostoma cragini
TCATCCGAGAGGAGCTCGGAGTAGAGCCGCTGCTCCTTTGCGTCGAAAGGAGCCAGTTGAGGTGGTTCGGGCATCTGGCGAGGATGCCTCCTGGGCGCCTCCCTAGGGTGGTGTTCCAGGCACGTCCAGCTGGGAGGAGGCCTCGGGGAAGACCCAGGACTAGGTGGAGAGATTATATCTCCAACCTGGCCTGGGAACGCCTCGGGATCCCCCAGTCGGAGCTGGTTGATGTGGCTCGGGAAAGGGAAGTTTGGGGACCCCTACTGGAGCTGCTGCCCCCGCGACCCGATACTGGATAAGCGGATGAAGATGGATGGATGGATGGATGGTATAGATGTATCTGGACGGGAAGGATAACTCTGGGAGTGGGAAGGGTTGTGTTGCGATTCTGCATTCTCACTTTGCGACACAGGTTTGTGTATCTGAGTGTAGCAATTTTGGTTTCATACTGGATATCTTTGCAGCCATAGTGTGAAAAGGGTCATTCTGATGAGCCCACTTACGAATGGGGTCATGCTGTATGGATCGCTTCTACACATGGCTAAGATGAGCTCACAAAGCAAGAATTTGATTGCATCACAATGTTTTCTGCATCTGGCAATAACACAGATTTTTTAATATTCATTAATACAAATACATTATAAACCTTACATTTGTATGGGCAGTGTGATAACATCTTTTCTACTGTTTTTGTTTTTATTTGGGTACTACAAGCTTTATTAACATAAGAGAGTCCCATTGCGACAAAGCGTCTTCCTGACTCTTCCTACACAACACATGCATCACAGTAATGAAAAATAAAGCCACCAATTCAATGCTGAATGTGGGGGAAGTAGGAGGTGACACAAGAACATTTTAAAATCAATGTTTGACTGGTTTGGTGTATATAAATATATATGGGATGAATGAAATGCAGCTCTTATTTAGGAAGTTGATAGTTTTGAGAGATATGTAAAAAAAATATGGATAAAATATGGGAAACTACTGGATCAGCACTGTCATGCATTATGAAGATTAAACTTGCAAAAAGGAGATTTTTTTTCAAGAATTTGACAACTTACATCAATGCCTTCTCTGAATCCAATTTAGAACTAGCAGCCATGGTGACAGTTACTGAGCAAAGGAGAAACAATCAGCTTAAACTCTGAGAAAAATACAGTCCTATTCCACAAAAATGGATGAAATTTGTTAAACAGAGCAGGTGTTAGACAAAACAATTATTTCCTCAAGATATTTTTGACCTTAAATACATACCAGACACTGATATCCAAGTAATTAGTGTGTGGCAAAGCTCTTTTAAACTTTCTTTAAAAACGTTATAAAACAATTCCCAGTCTGCAAATTTCAACCTTAAATTCATCATGAGTTGAAGGACAATGGCAGATGAAACATTATCCATCTGTTCCATGTCCACTTGCACTTCTCCCTCTGCCTCTCTCTTTCCCTCCCCTGGTGAGGCTGTGGCGACCTGTGCATTACAAGTAGAAGGCTGATGATTACATTGTTGGACTGAGAGCGATGCTCATGGTGCTGTAATCCCAGCAGTAATCAATATCTCTGGCCGCTTCCCTGTCCCATCCCTTCTACTGCATGTAAAATATCCCCAAGCAACACTCACCCCACACTTTAATTATTCTCTCAAAGTCATCAGTGGCTGGAAACAACACTGGTCTTGGGCATACTACAAATGAATCACAGTTTTTGTTTAGGGTCGTTTTGCGACACCAGGGACAGCGACAATAAATGATAGCCACTGTTGAGGTTTCTATGTTGGGAGTGTTTGTTTAACATTTGAAAAGCATTGTGCATTCGAGAAAAAACCTTTAAAAATGAAAGCCATGTCTAGGTCCAAATGAAATGAAATAACATGTTCAGATAGAGATCTACTCTGTTACAAAATGTTTTTTTTTTCTTTCTTGTTTTATGAACTCAATTGTAACCTTTTTAGGTCAAAGTCGCTCACCCCTTGTCTCACACTGTACACATTACCCTGTAATATACTTAGGAGATGATGATGAGTCCAAGATACCTTTTTTAAGCACAAAACTTAGAAAGTGATGATGGAAGAGCAGGACGCCAAATTTAGATGACTGCTTGCTACATATTTTATCTCTGCTCGTCGTGTAAAGGCACGCTGGGGAGAGGTCAGCAGTCCAGCACTGAGGCAACATCCACACCACCATGTAGCAATGTAGTCACCAGCAAATGTTACATGAGGTCAAATCAGTTACTGCATGTGCTTCTCAACACACAACAGAATGAAAGAGAGCAATAAGCATAACTTACAAACCTTGAAGGTCTTATTTCTTACTAAAATGTATTTTTGTTCCGCCTTTACTTATGTAGATGCAGCTATTGATCATGCTCACAGGGAAATTATGTCTCTAGGCTTCAATGCTAGTAGGTGGGCCGGGACATTAATCAGGAAATCAATTGTGCTGTCAATTGGCCTGACTGGGTTGGGAAAAGCATTGCAATCTGAGGGCTCAGTTGGATTGGAATAAGAAGCTACTTATACAGCACTTACACAGCAATATTACAGTTTGTGAGGAACCTGAAGTAGCATTTAAAGTGCTAAACTGCTTTGTTGACTAATATATTTCTACATACAGTATATCACAGCACTGGAATGTAGAATCTTTGGTCATTTATCTGTTAGACAGCAACTATTGTTTTTTTTTAGGGTATGGTTTCACTTTTTTATGGGTAAACAAACTTTTGAACAAACAAAGTATAGCCTGTACGGCCAAAGCTTGATATAGCTTACCATGTTTTTATTAAAACACATTATTGAGATACATGGCAATCTCATATAAAACCATCTTGCTGCTGTAAGTACTCACTAGAGCTCCAAATGCATATTCATCCGTGGCTGAAAATTGTCCCTAAGAAATGCACTATTTACTGGTGTGTACAATAAACTCTAGTCTACAGCAAACCACTTTGCAAAAAAATTGCTTAGCTATAAAAAAAAAAGTAAAATAAAATAAAAAGATAATCAATATGCCTTTGTTTGGAATGATTATCAATTGTGTGGTTTCTCAGTATTTATTTTCACCACACGTTAGATAAAATACTAATAAGCCCATTGTATTTTTAGATTGTCGTGCAATACAATGCCACAATAACCTCAACATGCACTTAGTTATTTGCTCAACAGTGAATCTATCCAGTGTAACTCCTACATCTACCATTTGTTGCCACAAATTGAGATGTAAGGTGCACTAGATCAAACATTAACACCACATCGCATCTACATGAAGACCACATGTGGTTGAAATAATGAACAAGAGAACAACAATGCCACTGTTCTTAGGGTGAGATTGAGGTTATTTTTTCCCCTCACCATCACAGGGCTCTTTGACATGCTATGAATCACTGGCGCCTCTCATTCCATCTGCCAATCTGTCTCTGTTTCTATCTCTCCCTGCCTGGGTTTCTCTCTTCCTTTGGACAGCTTTAAACATTCCAACTCCTGTCGACAGCTACATCTGCCTTTGAGGGCTGGTCATTGGAAAAACATGAAAACAAAGCTCATTCTAAAAATGACTCACAATGTTATCAACTGGGTAACTTGTGACACGGCTAGACACTGCCTCTCTCAGAATCTGTTCACTAATTTTACAAACTCACGGCAATCTCAAAGTCTTTTTAAACGTTATCTTGGACACACAAGCATTCTCCTAGTTAGGGTGGAGTATGCACAATGAAAATAACCTGCAGAAAGAAGTTTGATTGCACCAAATCTGTCAGGATGGATCATTATCTCTAGAAAGATTCCCACAGTGAGCAGCTGGGAAATTGTCAAAAACCATCTTGTTGTGGATGCAAATGAACACCTTTGAACTCCACTTTATGTATGTAGGTGTTTATGGCTGTCAGTCACCATTAAGATTTTGAGAGTCTAGCAAATAATGCACACATTTTTCTCATTTCTAGTCACCTTATGTTGTTTGGATGCTGCAATGCTGTAGAAAGATTTTGCCATATTTCCTTTACACCTGGCCAAATATTATGATTAGTAGATTTGTGCATATGGTTCCAAACGTTGAACTGCTCACAGAAGTCGAACACAATCTTGTTTGTCATTATGGGATTTATGTTACTACTGAAAGCTTTGGACTAAAATTTAACTGATGAGGCAAGACACTATTAGTCAAACTGGACATCCTAGATTGTATTTCATTTTCTCACTAGTAACTGAAGCTATAACTGAACACCAATGCCGCCGCTTGCTTATTTTATTTATTAATTTTTAAATGCAGGGCTGTGTTTGGTCTAAACCGCCCAAAATGGAATGTTGGCTTTGTTCTTTGTTTTTTATTTTTTTAAACGAGACTAGTTGAAAATAAGAAAAATAACAACAATTGTAACAATTTTAACTTAATTTTAGTTGTAAATTAGTTGAATATGAACTTATTAAATATAAAATCTTCTAGGAGATTGAGAGTAGAAAGTACATAACACACCACCATATGAAGACATGCTGTACATATAAACACAACCTGTAGTTTTTCTCACATTAACATACTGAATAACAGCAGTTAAACTGTTAATTTCAAATCTAATACACAATCCCTGTCTTGTTCCGTCAAACTTTTTTAAGTGTCATTGTTTTTCATGGCTCTCTTTTTCTACAGATACCTTTTAGATGATTTCATGTATGATGGTTTTTCTTCCATACAATCATTTCTTATGCTTCGAGGAAAAAACTCTGTTTCTGTCTCTCCCACACTGACAAATGTGCAAAGTTTCCCTGCAGTTTGGGTGACTCCTGTGTGAGACATGGATGTGATTGATGCTCCCTGATGTTTGGGTTTTGACATATTTGGAGCACAAATACGTTGAGAGATGTTATGTATGTATGTGTTATGAGATGTGGAGATTGGTGAACTCTGAATTTATATATTTTAACATTCTGACAATGAACTCATCAACCTCGAAACAAATCAACTGTTTAGGTAACAGAGTCAAATAGCAAGTACTGCTAATTCTTAAACTTGAATAACAAAGTAATATTTATTTGTGATGTTGATCATGAGGTTGAGGTTACAGTAAAATACAGAATCTAGAAAAAAATACAATGGAATAACTCTAAGTGAAGTAGTTTAAAATGACCTAAAATCTGCAAATAAAGACTGTCTGCAGTTGACCCAGGGAAGAGATAAATGGTTTTGGAGCGTAATGCTGAATGTCCATTTATCAGCGCTTAATCTCCAGTGAAAATAATAGCACACTATGCATTGTGTGTTTGGTGTTCGTGAGCGGATCATGAGACACGTGGGCACGTTTGCCTGTATATAACAGGATTTCATTGTCTGTGACCACCTCTGAGGCCCCTTAGACAGAGCTTTTGTTGCTGTTGTTTTGCACTTGCTTTGAGTTCTCCCCACAGGATAGAAGGGCACATATTGCATAGAGTACCCAGACCCTTTTAAGTCCTGAAGATACACTGAGAGGATAAATACTCACTTGTATCATAACTTAAAAGAAAACTCTATTACACACTCTTTTAAACAAACAATTGAAATGCCTTCATTGTAATGGCACACTCATGTTGTACGTGGTAGAGTTTTCCCTGACAAAGACATTTTAATTGTTTGAAAAACTAATTTTGAACTTTGTACAGAAAAAGCAGAAATTATGTCCAAACTTAACAAACTGTATCTGTAAAGGTGTGACCGAATAAAAACTACAACACCACACTGGATCTAGCTAGACCGGAAACAAAACAACAGGCTACTAGTAGTCGCACACTAGTCGTTTCATTACTTACTTAACCGTAATCTCTGCCGAAATGAGCAGCTCACGGTGCTCTTTCTCCGGCTAAGAGTCACCTACAGCATTCTCGGATAACTGAACCACCGCTACCGCTGACCTTAAGGAGCACCATGCAGGGCACCAGAGGCGGTGTTGAGGAACTCTTGCTGCTCAACACATCTACTAAATTTTGCTGATACGACCAAGTTGTGACTGAGGTCTGTAGCGGCTTAAACAACTAGCAATTGCAATTCTGTAGCATGGAGCACCTCTTCGACAATTGTTTCTACCGCTAGTTATTACAAAGGAGCTTGCTAAAGGTATACTACATTCAAGCTAATGTACGTTACTCAGCATCAGGTGAAAATAGGGGCAATGTTGCACATTAACTTTAAAATGATTTGAACTTTTGGCAATGAACAAGTGAATTACCTGTGTGTGTGACAACAGCTTTATCTCACGCATGCGTTTTGTTGTTGTTGATATATAGCCACAACATTTAGAATAGATAAAAATGTGCGAATTAAATATTCTAACTGTTTGACGGCACTAATAAAAATATTGACGAATGCAAATATAACAACATAAAATACAAGAATGAAATTTGCAGTTCAGTATAAAATTAATGTAAGATAAATTACAAGAATAAAATTAACAGTTTATTGTAAAAATTAAGAATAGGCAACATGAAAAAAGGTCTTCAGCCTGTTTAGTTCTGACTCTGGGGACCACGAACAGACCTGTCCCAGAGGACCTGAGAGGTCTGGGTGGTTCATAGTCCAATAACAGATCAGAAATACATATTGGCTCTAAGCCGTTTAGAGATTTTTATACCAGCAGAAGTGCTGTTGAAGTCTATTATTTGAGGCACAGGAAGCCAATGTAAAGACTTGAGAATTGGAGTAATGTGATCCACTTTCTTGGTCTAAGTTAGAACTCGTGCAGTAGTGTTCTCAATCAGCTGCAGCTGTCTAACTGATTTTTTAGGGAGACCTGTAAGGACACTGTTACAATAGTCAAGTCTACTAAAGATAAAAGTATGGTAGTTTTTTCAAGTCCTGCTGAGACATAAATCCCCTAATCCTGGATACATTCTTAAAATGGTAATAGGCTAATTTTGTTGTCTTAATGTGGTTGTTGAAATTCAGGTCTGGGTCCATGACAACACCAAGATTTTTTGCTTTGTCTGTTGTTTTCAACATTGCCGCTTGAAGCTCAGTGCTGACCTTTAATCGGTTGTCCTTTGCTTCAAAAACCACCACCTCAGTATTTTTTCATTTAATTTAAGAAAGTGTTGGCACATCCAGTTGTCGATGTGTTCAATGCACCCAGTTAGTTTCGGTATTGGGCTATAGTCTCCTGGTGTTAAAGTTATATAAAGTTGTGTATCATCGGCACAACTATGGTGACTTATTTTATTGTTTACCATAATATGAGCTAGAGGAAGCATGTAGATGTTAAACAGAAGAGGTCAAGGACTGAGCCTTGGGGAACTCCACATGTAATAAATACAGTTTGTTACAATATAGTTTATTGGTTCATGTTTGTAGGCAGCAGAACAAGCTATAAACACAACAGTGACAAGTTATGACCACAACAATTTATTAAGGCAAAGGTTACACCTATTTACACATCGAGCAGAGACAGAGCATTATTAGCATCTATTTGGAGTTTTATTTTTGTAAGTGATACACTACATTACACATACACTACTGAAGTATCTTCTGCTGCTGTATGTATGTCTTTACATAAATGACACATTACCTGTGCCTTTGCTCTACTCTCTTGAAGCTAGAATTATAAGCTTTTTGTTCATACACTCAGACATTCTGGTAATCATCCACCTCTTCATCCAACCTACCTATGGGGATTTTCAACCTTTCATCCTACTCGCTACGGCAACACAATCGCTAAGTAATGTAAGTCAATGGAGGCCAAACAAGGTTGATGACCCCGCTAAACAGCGAGTATGCGTCTTGATAACATGCCAAGAATGGCAAATTAATTGTCATTGACGCCTTTTCATAAGATCAGTCTGTCCACTTAAATATTATATGCACTGACTCACATTTTATTGGGACAAAGGTAAAAATTGTGCAACAATTTATTGAAAACAACATTTTTGTCTAGATATTCAGCGGAAGGATCAGCACTCTTTCTTATCAGTATATTTCCTCTCTGGTTAAGCAAAGGAGTTACCAGCACACATGTTTCCTTCTCAGTGTGCAGACTCCTTTTTTGCCCTCTTTTTAACAGTGGTTGTGATGTAAAACTAAAGACATGCCCCCACAAATAACAACATAACGTGAATAATTGGAGGTGTTTCTTGAAGGAAGATAATTGGAAGAGCAATGGCAATGAATATGAAAATAAAAAATCAGCCTGAAGCATTTTTTAAATTAGTATTTTTTCTTTACAATAATCATTTCAGCACGGATAGAAGTAATTACTATACCATTTCAGCATATTGTACCAGGCTTTTGTATGTCTGTAAATGGATTTAAAATATATGTATTTTAGGTTTATTAATCTCTTTGCTGGTTTGATCCCCCTAAATGATTTATATACAGTGGTGTATATAAATGTGGAACTGCATCTATAATATCAAACAAAAGAATTCAAGGCTTTGTTACATTACTGTTTAAAGTCATGGAAGAGTTATTCCCCAAAATAACAATTTGCCTCTCACAATGTGAAAACCGCAATGCATAAAACAAACATTTGTCACCAGATAACTCTACGCTGTATATCTCAGCAGGGTGTTCCCCCATCAGTCTGCAGAGTAATGGCCACCACAGGGAATTGTTTCTTCACCCCCTAATGTGTAACATCATTCTCTAAATTTAAAGATCCTATTACAATTAAATAGATAGAGAGAAAAGGGATGAGCATCTGTAGAAAAGGCACTAGACCTGCCTGGGCATACTAAACAGATTATACATATGAGTAGGGGCCAGCACTCGTCTATGAATAGAGAGCTACGGATTTGCCCGGACTCTGTCTTTGGCATTTTAATCCAGTGTGGAGATTAAAGCAGTAATGCACCTTCATTTCAAATAACTTGACACATACTGTACACCAGGGCCTTGCCATTGCAGGTGTGATCTTAATATCATTTGGCAAGTTTTATTAAATGTTGTGTAGATACATTTCTAATAAAGCACACCTGCAATGTACACCGCACAATATATATTTCCAAGCAACATGATTGTTAATTCAATTTCAGTGAGGGAAGTGAGATTGCATGGTATGTTTATGATTAAAAGAAGTAGCCTTGATTTGCTTCCAACATGATCTTATCCGAATATAATCAGAGATCTCTTGTGCTAATGAATTAGCTATAAATGCTAAGCATGTCTTTTTAAGTCATGGGAGTTTGTTTTACTGGTGCTATTGTTGTGGTCGAATTCAGAATCAACACAAAATTCTCAGCGACACAGGATGACACCAAAGGTTTTAGAGTGAAGCATTTTGGATTTTTGAGCTCCTATGTTTTGTCCCTAAGGGTAAAACATAGACCTTTCTTTCAGATGTTGCTTCAAATGTTTATAACTGCTACACAACTTGTGACACAGATAGCTACTGAACTTAATGTTGTGAAATTGTCTAGTATGCTGTGTTGCTGGTGCTGTCTTCATAGCTTTTGCTGTTTCTGCTTGTGCTGGCCAAGTGTCTTTCCACTCTTTTTAGAAGGCATCAAACGAGTGAATACCCTGGACCCTTTGTGCTGCAAAAATAAGTCCGTATTCCTTCTGGCTATCTCATTTAATGGTTGCGCCTTGAAAGGTCAGCAACAATGAGGTCAATGTTAAAATAATTTAACTTTGAATGCAGCGTTTAGACAAGTAAGATGCAAGAAGTGAAGTGAAGTCTGGTAAGAAAAGAAACACCTGTGAGATCACAAAAATACTTCAAAAAAATTTAAATTGCTGAAGAACAACAGCAAATTAATCAACATAGCGCAAAGTAACACAGAGACACTGGACACGAATCAGCCTACTAGACTATTTGACAATTTGATTCAGAGAGTTTCTGTTCTTTAAAGACAGAAACTCAAGAAAAAGATCAAATTGATTCAATAAAAGCTTGATTGAATAAGGTCATCATGGTTGCCAATGTGGAAATAGAACAATTTCCTCATGTAAGTGGGCATGTCTATAAAATATATGATCACATCTTTGGTTTTGGATATGTTTAATTGATGAAAGGACTCCTCACAACACCTAACAAAGTCGTCGATCACCAGGCCATGGCTGAACAATAACATGGTCATCTACATACTTTAAGATGGTCCTTTTTTCTCTTCTGCTAAAATATATAATTACATAATAGGAGCAAAAGCACAAATCCTTGTGGGGAGCCACTTGAGGAGGAAACTTGGTCAGAAAGAATTCCATTAACTCTTTGTGTTCTGTTAAATAAAACATAAAGAATCCAGCCCATGATCTAAAATTGTCCGTTGATCCTCTTCTCATTTAACTCTAAATAAGTCACACACATTTCCAAATGGTTACAGCTTCTTAAAAAAACAAGAACACACCATATACCGTCAAAGGGTGTCTTTTGACTTGTCCTTATCACAGAAGGTGTATCTATCGATCTATCTATCGATCTATCTATCGATCTATCTATCTGCAATGCGAATGTGAAAAGGAAATTATAATTATTCCTGTAAGAAAAAAACACTATGGGGTAAATTGTACCTCTATGATAGTCTCAGGCAGTCTGGATCTCACTGCTGTGAGCAGGCTCCTATATTCCTGCCTTATTCAAATAGTAACGGTTTTCTGGTAAGTTTGATTACGTAAATCCACGTGTTTGGATCCACTTAGCTGGGTCATTGAACTGGATGAGACACCGCCACAAAATAACAATCACATTTTAAGACACACATTGAAATTAAACTTGAATTTGACCTAAACCAATTTCACCTAATTTAATTTTGATTTACAGAATATACGATTTAGTGCATCTCACCAAAAAATGTCTTTTGCTAAAACATTAATACATTAATGATTCTGAAAAGGAAAGCATCAGTGCTTTAAGCAATATCCTATTCATTTTTGCATTCAACATTTATTTAGTAATGACCATCAGCTCATTGGAATATTTTTGCTTTGTTTAATGGCCTCCACATACAAAACAACCCTTGGCAGTTGTGCATGTATTGTCTACACCGTGTAGATTGTTGCCGTAATTGTTACTTTTAAGAATAAAAGCTGCCCTTTCTATTTAACTTAATGATTTGCTATCAGGTGGACAATAGAGATGACATTTCATCCATGCTTGAGTATTTTATTATGCTTCCTACATACTTAATCAATTCAACCTGTCGTTAACCAATAAATCACTATAGAAGTAAGGCCAGTGGTAGGCTATAGTAAACTGGCTGACAAAACAGACAGAAGCTTTAGAATTTAGGTCACATTTAATTTACAGCTGATACTAAAAATACATTAGTATTAAAAATGATATACCCTCTACACGTTTTGTGTGTAGTCTATAGCTTGGATTACTTTTCCTCAAGACATAAGTAGACATCTTTTTTCTGCTCTGTGTGCCATCCTTAGCTCAGAGCAAAGCCAACGGCAAAGTTTTCAAGAGGATTACAGGCAGACTTTGTCAAACAACCCAGGACAAGGAAATCACTTTCACTAATCCCACTCTCTGATGTCCGCCCCACTAAATGTCCCTTTCATCAGCAATAATTGAACACTGAGCAGACAACCATTGTGCTGGAATCATTTTCTATGCCCTTAACCTTTTGACTTTCAAAGTATTTCGTGTCTGTCCTGTCTCAGATTTTGAAAATGTCCGTAGGTGATGTGATACGGTGTGTTGAGTGATTTCCTTACAGTGCTACAGGACGTAGCACGTAGCTTAAACTATGAAATAATTCCTTAGTTAGCTGACAATTCACCAAGCCCTGCACTGGCCCTTAGTTACTCTTACTGTTAAGGGTTTACCACTAAAAACTTTCAGTGGGTTCTGTATTCCAGACAGAGAAAGACAAAAGCAAGCATCTTATAGCTGCTTACATTCAATTTTGACATCTAAAAACATGACTTTTGCTTGCAGATTCGATTAGCTGCAGCTAGCTAAATAATCAAACATCAAGACTAAAGTTGAAGCGCATGTTGCAGGCAAAAAGTCAGCATCCTCCTCATCTGATTATCCATGTAGAATACATGGAAATAAAGACACATATGTTCTTGTAGCGCATGTAGGGCTAGTTAGTTCTAGTATTGTGAGCATGATACAGAAAAATGTGATTGTCATTTCCTTCATACATTAAATGTTGGCTGCTTACATTGATCATGTTTTCAATTGGTAAGTTTTTACTTTTTACTTTGCAAGAATAAAGGCTTCTAGGATGAGGACTTACAGTACATGGGTTTGGCAAATGTAATGCTATATTGGGCAATGGTGGTTTGGGTTGCTGTAGTGTATCTTTCTAAAAAAAAAACAGGAAAGAGCTGCAAACATTAACCTTGACTGATGATGTGATTGTGATAGTTAATGAAACCTGTAACCCCACAAACTAATGCATTTAGTAAATGATGTACTCCTTGGCTACGGTCAGTAACTACTTTAGAGAGTAAGCTAGTTAGTTGCTGACAGTGATGGGGAAGTTACTTTTAAAAAGTAGCGTTAGCTCGTTACTCATTACTTCTTAAAAAAGTAATCTCTTACTTTACTTAGTTACCCCCGATGAAAAGTAACTTTTATGATACTCGTTACTGTTACATTACTTTAAAAGGAGGCATCTCTGGCAGAGACTGAAGTTAATTATAAAAAAACTATCTTTGCATAAAGCCAAACTATGGTTCATCAGTGAAGTGTCTGAACTGCACTGCAGAATGGATTCTCTTCTTACAGAGCGAAGCAATACATACAGTGTATGTAATGTGTTTATCAACTTAGAATGGTCACGCAGCCACGGTGGTCCGTGCATTGACGTAGACACACGCAGCCTTTTCTGGAAATCCTTGTCCTTGCAACCGACACAAGTCCACAGCGGTCCACTGCATGTATTTATGAGCCCATCTCCACCACATCCATCTGTGAGGTTGTCAGCTTTGTGTCCTGCCATGCTCTGTTTGTAGGACGGACAAATTAGTGTCTTAGAGCTCTCCGCTCAGAGTGCCGTACAGCAAAAAATCACAAAGCTTAAAACGTTCTCAAAAGTTAGCTTTGGGTGTTTCTCTCTTGCCATGATGCTCTGCTACCAGCCTCTGTCATGTACCGTGTGGAGCTTGTGAATACTGGAATTGAAATTGAAGCGCCGAATTGAAAAAGGAACTACGTTTCGTTACCAAATGGTCAGTAGTAGCGCGTTAAACTTCATTTTACCCGAACAAAGTAGTTACGTTACTGTAATGCGTCACACAACACCAGCTTCTAATGATTTCAGCTAAATTGTTAGCTTGTTTCGGTTTATTACAACAGCCTCCATGTACACTGCTTCAGCCTGTGAAGAGAAATACACAGGAAAAGCAATCAAAGCCTCATTAATTGTATTTAGCCATCAAAATTAACCCACTACACATAATTTTAGGTTGTTAGCAACAAATTCAAGTGCACTCACCTAATGCTTTTAGACATGACTCCGTCTAAAAACAAGCAAGACCTTTCAGTTTAGGCTAGTGTGTCTCAATTCAACACTGCTTGCATGTAAACCAAAATTTGTGCTATATCCCAAACTGAGTTAGTGAAATGTCAAAGTGAGCTTTGAGTATTGCTCATGTATTTACAAGGAAGGACATGGTGTTAAAGTTTATACATTTGGGATTGTTGTTTTGTCTTGTTCCCCAGCAGCAGGGAGTTCTCAGGCCTTGCCATCTTCAAATGTGGTTTGGGGACACACACACACACACACACACACACACACACACACACACACACACTTCTCTCCTCCTCTCCCTTTCGGACTCTCTTTTTCTGTCTCTGTCATTCTCTCTCTCTCTCTTTATCTGTCTCTCCTTCTCTCTCTTACACACATTCTTTCTTCCCCTGTTCAGTGTTCAGTTAGTGAATCCCTCAAGTCTATACCGGACCACTTCCTTTGACACACAGAAAAAGCCTGTCTGTCAGCTCCTGCACTGACAGGATGAGGCCAAGCTTCCCCAAAAGTTGTGTGGGTGTACGTGAGTATATGCAAGATTGAGCTCTATGAATACAGTACTTCCTTGCACACTTTTGCATGCATTTGATGCCATGTGCATATGAACTAGCCACATTTTGGACAAGTAATCTAAAATATCACGACTGGTAGTGCTGCTTCTCTTTTGCTCTCCATTTCATTCCCTTTTTCGTCCTTTTTCTTACTGCTAGACTGCAGTACAATTCTACAACGTATTGGGTTAAAACTAGCCACAATGCAGGACCGTCAGAACATGTATCACAGCTGTATGACTGGGGAGGAGAAGCAATGATGACATCCTGTGTCATATTTGACTTTACAATGTTTGTATTGACTTTAACTGAAGTCATCCCTCTCAGTTGGAGTTAATCTTGTTAGGGCGCCGAGCAAGAAAGTGCAAGTCCCCAACGGTGCCCCAATGTTGCCTTGCACTGAAAGTGCAAAGGCACCTATTGTTTTTGGAAGGATTATTATTCGGCGACGTCACTTGCATTTTTGAGGGGTATAGCATACTGGTAAACTCACAAAAATGTGCACACATGTCAGATCTGGCAAAAACTACAAAGTTCTGCAGTGATTGGGCTCGAGCATTCCCAGGGGACTCCATAGCGCCCCCTAACGAGCTTTGGAATACGGAAAAAATTGAGAAGTTGAAATGCTAAATTTTGAGGGAACATAGGTCTTATCTTTTTTCCAGCTGACAGGAAGTCGGCAATCTTGTTTTTTGTGCAACATTTTCATTTTACAAATATGGGTTTTAGGACTTTAGGATCCACAAAAACAATCTCTAAGTTGCCATGAGCATAATAGAAAATTATCTAGTCTGAATTCACATTTAAGCTTGACGCTGACTGTTGTTTGTGCACATGCACCAAATAAGAGTTCAGAGTATTCAATGGAGTCCTGTATGGGGGTTCCAGTGGAGGACTCACTAGTTATGCTGGGGGATTTCAAAGCACACATGGGCAGTGATGGAGATACATAGAGAGGTGTGATTGTGAGGATAGGCCTCCATGATCTAAACCAGAGTGGTTGTCTGTTGTTGGACTTCTGTGCTAGTCATGGATTGTCTATAACAAACACCATGTTCAAGCACAGGGATGCACAAAGTATACGTGGTACCAGAGCCCCCTAGGCTGAAGGTCAACTATGGTGGATTTGTAATACAAGTAAATTTGGACAAAAATATTCACTCAGCAATTTCCTTTGAATGTTGTGGTCAAAGAAAGAATAATGCAGATATTCAATTAATTCTTTATCAAAGTCAAAGTGGATTAAAGCAGTTGACATCAGTTTCTGCCATAAGTTGGTATTTTCAAAAGCAAGTAAAACAAATTTCCTTAAAACAGCGATTGCTTTGACAATGTACATGCATGCACTGTGCGATCAAATATTGGAAGGACAGATGAGTCGCAATGTGATTGTCTACTAGTGTCTCACCTTCACAACAACATACTTGAGAATAGAGACGAGCCTGGACAAATTGACAAGTTGACATTGCGCTTCCCTTCGAGGGCATTTGCTCTATCCTTACCTCTTTGTCTCTGTGGGCTTGACTGGTGCAATGGAACGAAAATGTTGACACCTTGTTTCAACAAATGAGAAATGACAAATGCATAAATCATTCAGGCTCTGCCGCGTGAAGATTTCGGATTGACACAGTCTCAGGATGTTGGATGCTCCACTGAAAAAAAAACTTCCACTGATGTGCTAAAATGGTCAGGGTTGTTGTTTAAGCCTTAACTCTACATCATCTTAAGACCAACAATGATGGGATGCCAATGTGTACAGACTTGACCACACCATGCAATTTTACAAATGTAAACATTCAAGCATCTTACTTTAGGACATCATTAGTCGGGTCATGATCATTTGAAAATAAATATTGTGAATCAATACACTAACGTGTCTGTCAGAGGTTAGTAGTGCTGTATGAACTGTAACAATATGTGAGATTTCCAGAGAGAATTCATCTTATTGAATGAAGATATATAATATTACTGCTGCAGGTAATATTGTAAACACAACAACTATTTGAATAAACCTGAAAATCTACCTGTTAATTAGTCCAAAGAGGGCAACTTCTTCTAGTTTCATTAACTTGTTACATTTCAATTATTTTTAAAGTATAAATATGTAACATTGTAATATTTTGTAAATTCAATTGCTTGCATTTTTTTAATGCTCCTGTTAACAAATGCACTAATCTATCTTCAAGCCTATCCAATAATCTATTTAGCCAAACATATAATTACTCATCTGTGAGCCAAAAGTGTGTGTTAGGATTTCTCACACACAAATTAAATTGCCCCCATAACAATGTGTAGGAGCCATTAGAGCATCTGAAGAAATTATTCACTTAATGAGGGGGCGGGATGGGAATGTTGCAGCAAATATGCACCATCATGTGACATTGGGGAAATAGACAATTAGATCTTGGCAAGCTAGATTTCTATACGTGATAGCTTGTTTGAAGACAATATAATGAGCTTCATGTAAAGTGTCCTAAATAATCCCTCCCTCACACAAGTGCTTGTATAAAAAACTGAGTTTGATTTTAAGCAAAACACTACGACGGCGAGCAAACTGTATCCCACTGGTGATGTTAACTGTGCATCTTCCTGTCACTGACGTTTTGTCAAAGTTAGTTCACAACGCCTCCAGAAGGCTAAACAGTAGGTGTGTGAGTGGAATAATTTCTGTGTAGCAGATGCCCCTCATTTATGATTGTTTCCCCCACTCACAACCCTGCAATTGTAGATCAGCAACACAAAATACATATTTAGAATAACTGTCAGTGGAGAAAGAAGTAAGATCCTTTACTTGAGAACAAAGAATACTCAATTACTGAATCAAAACTCTACATACAATAGGTACATTTACAGCAGTATAATTAGAACATGTTGCTAAATAATTTAAAGGAAAAAAGTCTTGTTGTGCAGAAAAATGTTATAAAAGAATATGACAGCAGCATTTTAATCCTGTAGCTTGTCAAGGTAGAGTTAATTTTCACCACTTAAAGGCAGGGTTACCAATGTTGGAAACTAGCACGATTTGAAAGCAGCTTCTCCTCGGGGCTCCGTCTGACCCCTTGCCCTGCCCTCACTGCTCCCACCCACACACAGACATGCATGAGCACCACTGCATTGCTGCTTCAGAGCAAAGCGGAGGAAGGGCCACAATTTTACTTCATGTCTCATTCACCAGTAAGCAAACACCTAATAATATCATACCCAATGTTTAGAAAAAATATAACTACAGATAGCAATGCAGCTAACTGGATGGGAGGGGTAGAGTACACGCAGCGGGGCAAAGAGGCATTTCATTTGTTCTTTTCAAGCAGATTGTGTTTTTCCAGGATTACAGCAGCTGCTGATGACAGATCTTTTTTTACTCCTTTTATAGAGCCTGTGAGTTATTTATTGCTGTCAGGGTGTAAAGAGTACAGTATATAGTAAATAGTTTCCAACCCTTCCTCTAATATACATTTAGTTTGGTTAATTGGTTCCCAAGCTAGGGGTTGGTCCCTCCAAAGGGTCACAAAATAAACCTAAGGGGTTGTACGGTGATTAAAAGGGTGGAAAGGAAGAGAAAACATTTCTCTTTTCTTTCTCTTTCTTTTTTAATTACATGTTATCATATAATTTCTTATGTGAAAGCCAACTGAACAGAACAGTATATGTTTTGGACTTCCAAACAAAGCAGAAGAATAACACTTTGACCACAACGGCTACTGTCATAACTTATTCACCAGCAAGCTAGGACCTGTGTTTTGACACCTCACTTCAAAGTATCTGGATTCTATTTCATGTCGGCATTGGAGGAAAGTCAAAAGGATGCCAAATGCAAAATGCAAAATCCATCACCAAGGTCAGAGCTACTTCCCAAGATGACAGAGGGGTCGACAGATTCATTGTCAGTGCAGAGATACAATGCCACCTGTCCTTGAAATCCTCTTCTAAGCATTGGCTTTTGTCTTTTCTATCCGGCGTGGCCATCTCTTTTTTTCTTTAGCTGCTCTTTCATCTGTTAGTTAATGGAGGGATTGCCAACATGAAAGACATGATCACTTTGCCTTTCATCACAATGACATCATCCCTCTGGCTACACCTGAGAAAATGTCTCATTAAAATTGAATGCTGTATATTAAAAAAGAATACAAAACATCCTGTTGTTGAGGAGAGTTTATTCAAAAACTCTGTTTGGACATAATGGTTTGGGATATCATCAGACCTCTGCATTAAGAGTGAATGGGAGACAGGTGTGTGTCTTTATTCCCAAATTAAATGTAATTAGCTGTTAAACTGAGCTTTATTCTATAATATTTAGTTTTGTTTTGATCCAGACACCAGATCATCAATTGTTTACCCAGTCAATAACTACTGTTCCTGCTGTATGCTTCGTATGTGTTTGCAATCTGTTGATATTATTGTGGTTCTGGTGTTGCATGTTGTAATTTTACTACTGGAAAAGTTTATTTGGTAAAGTATTTGGCTAAGTTTTATCCAAATCAAAGGTCTTGTTAGCCAGATTGTGATTTAGAGCTACAGTATATAAATATGAAAGACTACACTTGACTTCCTTTTCTGAATTTTCTAACTGATCAGATCATCAGATTGACTCTTAAATGAATATTGTTGTTTAATACATCTTGGGTCTTTTCCATGTTTTTGGTCGTAATGCCTGTTGATTAGGATAACATTGTACTCCCTGAGGCATGGAACACAAGTGATCCGATGAGACAGCTAGGCAAAAGTTTAGCAAGATTATCTAAAACACTTTATTTGGAAAGAAAACCCGAGTGAGCACACCTGAAATGTCAATAACAATGCCTCATTGTACAGAAACACTTTGTGCACTGTGGCACCTAGGCCAATGAAAAACCAGGAAGTTGGTCTATAAACTGTTCTGTTTGTGATGTTTCACGACAGACCATTTACTTAATTTTTCGAAGGCAGGAAAATTTGACCAACCTCAAGGGTTTTTTTAAAACATCACATGACTGCTTGTGTTTCCTGCCCCTGAGTTTAAATTGTTAGCAATGGTGCTGCAAAACCCACATACTCAATTCAACTCAACTCAACTCAACAGCGGCTGATACCAGCTCTCAAACTAACTTGCAGCCCTCAATGCTTCCCATAAAAGAATACAGAAAAGACTGCTCGATTTGTTCAAGTAACAGAGTCAGACAGTAAACAAATTGCTTGTTTGCCCGTGGCTACTATTCATGGCTGCCTGCAGACTTTGGCAAGACTCGAGACTACAGTATAGTTGATAGTTAGCAACTTTAAGAGCCTTTTAATGTTTTGTTGTGAGTGTTGATGGCAGCTTCCCAGCTGTTCTCAGGATCAGTTTCATTACCAAGCATGCAGTTTTTTTACAAGATCGTTATACCAATTTTGCAGTCTTCTTATCTGGGAACTGATAAGACCTTTACGCTCTGTCTGTTTGTAATGGTCTTAGTGTACTTCAGGGGAAAGGGCCTCTCTGATGCACAACAAAAAATCTGTGGGTTATTTGTACTGCTGTTGTGTGGTCTTTTCTTTATGGTGCTATATTGCCCACTGTAGATTACTGAGTTAGTGTTACAGAGAAGTTATATAGTTACGATTACTGTTTTGCTCAGACATAAAATAATAATTTACAATAAGAGAATACCTTATAGATGCATCATTGCATTTCAAGTGTTGCATAAGGTAACTTAGTGAGCTAAATTGTGAGCTAAACCAGGTATCACTGTTACTGTATCATCAACCAAAGCCTTAGGAGGTTGAAACCCATGGATGCTCTACACAACTAGGCCACAGCAGGACAAAGGAAAAGAAAATAGTCATCCAATTCAAACTAAAAGAAATAAAACATTGTTTCCCTTTCAGCATTTTTTCATGAATTTCCTTTTTCTCTGTGATGGCCCTGCCCCAGTATCAGCAATCACTACAATGGATAACTTTTAAAATAACATAAAAATGCAGTCAGGCCTGTATAAAGAAAACTCCTGGTACCTTTTACCCGCATACTCACTAACACAGACTTTTCCGGTGTTACGCCAAAAGCTGTGTGCTCTGTAGCGCCGTCTACGTGCCGAAAATCTTTCTGTAACTTTGCAGGAAGAATTGGACAGAGTCAAAGGCGTTAATGATAAACTATATAAAAATAGCATTCTTTGCACTGTTTCACTGTCACGTTTTTCTGTTGGTCATCAAATGAAAAATTACACTGTTTCAAAAACATTTAAAAGTTACATATGGTCACTTTAGGATAAAAGAGGACGAAGATGGTGCTGGGTGCATCATCCTAAGTTCATTAATTACAAAGCTCAGACATGCAGTAGACTCATGTTCACGTTAGACTTTAACCAAACATCTACTGAAAGAACCCCTTGAACCGCTGCACTGATTTTAACAGAAGCTTTCTCTTTTTCATTGAAGTAGAAATGTTTTTGCTGTACTTGGTCCCCCAGAGACTGTAAAGACATCTTCAAAAGAACACCTGCCCTTATCAGTGTGCTTGACCTATTTCCCCAGCTTCTTTGCTCCATCCCTCCTTCCGTACATCTTGGGCTACAGAGGACATGTAATCCCATTGACACGAGCAAAGACTGATGTAGTGCACCTGTAATCTGGTTATCTTGCCCTATCTCGATCGCAGATAAAGCTGGCAGCAAACCAGTGAGGTTATTGTGAAAGTTATAGGGTTGCCATGGATTGTTAACTAGTGCTCAGCAAAATAAGCAATAAACTGGATGTTATTAGGGATAACGTTGTGTGGGAGAGTTTGATTATTCTTCTGATAATGGCTACAATCATGCTAAGAGTGCAGTGAATGTGACGCTTTTAGAGAAGCAACAAAAATTCGAGGGAACCAAGTGCTGTTATAAAAATCACTTTACTAGAGATGAAGATAACTACTGTATATACTTTAGCATTATAGTTCTGTACATAACAACACACAAATCAGACTGCTGCATTATTAAAACAAGGACAAGTAAAGAAAATATGAAAGTAGCCTCACCATGGTCAATGAAGTGAAACAGCTAAACATAAACAAACCTAAATATTGATGGAGGATGTGAATCTCCAGGGAGGGAAAGTAAAGGCGTCTTCTGGTGCCTCTGCGTCTGTCTGAGCTGCAGCGAAGCACAGGGAGCTTCTGCAGCTATAAAAGATGTGAAGTAGTAAACGCAGTTGCCGATCATTGATGGGCCTCTGGGTGCTTAACTCATTTTTTACTCATTTTAAAACATAATGTGCACTTTGTTTTATCACAGCAGTGCAACTCAATCCGTGCAAGAGTTGTCCACTCATTCAATTAATTGATTTTGCTGTCATCAGCCACTCTCTCCTGCGTGCTCTCTCTATGCTCTGTAGATTCTCTTCTTCTCCGACCTCTCTGCGGGCTCTTGATGGCGGCTGAACGGTCATAGCGAGGCCCAGCAGGTATTTAGGCTTTCAACGGCTCAGGATAATGTGCATCTAGTGCATGAAGCTAAAAATGTAGCTACTCAGGCCTCCCTAATTCATTTAGTAAAGCCCAAGGAGGCTGCGCTAGGGATATGCAAAATCCATCAGCTGGTGGAAAGAGTTCACGCGGGAGCACACCAAACAAGCCGCATCCAAGAAGCTGAGATAAGTGTGAGGAAGAGTTTTAATCCTCTGTCACAATAGCTGTTACTTATCAGATAGGAACTAATAAATAAGGTGTACAACATGAAAATAAAAGGTGGTGGTGTTGATTAGTACCACTGCTATCAGATCTATTTTGTTTAGTTTTGGTGGTGAATTTCACCGGTTTGGAAGCTTGTTTTGATGGTTATGTTTTTCTCTGCTACAATCAAGCAGGTTGAATCTCCTGCACAAGCCTCTTGGGTTGTGCAGGAGAAGTTCATCTTTCTTGCTAAGGAAACCAGGCAAACAACCTCCTGACAACTCCCTCGACTCCCCTGGCTTATAGAGTCAGAGGGCGAAAACATGCATACACAGAGGCACAGGCCAACACATGCTGTCGGTGGTGAGAGGCAAGCACACATGCATAGAGATACTGGCAGACAGATGGATAGGAAGGTGACAAGACACAGACAAATGTGCTGTAAGTGCAATTCACATCTTACTGTTTGTTATTAATCAAACAATCCTATTATCTTTTTAAAAAAAAATGCATCTCTGTCAATGTGCCAAACGTCTTGGTACCATTTAGAAATGCTATGAATATTTTTGACGTTCTCCTAAGAAATGTTTTATACCCATTTTCTGTTATTCAATTCACAACTTCTAGCATTGCGGGATTTATTCAAAATTGATTGAGGCTTGTCTACCCAGGTGTGTTTTCTCTGCGTTAAATAAAAATGCCATCTGCAAACTTTTTTATGCATTCACACTCACACCAATTTTTGATCTCGTGGCGACAGAGGCATTGAGGCCTGTCTTTTGACTGATGTGCTATGGCACGAGTTGTCTTCAGCTGAGATGAGGACTGTAGAGGGTTTTGACAGTGTTCACTCCAAATACCCTGCCCAAGTAAAGCTGATCAGAATAGACGCCTCTCTCAGCATTGCTAAGTGAGCTCCACATCACAGTCTGTCAAAAAGTGGGGACTGCTGTTGGATGCTCATTTTACAGCATGGCGAAGGTCTGTAACACATTGTTAAACTTTCAAATATGTCAGTTTTTAGGTCCATGCATCCAGCATAGGTCTGGACTTTTTATACACTAAAGAAAATATTAAGTGGATATCAAATGGGCAAAATTAAATCAACAAATAGAGTCTGTTCTACTTGACTTGATCTCTAAGAAACCTTCTTCTTCATTTCAGGGACAAAAAATCTTTTCATCAGAAGCAAACTGGGACATGAATGCTTGTTAATCATCTAGACAAATATTATAGTTTATTACAGTATATAGTTGTATTTATGTGAAGTCAAAAATGTTTAGTTACAAATTCCCCTGAACTAGGGCTGCGCAATTAATTTAATTTTAATCACAATCACGATTTTGACTTCCCACGATCAAATTTGCGTAATCAAGCAATTTTTTAAATGCGTCATTTACTAGAACGCTCCGGGATTTTTTGCAAAGCTAATCTACTGCTCCGTAAACCACTGTCTGACGTTGTGCCAGTCAGAGTTGTTTCCTGCATCACGCAACTTAGTTTCAAGATGTAGACCGTCACAGAGGACAGAGTAACGGGAGGAAAATTCGACAGATAGCAGTCGCCCATACATCGGTCTCAAGGTTTACCAGTTTACTAGTAAACGCAACATTTTGTCCCGCCTGTTGTTTTTCAGACAACAGCAGTGACCAGTGCTAGTCGGTGCTAGTTAGTGTCGGTCAGCTTACAGGGCTCTAGGGTGCGAGCAATATTTTTGTTGTTTGATCTTTCTCCTCTCTGTTGGACAGTCAGCCAAAGGCCAAAGATGTGAATGGCCAGTGCTCACATGGAAGACACACAAGTGGGCCAATCATATGATCTCTCTTCTCTCTTTGGGTCGATTAAAAAAAAAAAAGACTTTGGACTGGTGTAAAGCACCTGCAGCCCACACAAGTAGACCACCCTTCAGATGGCCAATCAATGCCTATTATAATGGTAAAAACCAAATGCTCAACAGACTCTAACTAAAACATAATGCTACAGCTAAACTTTCAACTAAAACCAGGAACATAGGTAATATTACCTGGCTTTAAGCATGTGTAGTATCTTTGCATATGAGCTTCATTTATGTGCTTTCTTTGGTCACTCAATGTTTTGTTTTGTTTGATTTAGTTTAACTGAACTACTAAAATTTACATGAGTTCTAATAACCTTTGTCTTTAGCCATTTAAGTCTCCTTTCATAAAAGATAGCTTGGAGGTAACTCACAAAGTTCATGCTGTGTTCGTGCTAGGCCCTCTGGTGATAATAGTCTCTCAACTTTAAGGTACTAACCATAGATGGTTTGAATTGTTAAAAGTTAGGAAGGACAGAACAAGTCATTTGAACCTTGTAATAATCTCATTAAAAAGAAGGAGATGTGCACAGGGACAAGACCATTATCCCAATCCATTCCCTTCATTAGAGGTAGTTACTACTTAAGTTTTGCAGTGTTTTTCTCATCAGCGTCTTGATTGGGAATCTGCCTGAGTGTTAGGCTGCTGGGCGGAATGGCCATAGAGAGCTTCCATCAACACTCAGGTGAAGTGAAATCTCCGACTGACGGAGCTTTCCCTGGTGACTCAGTGACATGGCTAATGGCCTTGCTCAGGGCCTGCCCAGGCATAACTTGTCGATACAATTCTCTTCTGTTTTGCCACTTGCCAGTTCCCATCTGGAGCCATTTGATGAACCGAGATGGTGTGTACCTTCCCACGAGGTCACTGCCTGTCTCTGCATGGTCCTCTCTCCTCGCTCGACTGAGCTTCTGTTCATTGTGACAGGCTGTACAATGCTGTGCATTACAGTGAGTAAACTTCCTCCCTACTGTAAGGCTTTTACTTCTGAAAACGTGATAAAAGTGCTGCTTTGAATAAATGAATACATCCAAAGCACCACTTTACAATATTTGCATGTTTTATTATCTGTGTAAAATGTGACCACATGTGAGCACAATTTTGAGGAAGCATTATATTAGGTTTTCATTCTGTGTTTCTACATTTATTATTCACATAAAGTATATCGTTTTATATCTCAAGTATGTCCAAATTCATTTTGGAATATTTATATATCAAGATCCATTTCTTTCCACCTGCGGTAAAACCTTAAAGTAAATTTTTTTTAAACTGAAGACTCAAGGTGCAGTCACACAAGATTTCACTCCCTATCAATTTCTGAGCCCCTTTAACAACCTAATCAAGAAGGTTTTGCTCATCTCATTTCAGAATGGCTTAGCTTGTGATCCACCAAAACATACTATACATAATAAAAACAAAAAACTTTGCAAGCTGCCACAAGTCAAGTGCTGAACAGCAGGAGGCTGTCAGATAGCCCGGCTGAGGGGGTTATGGTTTCCACTCACCCAGTCAAAGTGCATATTCATTCACGCTGCTCCCCTCTGGTTCAGTGCTGAACTGTTCAACTGTGTCTCAAGGGTGCGCATCAGACAGGCATAATTTCAAGGCCATGCACTGTTGCTCTCATTACCATTCTGAGCCACATTTACCTGTTGAGCAGAAGATAAAAAGAGGGAACAGGTAAGCCTGAAATTATTTCAGTCTTTCAGTTTTAGCAATTTTAACAATGGGGACTTGAAATCATGATCGGTAATTTTTGACTGCAAAATATATATTTTATGGAGAATATCTATATTTAAGAACCACTCAACCTTATAGAGTCCAGAGGCCAAACCATGTGCCTGGATACATTGGGCAGAAAAATTGATTGAGTAGCGTAATGTGTGTGTTGTGAGTGCTAAAACACACACACACACACAGACACACACACACACACACACAGACACACACACACACACACACACACACATTTTAACAATTCCACTTGAAAAGACTAATTTATAGACATAACTATTATAGATGTAGTTAAATACATGTACAAAATCATAGGCCATTGGCATACAGCAGGTATTCATACTATTAAGCATGCCCCTCCGTTCTTTTGAGTATAAGTTAGGCAGAATGGCATACTCAGACATACTATTGCAGTGTTCAAACATTGATGGTTTAACACAATCATTTTTGTACATTCTTGCTGAAGGGGAGAAATGGTTTGACATGGTTTAAGTATTAGATCCACTATTCTGTCATGACATGTACATTCCCTGTAAGCATGGTAGCCATTCAGAATATGTGGTAATGTTTCAGTGATCTGTTATGTAATGGGAGCTGTAATCTGTTTTTCAGTGGGCATAAAAATATGGGAACTTTGTGTTGAACTAGAAAAAAAGTGGGATAACATGAATGTTGGGGGGGTGTAAAGGCGTCTGCTTCTAGAATTTGCATTTAAGTGCACAATAACCATTCTGTCATATGGTGGGTCAACAGAGACCCACCATATGAGTGGTCACATAAGGCACTATAGTCCTATGGTTTCTCTACCTTTTAGACTTGTGAACCCTATAGAAAAGCTGAGTCTACTTGTGAACGCTTTTTAGCATATTTTATAGCTTGTGACGAGACTTTCCTCCCCCAAAAAATGACCCCATAAGTGGTTTGTTCAAGCAGTAATTATGATTCATATTTACATTTCTACGTGGCGGCACCCTCTAGTAGCCATAGTAATTATGATGGGAGTAAAGCAGAAAGTAAGGTGATGAAGTAGAAGAGAGGCAAACTCTGTGCATTTTTAATTTTTCTGTTATGTGAGTACAGACGGAAAATTAGTGTTTGTGCCTAAAACTGGGACTTTTCCATTTAGATATGAGCGTAGAAAATGCACCTGCTGGACAGTCTGTAAAATATACGTAGATGTATAAGAACTGAATACCGGACAACAGAACAGCACCAATTCATTCTAATGAAAGTTGCTTTTCCAATGCCTAATCCCAAGGAGGTTTTTTTAATTAGCTTCCATGTTGCGTGGCTCACAAGATGCATTAGTGTTTTTCCCTGGCTTTGTCTGCTCGTTCCCTAGGCTTTATACATTTTCATCATAGTATATTATTATTGACTGTGTTTGCAGATTTAGTTTGTACCTAAGAACCACAGGTCTCTCCCCAGGGCAGACTGTACTGTACCTGACACACATCAAACTTTGCGTAAATATGTGGGAGGTGACATATTTTGGTGACACTAAGGTGGTGAAAACACACATTGTATCACACAACATTTGAATCAGAGGGCAACACTGTAGGCCCAGGCATCTGCCTCTCACACCCACAGGTCTCTTCTTGGTCCACAGGTCTCTTCCACATCAAAAGCACTCTAGCAGCAAATGCCACCCACCAGCTATCACGGATGCCAAACAGTAGGTGGTGGGAAGCCAAATAGCAGGCATATGAAATGCAACAATATCTCAAACACCAACCACAGTCTCACAGACGTAGAGGGCCCCTCCTGGTGCTAAGTAAAGCAACAGGGAGAGACCTTGAGTGTCATTTGTAAACATTACTTACAATATGTACATGCAAACTTTGTATCATAAAAATAACTTAGTGAACTAATGTGTACACTTCCATGCAATGACTGGCCCATACAAAGTTGATATTGCTGGTTCCAGAGTTTAGCAAATTACACAGCCTTCTAATAAATACATACCATGCCATAGAGAATATACAGACATGAACTTTAACATGTAATTTATAAGCACCTCAAATGATTAAATCTGCCTATGGACTGTGTGGAGCTCTCTTCACACAAAAGAAAGCAATGGCCCATTAATATTACAGGGAAATCCTTTGCCAGATCTGTGCCTTCTTCCTTCTGCGGAACAACACCATTTATGATGCAATATCCAATTATAGAAGGTAATGAGCCCTAGTGACCCCTGACCCCACACCCGATTTGTCCATGCCTACATCTTAATATCCAGAATGCTGCTGCAAATCAATGCTGTTGTGAAATTCCGTCATTCAACTAGTTCGCGCTCACTCACATAGGTTGATTTCACACACACTGTCAACAAAGACTTTATAAGAGAAACATTCTTTCGGTCATGGATTTTTGTCAGGCATCAAATTTACATTATGAAAAAACAACATCTTTGCACTCCACATTTAAATTTTAATTTCAAATATTGACTTGGTACTTTGTGTTATATTTGACAATTTACCTAATATTTTAAATACAATAGATTATTCTGCCTATCATATCAGTAAAATGTTCACTGATAACATCATTCCTTTGTCTTCTGCCAAAATAGCCTTTTTTATTATTCAATTTTTATTATTATTATTCAAAACATCCTTACTGTGTCAACAGAAAACGTAATCCTTTCTGCATTACATCTTTGGTGTTGCAAATTTGGTGTGTGTATAAACGTAATTTGTAGGAGACAGGGTAGGATGAGGGGAAGTAAAAAGAACACACCCTTATTCAAGACCAGATCACACAGGCTCTACCAGATTCTCACTATGAGCAACAGGGTCTGACAAGAAAAAACAATATCTTGTTATTTTATCTATTTTGTACCAATCAGATTTGTTGTTGCTTATGCTTATGTGGCTATATCCAGAAGATGTTGCCATCATTGTGTCCATTATTGTGTCCATTATTATGTCCATTATTGTGAAAGTAACTAGTGAGTGATAAATGTATGTGGTGACAGCTTGTTAAAATCAACACAATATTGTGGCATCATAGCTTTGCACGATAAAGTTTGGATGAAAGTGATGTAATTTCTGATCCCCCCCAAATAATAGCTGTCCAAAGAAGCCTATCAAGACATGCAAACTTTGGCTTTTCATTTGAAATGAAAAGAGTTAATTCATATATCTCTCCATACCTGGCCCCACTGCAACGGTCTACCCGCTAGGCTCTTTGAGGTAGGGGGAACATTACATGGCTCTTTTTTTATGTTCTCTGTAAATCCTGTGGGGAAATTACCCAAGCCCGGTCACTAACGTTTGTGACAGATGGAAAACCTTTCCAAAGGGATTATGATGCCCTAGACTTGCTCTCGTTTCTCATTTCTTTTAAAGCCTAGGTATCAGTTATCTGTCAGCCGAGCTCTGGATTGCCTTGACAGAGGTGCACGTCTCGTCTCGCCCCTCGCCGTAGAGTGGATAAAATTTCCTCTTATGACCTCTCTGTCTCTGTCATTCACAGCTGTCAGGCAACACAACGACATGATGGCGACATTTGAAATGGACCCTAAAAGTGCCCTGTTGGATCTTGTTACCACTATCAACCCTACCCAAGAAAAGGCCACGTGGACATTCATTGGTGTCACATGCCCAATTGCCCCTTAAAAGGGAATTCCCTTTTAATTACACATGTGGAACGACATACTTAGAGCTGAAATATACAGATTAATCTGTTATAGGGGATGTTGTGGATTCTCCTTTTATTGAAATATAATGAACTGATGAGAAAGGGTGGTTCTAGCGTCAATGGGTGTTAATCCAGGCTTTTGTAAGCATGTCATTTTTTTCCCCTTATCCTGTTTCTAAGAACATTCACAAAAACAACAGCTATGCTTTACATCTGTTAAGGTTTTATCTTTTTAGAAAACAAATCTACAAAAATGTTAATAATACACAACAGTTCATTCAAAAATGGCATTGAATAATTTTATAAGGATGAACGAGTGCAACCTAAAACAAACCTAATACCTTGCTTTAAAGCATTCAATTAACAGACATCAAGGGAGTGCAGAGATTAGATTCAAACTGGTAACATGAAAGCAACACAACTATTTCTCTAACCTGCATGCTTCTGCCATTCCCCACAATGCCACTGTGCTGTTGGTTTACCTGCCTTCCATTTTTAAGTGTGTGAAGCAAACCAAATTCCCCCAAGGAGACACTAAAGCAACATATTTGCCCAAATTAAAAGAACAGTTTAACATTTTGGGAAATACACTTATTTGCTGTCTATTTCACTGCCACTTGTTAATCCCACTCTTGTTTCACTGTGTATGTTTCAAATGTTGATAGACACCCATAAGTATGAATATATGTATAAATAGCTGTTTTGAATAAACTGAACAAGCAAACCATTACGGAGATTGGTAGCCTATTCTCGGACTGCATTTAAACGTCACATTTTCTCATTAAGAACATGTGATAGACCTATGAGAGTGTACAAAAACGTATGCGCAACAATTTGTATGATATCTTACGAAATTACGGTGACTGTCACGTAAAAATTGGTCGCATGACAGTTATGTTTTGCGGTCTAGAAAAAAGATTGTGGTTGGGGTTAAAACACCGGTCCGCTTAAGTAGTACTCCCAGGACACGGACCCCCATTTCCTGGGTGAAAGTCTTGTTTTTATGGGTCATGAACTCTGCTCCCCCACTTGAAAGCCTATGTGTTGGGAAATAATGTTCCTTTGGACCTCTGGGTATTGGAGTCTTAAATGTTTAAACTAATTCTTGCCTTCATTTGAGATTGCCACCATGGGTGAATACGGTTTTTACATGTTTGATTTATTGTCATAACTGTTTATTTAAAAATATAACCAATATATGTCTGTGCATAAAGTATATAGTGAGCAAAAAAAGAATTTATTGAGTACACCAATAAAGCTGATTTTAAATTGACATCTAAAATTAAGTATTTTAACAGACAGAACCTCAGAAATGGGAGAGTGTGCGGAGAGAGTGTAATCTTTGGAGACAGGGTTGTAATTTTGCTAAGTGAATCATCAAAGGTAGCCATTTAATCCCAGATCTGTCCCAGACAGGAAGAGACAACTCTTTTGATCAGGAAATGAGGCCAACACTGGGCCTCCAGAGAAATACCAAAATCCATTTCGGGGATTGAAGTCAATTTTAGGAATGAAAAGATCAACAAACTATCTATTTGTCAAATGTTAAGCCTGCAGTTATCTAATTAGGAAAAATATACACAATTGATGTTATGCGTACAACCATGAGGATTTTTTAGAAATTCTAATTTTGTTGAAAAGAACAACCTTCCAGCCAGTTTCTTAAAAGGCGCTCATGATATTCGAGAAATCTGTTGATTAAGTAGAAGGACCATTTAAGTTTATTATTTATCCAACAGAATCTATGTCCCAATAACTACAGGGACACATTGGATGGTTATGTGTTGGTTTTGTGGCAAACATGCCTTCTACCATTCTCTGTTATGCAACCATCACTCATATCACAGCTTCGCTGGCTGGCCCTATTATTGAATAGAAAGAGAGATAGAAACTGCAGGTGGTTGGCGTTTAATATTAAGGAGTTTTTGCCGGATTACAGCACCTGCCTTGCATACTGAAGAAATACCGAGGATTTCTCAAATGACCTGAACTGCGAACCCTGTGGCCTCCACACCACCCTCCCTCCCACAACATCTCCTTCACACCTATCCACCCACTACATCTCTCAACCCGTCCCTGTATTCACTGCAAAGCCTGTTCTGCACCCAAACACTTCGCCTTCATGCTTTATTCATTTTCCATGACATAAACATCACAAGTAAGTCTCTGTCGGCCACTCTTCAGATTCTGAGATTAATGTTAATCCCGACAAACAGAGAGGATTCAGTGGTGGATGATAATGGATAGGTGCTATTTGCATTGTAATATGAATTCATTAGATCTGTCTATATCAAGGAGACGGCTGCCTATTTCAGCGCTGAAAAAACAATGCTTCCTCCAGATGAGGGGTGGAGATAGAGGTGTCCTTTTTCATCTGGAGAAATGTTTATCATAATTCAGACACACTCCTTTATTTTCTGACAAATCAGATGCAACACTTTTACACCAACATTTGGGGAAGATATGCTGACACGCTTTCTTTGGACTTCCAATTCTGAAGCTTTTCATTCTTGTCCTCTCCGAGGCACTCAGCAGGAGAGGATGCAATGTTTTATGTGTAAAATGAAAAGAGGTGTCATGAGGCGTCACTAAATGCACGGAAACTGTGTTTGATTGCTTCGCTCTGGTATGAGGGGCTGTTCTCATGTCTGTTTGGTGCCTAACACTTGCTGCTGGTTTGCCTCATCATAAATAATGCAGTCTCCACCCTGCCCACCCAACAAACTCCTAAATGAAGACAGCCTGCATTGCAGATTCTCAGAATGAGAAGGTTACTTCAAGGAGCATGGCAAACCCGAATAAGAAAACAACAAGAATCGTTTCACAAGGATGCATCCATTTGAGGGCGGTGTTTTCAAATATGTGTATTCTTGTTTGAATGATGTGTGTGTGTGTGTGTGTGTAAATGTGTGTGTGTGAATGTGTATTTGTGTGTGTCTGGGTGCTTGTGTGCACAGGTATCTGTTTGTGTGGGTGGAATAAATAATGGCACCATACATATCAGGGGTAGTATAGAGGGAGAACAGAGAACACTATGGGTAGATACGTGAGCCTGTAAAATACAGTAACTCTATCTCCAAAAATATCATGTTTTTGGGGGGGATAAGATTGGCAGAAAAAAGTATGTGATGACAGTTATCTTCCACATAAAAGTCTGCTCAAGGAACGCTCCAGAAAACTTGTGGCTAAGACATTCCAACTATGCAAAATCTGCTTCCCCTCTACTTTTAATCACCTGAGTTTCTGATGAAATACCTTAGCTGGAGGCATGTCAAAGCCTGTTAATAGTGCGACAAAGACAAACCAACTGTTCTCTAACTGCAGCATAACAATGAATGGCTGAATTAATAAACACATGCAGTTATAAATGTTGGAAATCCATTTTTAAATATTTATGGGTTGCAGGTATAAATGTTAGTAACTCCTTATTAGAGGGCCATCTAATAAACCATTGATTCAGCAGGTATACATGTTAGTAGAGTTATGCATGAAGGCCAAAATTATATGAATTGGTTTTCTTTCTAAACAGAAATGTAATCGGTGTATGTCCAACCCCCCGACGTGTAACAACGACTACCGTGGCAAGCCTACTAATAGCTTCTGGTCCTTGTCTCACCTCAAACTCAACTGAATTTGTCGGAGAATTGACTTGACAACTAAGGTTGTCTGGACTCCCAGAGGCTACATACACCATGCAGGGTAATTTGTAACTATTATATAATATGCAGTAGGCGTGTTTAGTGGCTAACGAAAAGCCAGGTAATAATATAACTGACATTTACTATTGTAATTTCAAAGTGAAATGCAGTGCAGTGTAGGAGAGCCAGTGGGAGCACGAAGTTTGTTATTTGTTGAGCTCGCTAGAGTTTTTGAAGATGGGATCTCTTTCCTCCGGATAATACAGCAGCTTTAGCAGTTGAGTTCATTTTTTGATGTCCCTGTGGTTTTTAAACATCCTAACAGGTTAACCTCAATGAAAAGCATGTGTGAGTGGATTCTTAGTCAAGCATTTACAGACACACAAATCAACATGTTTATTTTACAGCATGTTCTAACCTTCTGAGTCAATATTCTCTAAGTGGACCTAAACATTAGCAGGCAGGCTCCACATCAATGGAGGTCAATGACTACCTTGTCGGGTGCCAATGGTCCATGTTGAAAATGATGAAGCGCTCCGAACATGACAGACGCAAATAGCATGATATATGAGAGTAACAAGCTCAGCACAGAATGTGCAGGCTTAATTTATAGTCAGGTGATTAATAAGCCGGAACCCAAGAAAAGTCCAATCCATTAATAGTTTCATGTTTGTGGGATAACATGGCACTGCCTGTTGAATAGAGAGATGCATGTAGTAGCGACAAAGAATAATGGATGGCTGCTTGGAATTTTAATTAATGACAGTGGCAACGTTTGTCTGTGCTGAACCGTGTTACCTTGCGTCCAGTGTTGGTTGGTTACACTCTGATTACTGTCTTCTGAGTGCCTCTACTAGACCTATTCAGTGCTACTGTTAACTGTAATATAATCCAATTTATAGATAATAGATTCTGGGACATATTTCATCTAAGGCTGCCTTCTGGGAAGCAGACTAGCGGTGAGTCCGCACAACAGCTGGATGCTCCGGAAAATTACGTTAATTGTGCAAATAAGGCACATATCCAGTTGTTGTGTAGACTACACTTGTTTTGAATACTTATGTGTCCTGCACCAGCAACTTCATGGATGTGAACATCAACTTTCTTGAAGTAGAAACAAACTACTGGAAATCTTCAAGACATAAAATGTTGAGCCAAGAAATACTGTCTTGGTCTGATTCATTCTAATGTTTTTTTTATTTATTTCTTATGACAAAGAGATGTGATTTAATAAACTTTACAATATGCTCCAAACACCGACACCACAGTTTCCCAGTAAATGAGCCTTTACAATCCACCAAATAATATACTGGCAAAGATCAAGGAACAAAACAATTAAAACTTTATGGTCAACTATTCCAAATTTCTTATGTGCAATATAACACCACTGTACTCTCAATCCACTAGAAATCTTGCAAGGAAATATCTACTCTCCTCTGCAACACATAAAAGTCTAAACATTGTCAAGACAAATCAAAAGAACCTCAGGGAATATGTGGACTTTTTGGCATGCCGCACCTAATAAATGTCAAGAGGCTCACTTTGGTTTGTAGACATGTGAATCAAAACTTAGAGCTGTTGGAATTAACGCTGTACTGCAAAAGAAAGAAAAACACGTACAAAGCCACCAGCAGACTATTACCTAATGGGATGTTCTTTTTCACCTCCAAAACTAGCAGTGACTGTTTTATGACACGTTAAGCACTTTGATTTTATCAATTTTTAATTTAAAGTCATCTTGATAGCTTGATATCATCTTGATAATTTGAATAAGCCTGTGGCAAGTACAGTATAAGCCATTGTAAGTGCATACAGCCACAATTAAACACTCATTAGCAACATCTCATTTGTCTATTGAAGCGAAAGGGCAGAAAAAAATCTGAATGTGTCAATGGGCCTATAGCTCAGATGGGAAAAGTTCACAGTTATCACATCATTAGATCATCAATTTCATCCTAAAAGAACACTTTTTGATCTCCTTTCAAAAATTAAGGAGGGCTGTTAATGAACCGATTTGTTCTTGCCATCTATCATGTTGTGAAATGTAGCACAGAGAATCTGGGCTCCAGCTGCTTATATAACCCGGTTCTGGTGCAGCTGAGGTGCCACCCGCTTGCCTCTCATACCTGGCAGGGAAGTGTGCCACCCACTCAACAAAACTTTGGATTCCAGAGTGCAAAGAGTAGTCTTTTACTCAGACTTCAAATTGGATTTGGTTCTATCAATTGTTTTCCTTTTCCTTCTTTGCAACAATGCAGAGTCCAGCTCCAGCCAGAGCATCCTATTGGTGCTTGGTGTGCATAGACTAGAAACGACAATCACTTTTGAGAAGATCCAGAATCCAGAATGATGATGATGATGGTTATGGAAGGGGGGGGTTGAGAAACAGTTGCTCCAATAGTACCACTTTTGTTAACCCAATAATCCAAAATGTATTGCATTGTACTTTTGTTCATGTTTCTGGGCTTTCACATCAAAAGCGCGAGTGCATTGTTGTACAGATTAAGAAAATTATTTTAAATGGAGAGTGTGACTGCACTCTCTTGGCCAGTTATGTGAGCCACAGAGGCACACACTACCCTGATTTTCCTGTGAGTTTTGCGGCAAAAGTAGGTCTTTTTAACTATTGATACAGAAGTTATGATGGCAGCAATTTTACTGGGGAGAACAATTGAGAAAAACATGTTGCTTTGTTTTGCCCTAAACAATTACTAGTAAGTGAGGAATCTGTCTCGCTGTCATCACTTGCGGCAGGAGCTGCTAGGAGCAGTTGGTTTAAAGGAGACATAAAGTCATTTTCAGGTTCATATTATGGGTTTCTACTAGAACATGGATACGCAAAAAACACATACATTTTTCTCACACTGTCTTTCTGAATATACCTGTATTTGACCTCTGTCTCAAAACGCTCCAATTTAGCACCTGTCTCTGTAAGTTCCCCTCTCAAAAAGCTCAGCCTGCTCTCATTGGCTTGCGAGAGGTAGTTCTGAAGCTATAGGTGGAGACACTCAGATGGGGGGGGGGGGGGGGGGGGGGGGGGGGGGGGGGGGGGGGGGGGGGTAGTATAGTAGTATATTCTAATGAGCCTGCATGTGACATAGAAGAGGGAGCTAAATCTGAATGTGTTGAATCTCTTGTTTTCTGATGTGGGAAGACCACTTAAACTGACTGGGTGTGTGGATTGTTAGGCACTCCTGATAACTAAATGTATGTGCACACACACTGAAAAAGTGTGAAAAAAGTCCCCTTTAATTGTGTCAAGTCAAAGAAACATGCTAATTTAAAAGTTGTTATTTTCGTACAGTTGTGTCAATCCCACTCATACTTGTTGCCTATTTTGTGGCCATGTTTCTTTTGCTATTTTTTACAGATTTAGATAGAGAGCCAGATAGCTTTAAAAAAAAAAATGTTAAAAATGTACAAAGCTCTAATGAGTCAATTGCTTCTTCAATCTGGGAAAACTACCATCAATGAGTGCAACACCCGACAAATTTGAATCGATGGACAAATCCGAAATGGGACAAGACCATCCCTATGGTTTGATTTGCTTATGATTATTGTCTTGTGGTAACTCAGTTAACTAATTGTACTGGTAACTAATAGAGGTTATTAAGCCATAGAAGTAATTGCAGTATAATTTATCTGTTACATCTTTGCCATAAAAGTAATAAGGATGTTTACAAATTTAATGAATACATTTCATGCTTAGTGTCTCAAAACAGCATCACTTTCCCTAGCGCGCACACACACACACACACACACACACACACACACACACACACACACACACACACACACACACACACACACACACACACACACACACACACACACACACACACACACACACACACACACACACACACACAGGAGTGCTTGAAATAATTCCAAAGAGAGATTTCTCACTCTCCCATCTCCTTCCTTGCCCTGATCACTTCCTGTTTTAAGCTGCACTGCAGTGGCTTTGGCATAATCTCCAGAAAAGTCACATATTTCTTGTACACTGAGACTTTTATGTGTGGCAACAACCTACTCAAATTTTACTTGGTGAAAAGCTACACTGTCACATCATATGCCACCACACGGTTGCTCAACTTGTCACTTTAAAGGTAAAGTTTCACCAATTATCAGTAGACTTCTGGTGACGCAATCAGCAAAGGTAAACAGATATAACAACCTTCTCACACAAACTCTACAATAGATGAGCAATGTTTGTCAGCGGTATGTAAATTTTACTTTAATTAAAGCCAGAAGCACTCTGAGCTCTTTATGTAAATCACCAATACCTGAAAAAACAACTTTTGGGTTAACTTTCACAGGGAATTTAGAAGTTATCTAATATTTATACCCCTTCTAATTGCATGCCATAATTATAACCTTGGCCTTAAGAAAGGCTTAGAAATAAATTGAATTAATTTGGCAGCCATAAGTTGTGCTTGCATGCTGATTTACTCTGCTCTAACTCTGGAGAAAAATCTGATTGGATACACTAATAATACATTTAAACCAGAAAGAAATGCTTCATGAGAAGAAGAAAAAAAAAGTCTGGAGCTGAGTGGAATCAAAACAAGTGTTATTCTCTCTCGCATAGACTCTCAACCCACACATAATGACGAGGTTAAAGAAATGGCTGGACAGACTCATTCATTCTCCTCATCATATCTCTTTAGGTCTGAATGTTTCTTCATCCTCTCTCTATCTTTATCTGTGCATCTATCTTCTATTTCTTTCTCCCTTGACTGCACAAACACACACACACACACACACACGTAAAGGGCTGCTGATCCCGTCCCCCTCTGCAGTCTTCCAACATGCAGCTGGGGTCACGGATGATTAAAGCAGTGGCAGGTGGACTCCACTTTGAAACTATCAATAGACCCCTGAGAGTTGAATCAAACAGCAAACCCTCCATCTCTGTCAGCGTAAGCTCTGGGTGGCACCGAGGGAGAGGACGTGCAGAGGGTGAGAGGGTGAGAGGGCAGAATCCACCTCTGTATCCTCATTGTACACCGTAGCATGCTGCTGAAAGACCGTGGAGCAGCTATGGAGGAATTCCTTACTCTCTGATGTGATTTCAAGCAGGCATTGTGGATTCATTCAGATGACCCTGCAGCCTTTGACCCATGGGGGCTGTGAGGGAGCCACATATTGCAGCAATTTGTATTCCTACTACGTCAAACTACTGTAGTGTGCAAACATTGAAATTTAATGAACTGTGGTCTAATAGTTGTTCCTCTACTACTGTTTATGGAATAAAAATAGGTAAAGCAAAAACAGAAACCCACAAAATGATTGTGATTGTGGAATATTTTTTACATTGTGGCTTTGGACATTTTTTTTTTTAGCCAATCTACTGGCATTGCTGTAGCAACGGCAATGGCGGTCGGTCAGTCCACCACTTTAAATAAAACTGAAGTAACTATTAGATGGATTGCCATGCACTGTTTTCCAGGCAATTATAGTCCCCAGAGAATGACTCCTAATGATGTTGGTGATCCTCTGACTTCCTCTTCTTCTAGCATCACTAGGAGGTTGACATTTGTGGTTTTGAGTTAAATGATTGAAAACTGTTTGAAGGAGTGGATGAGTTACCATGACATTTAGTACTGAGTAGTTGTAATCACTTTAGTGATCCTCTGACTTTTCACCTATTGCCATCCTAGTTTCCTAGCCACTGTCACACTAAATGTTTGCTCTTGTGGGAATTACTGGAATTGTTGGGTCTTTGTAAATTATGGAGAGTGGTCTAGACCTACTCTATCTGTAAAGTGTCTCCACATAACGCTTGTTATGATTTGATTTATATACCATAAATAAAATTGAATTGAATCATTAGGTCAGAATGTTCTTATTCGTCAAATATTTGGTTTATAATCAAATGAATGGACAACTAAACCAAAGACACACTCCTATCAGCCTTAGATGTACTTTGTGTTGAATGTACTTTGTGTTGAATAGAATGAATGAATATAACACAAATGTTAGCATGCTAAAACACTAAACTTAAACTCAGCGTTGTTAGCATTTTCACTGTGAACATGTTAGCTTGTTAATATTTTGTCTAAGAGCCACTACCATGGCTGTAGACTATTTGTCTTGTAGTCATAATCCCTTAATGTTTTTGAGAAACGGACTTCTATCTATCTATCCATCCATCCATCCATCTATCTATACTGCTTATAATCAAAATGACAGAGCACAGTCATGGAAATGTGACTGTCAGGGCGGGATGGTAGCATTTCCTAGAGGAATGATTTAATGGAAATGTCAAGAGCAGCAGTCGCTCTAAGCAAAGGCTGAGCCCTCAGATACAATGTGAGCCACTTTACCTCAGTGGGGAAGAGACACTTGTTGTCATTCAGCTCCGGTCCCAAACAAAATCCGTCTTTATCAGAACAGAAATGGCATTGTCACTTTTTAATGGGATTGCAGTTCTTTCGTTCCATTTTTCGAGTGCATATTAATCCATACGGGCTGTGGTTCTATTTAGGGGGCATTTTAGACACTGAACTGCTTAGAGTATATGCTCCAAATAAAGAGTAATGAAGAGCAGGACAGAAAGGTTTTGATGTACACTAGTACTTTCTGATACTGTATCTAAAAGAAAGAGATGACATGAAAATAACAAAGACGGTTACATGGACACCTTGAAAACAGGATGGTTTTTTACAATGGGGTTCTTCTTAAATTTTAAAATACAATGGATGAATTGATGTAAGGAGGGGAGGAGAGAAGGACAAGTGAATGACTAAAGATTAGGAAAAAAAGATTGAGGGAAGGAAGTAACCCATTGGGAGCCCCAAATTTCTTACTATAACAAAACGGATTCATAACAAACTTATTTCTAAACAACGGTTATGAAGTACTTTCCAGCATCATTTCAATTAATAAAATTACACTTTTGTTGTTAAAAACCCACTCCAGCATGTTGTGAAGTTGCCTACAGTGCGTAAGAGCTGTCCAGGGTGCTGAACATGCAGGGAAAAGTAGATCAGCAGACAGTAAAACCAGTGGTATGTAAGAAAACTGAAAAGCTTTCCGGAGCAGCATCTTTGCATTTCTTGTTAAACCAGAACTGAGTTGGCGCTGTGTCTTTGAAGGAACACAATCATTTCACACACCTCTAAAAATAAGAATGGAGAATACGAGGGCTAGAGTTCCTGATGCTAAAACTCAGGAGCATTAAGCCTTTATGCACCGACACGGTCCACTCAATTACTGTGGTGACCTTCAGATGGGCGCGGTCGTTCTTATCGTGCAATCTCCACCAGTTGGCAATACAGCACAATTAAAATGCGTGTTGAAAACGACCTGTCACCGCGGCTGTTTGCCGTGCTGCTTGGCACCCCGTAGAGGAGGGGGTGACATCTATGACTCCTCGCCAAGGGAGCCTGGTAGACGCACCTAACTGTAGTTATTCTTTCAGCTCTGCCTTCAAAATTCGCCAAATAATTACACCAACAAGTCCAGCCAGAGGAGTTTTTCTCCTTTTCCTTATTTTTTTTTTTTTTGCAGCGGAGCTCCAATCCCAAACATTCTTAGATGGAAGGTAAGCTCTTCTTTTGTTTTTCCCGAAAGCATCGAGTGCGGCTGAAGCGGTGTTGATCTGGTAATAGTCTGTGTCTGTGACCTCCGGGCGGTTCTCAGTTTATGGACAAACAAGAGAATTAAATCGTATTTTTAGATTATGTTTTTTTTTTTCTCCGGAGATCCAATTCTTGCAACTTAGACTGCATTCTAATTGCGTTGCAGCCTTCTTTGAATGCCTGCCCTGAGGACTTGCCTCTGTTAAGTTTCGGTGGATTTACTCTCCACATGGATCCCCCGTCCTGCTCCTAAAACGTGATAATAAAAACTCAGTCAGTTTACTCCAGGTTTGATTTACCTATGGATATATAGATATGTGTGTGATAGGCCTATTCTTTATTACAGGTGAGGATTGCAATGCCTATTACTGCATACTGTAGCCGACCTGTTTGAACTGTTTTCCGAATGACATCGGAGCGTTCAGGATTGCAGTTGTTTGGGCTGTTTGGGCAGCTGTAGAAAGCGATGCAGCTCGTGGCTGAGTAATAATCGGGCGACTTTATATACAAGATTCCACTAGTGCTCCTGCAGATATGTTTACGTTTACAAATCGATTGGTGTTAAGGGTTTAGGATTTCCTTCATATAAATAAAAGTGAGAATATCATTTCCCATGATTTTCTACAAGCATCACAGCGAGATAAAGTCACTGGCTTTGTTGAATTTTAGCGACGAGTTGCATTTTAAACACAGTATCAGCCCTAATGGCAAACAGCTGTATCGCCTATCACAATAAATTTCTCTAGGGAATGCTGAAAACTTGGCGCAGCTGATCGAAATAAAACAACCGCGTAAAAACAACGGATGAAGTTGAGATTTACAAGCAAGTCACTATTATCTTTAGGACCCGGCGGAACGCTATATGTAACTGGACATAATGGCTCCATTTTAGAAAGATTGGTTATCAATTTGCTCATCTCCCGTCCACAACTCGGCTGGAATGAGAAATCTATTCAAACGACTCCAAGAGTTGCTCTCCATTGGGATGTGTTTTAATACGCGTTCATGGAGTTAATTTGCGACCACTGTGAATTCCCTTGAAGGCTATACTTGAAGTGCCTTTCGTGCACCATTCCGATGAACGCTGAGCCAAGAGCAGCGCTGCGCAAAGCCAAATAGCTGTGTGGACACCAGACCAGTCGATGTTCGGCGGCGTTAAGCGCGAAAGAAAAGGTCTAAACGTGAGCAAGTCCTGGAATGCTATATGGAAGGAAAGGCCGCTTTAATGAGGAGCAAAAGTTTAAAGAAAAGTTGTGAGAAAGAGAAAACGTTGAGCGCCTTCTGCGCATACATCGCGTTTACAGGTCCATCGGGGGAAATTTGAATACATTGGTAATAGAAGAATCAGTAAAAGGCGTATGGAAATCTTTCTGCAAGTAGTCTTGGCTGTAAGTAACTTGTTGAATGAGCAGCTCGTCCCTGGAGTGTAAGTTAAAAGTGAGTATTGTTTTTGCATACCGTCACACAATCGTAACTAAATGGGCAATTATGGGGTAATTATAGGGGGCTGTTTCATGGGCGGAACGTTAACTGTAATCAGGTTTCAAGAGGGTTAAGTGAATAAGGAATGAGCAGCGCACAAGTATTAGAATAAAAAAAATTCAACAGCGTTTCTTCAATTTCCTTTTTAATAGGTTTTACTGTATTAAGGAAATTGTCTTTGTTTTGCAAGATATGGGAGCTTATAAATATACATTGGAATTACTTTATCTAAAACTGTTGTTACTCTAAATGTACCCCCATTTTCCTCATTCGAACAGCCCAAATTCAATAAAATGGACTTTAACCTGTTGCGCAGCAGGTCAGTAAAATCAGATCTAGGTGTGCCTCGCCTCTGCGCAAAATCTGACCCAGAACATGCTGAGCACAGCTTATGTTACGCCTAAGTTCTGATAAATGGTGGCTTTCTTTGCATCTGTATTTGACCTGGGTATATGACCTGACAAAATATAACATGATTTGACTTTTTTCTTAATGTTTTTCCTCGGTTTCTTATTGCATGCAAGTTCCATGTCCTGGATTTTATATGTGGGCAACATGTTCTGGGTTTTTTCATGTTAGTGGTTCAGCAGAGGAACTTTGAATAATACATGGCATCATATTTCATGTGTGGCAGTGGTGCAGGCAGGCTGGCTCTCTAGCTGGGCTCCACAGTGAGTGACCCTCACATTGTCCCCATATCAACCACATCCTGTCAAGTAAACTATTTGCAGAAATGCACAGTCAGTCCTTGTTTTATAAAAATGCATTCTAATTACGGAGGCTAAAGGTGCAGATCTTGGACATTAATTGTAATATTGAATGTGCTTGGGGATAGTGCAGCAAGAATGCTGTTGAGAGAAAAAGACATGGAGAATGGTTTGAAAAGAGAGAGCAGGACTGAAATTGAAGGAGGGATCCAGAGAGAGGAGTGAAAAACAATAAGAAAACAAATGTGTACACACATGCTCCTGCTTGCCAGTAGATCCCACTGTGACTCATATGGAAGGGTTTGTTCTTGGCACGGAGAAAGTTGGAAGCATTAACCGTTTATTGTTGCGCTCATCAGCCAGCCACAAAGCATCAGTCTGCTCAAACTGGCAATGGATCAGAAGTTATTGGTTGGAAGTCAGCAAAATGAATATAGACAACAAGGCGGTATTGTACCTGTGAACATCCAAAATCCTGCCCATGCAGGTGCTCTATAGAAAAAGGCTAAACAACAAAATAGCAAAATGTCGCATAATAAACCACAGAGTGAGCATCAGCTTAGGCTGTCTTGAGACTTTTTTAGTTTTTATTCTAGAATCAATAAAGGTGTCATCTTGAAAATACTAATGTCAATGTTAAAGACACTGTGGAGCACAGGAGCGGATATGATGTCCTGTTTTTCAGCACCACGGACAGCTCCCCATCACTTTTCCCTGTAGGGGAGCCAAGAGGTGAACATAAAGCCACAGTCCAACATGGCATCATGACTTCGCGTAAATGTACACACCAACTTCCTTAAGTCAGGTGGCGTGTTATCTGTACGCTTTTTTTAGCTATCCGTATGTACAGGTATGTCTACGCTGTATAGACACTGTACACTGAATGAAGCTATGGTTTAGAGTTTAGGAAAAGAAGAACGGGGTTGGCTTTTATTAAAAGAAGAACGTTTTTGTTGAGTTTAGGAAAAGAACAACTGGGTTGGGTTTAGGAAATGAAAAACAAGTTTGGCTTTGGTAAAAGAAGAACGCAACAATTGACGTGTGTCAAAAGCGGGACAAGGAAACGTCACACGCAGGACGCAATCCCCGGTCTCTTGGACAAAAGTCTTGTGTTTTACCCATCCACCACCCCGACAAACCTCCCTACATGGAGATTCACCCTTTCATAGTACTCGCTATGGCGTAAATTGACATGCAATCGCAAGGTAATGTCAGTCAATGGAGCCCAAATGGCATTGATAAAAAGTACATGCTAAAAAACAAGTATGCGTCTTTATAACACACTAGAAACAGAGAGCAAGCCCACACTTTAGCCAGATTACTATAAAATGAAAGGAATACATCCTAGTATGGTTTTGAAGACTCTGGCTGGGAGTTTGTAACCAATATAATCCACAGGGCACGGCTGCCTGCTGACTTTTAAAACACTCTGCCATGCTTGAGTTGCCCAGGGGATGAAATGCAAGCGGACACAAGGGGGTGTTTCAGAGGCTTCAAAAACAAGTAAAGGAAAAGAGGGTGGGGGGTGGGGGGAGTCACCCTAAGCTCTCTCTCCCCCTGCGTAGGAGAGATGCTCAAATATTGATGACTTTTAATATAGAATCTGACCTCATATTTTTTTCTCAGTGAAATTATGACATTCCTGAGCTTTTCCTTGCATTTTGATAAATGCAAAGCTGGAGGAAACGGAGGTAGATCATTCTAATGTTGGGGTACATTGCATTCACTACTTTTCTGTATAATTTTAACTGATGATTGTGACCTTTTTATGTTAGGACCTCTATAGCAACATTTTGTGAGTACAATTTATAATTAAGCATTACACAAATGTTAAACATATGATATTGTTTTTTTTATTGCCTTTCCTGTCACTTAGTAGTGCTCTAATGTTGAATAGTGTCTGTCTACGGAGACCTTCCTTTTATCTGTATGGTTTTCATTGCTCCAAGTGTCGAGGAATTAAATCCAATATTCCCGTGGTTAGCTCCATTTGCTTATTAGCTTTGAATTATTGAATACAATGATAAGCAACCTTTTTTACCTTTATTCATTCAGGGAAGGTTCAGTGAGAGGAAGCCTCTCTTTTTAGGGGACACCCTGATCACATTTACACAGTTACATATTCATACCTGGAAGCTGCCCAGTACAACCACAGACTGATCCACTGGTTACTGAGCAGCTGCTCACTCTCTTTATAATGAAATTCTGCTTCATTATGAAAGGTGGTAAACCTGTGCTTGCGTGCGTGCGTGCGTGGTCATGTGAGTTGAGAGTGGTCCATTCCGTGCTGCATTTCTGATCACTGACATTTATATTCATGAATTTTGATGCATGCATCCCCTTAAAGAAATGGCTTATTTATAACTGAGAGTTCCAGCTGTGTTATCAAATTTGTAATTGGCCTCTTCTTGGGAGTCTCGTTGATTGACATGAGCACACATTTAAAGAGCCAAAATTTCCCACCCGAAGTCTGGCATTTATACCTCCTGACATGGCTCACTTTGAAGGGTGTGTAGTGTAGCTGATCTTTCTGCCTCAGATGAACTGACATTACAGTTGGAATGCATTCAAGCCTGTAGTCAAATTGTGAAAGGGGCATTAGGTTGGAAGAAAGAAAGCAGTAATTACCTTAGATGTGGTCAAAACTCATTCAAATTTGCAAAATTTTTATTCCAAGACAAGCTGGCCAAATTAAAATACTGAATTCTAATGCCTCTAGGTGTAAGCAGGGAGCCCAGGAACCAGCCTGCATATGTGAGCCACAGCAACTCATTAAGTTGCTTTTTCTCAAATCTGATCTGTCTTTCTCCTTTCACACGTCAAACCTTTTTATTAAAATCCCTTTGTTAATTAATTTGAATTGACTTGGTAATCTCTGGATAAAAACTTTAATCTCTTGACACAGCTCTTTCCTTAGAACAATAAAGATTCTCCAAATGCTTCAAACCCCATTTTACCTGAAACATTTTCTTTCACCAGTATCTGTCAGTCAAAGGGACGCGGCTGTAGCCTAAAGGGTAGAGAGGAAAGCTGCTGACCGGAAACTTACTGGTTCAACTGCATGTACCAGCTGCTTGTGTCAGGCATTTTTCAAGTCTGAATCTGCGTAAGAATAAATGTGACGTGACACGGCAAACTTGTAATGGGCTTTTTAAGAGCATAGACCATACATGCTTGTTGAAAAGGTCCCCTAAGTAGGCAGAGGTCCAATTGAAATGTGAGTGAATCTGCCACTCGCAGGAACATTGACTTTCTTTCTCTATGGCAAAACCTCAGGCCACCTGAGCACGCTGACAGTCAACAGTAACTTAATTCCTATTTACTCTGTCATTACTCTGTTGCAGGCAGCTGTATATAGCTGCTCAGTTATATTTTCTACACTACTGCACCCACGTTGTACCTGAGACATTGCGTGGGTCTCCTCTGACTGCTGCCAGGCACTATTACCTGATGAGTTAGGCCATCTGACTGATGGCTTGTGATAGCTCCGAGAAACATGCAATCCCTCAAATAGACCATTTCTGTCTCCCAATTTTACTTTAATATTTCCCAAATGCCTCTGAAGGCATTGGGACAAACGCAACTCCGCATTCGGCCATACAGGAGCAAGAAAATCGGAAAAGCAATAACTTAAAAGCAGTAACTTGACACATCAAAATAAGTGTTTTTGTTAACAAAAGTCAAATGGAGATTAGGCTTTGCAGAACAAGCTCAATTTGAGATGTATACAGTGATTTTGGCAAGGCTATTATATAGGGATGAATATAATCAGCAGAGCCCTGCATTGTGTTTGTGCATGTATTATGTATGTGTGTGTAAGATGCACTACGGCGGCTGTGGCTCAGTGGTAGAGCGGTTGCCTGCCAATCGGAAGGTTGGTGGTTCAATCCCCGCCCCTGCAGTGATTGTCGAAGTGTCCTTGGGCAAGACACTGAGCCCCGAGTTGCCCCCGGTGCTGCGCATCGGAGTATGAATGTGTGTGAATGTTTATCTGATGAGCAGGTGGCACCTTGTACTGCAGCCCCGGCCACAGTGTATGAATGTGTGTGAATGGTGAATGTTTCCTGTAGAAGTAAAGCGCTTTGAGCAGTTGTTAAGACTGGAAAAGCGCTATATAAATACAGCACATTTACATTTACTACATAGCCACCTCATTCCCCTAAACCATGTCGAACCTCTATTAACAGTGATAACTGTTTATGCCATCTGTCTAATTCAAACTGTCATGTTCTTCTGTCTTTTAGGAAGCTGACTGCTGCTAAAACCACAATTGACAGGAGATCTAGCTAAGACATCTAGCAGCCCCTGACTACTATCACAACTCTCTGCACATCACATCTGACCGTTTGTTGACCCTTTCATCAACGCCCAACACTTGGGAAGAAGCTCCCTTGTGGACACACCTCATCAGCCAGGCAGAAGTGGCAGCAATCGAAGACAAAATAACTGAATGAGTGCTAACCATTGCCTGGAGTTGCTCAAACAAAAGTAGCAACATGCTACCACAGTTCCCAAAAGCACCATTGCACCATTCAAAGCTGCAGTTAATTTAGAAAATGCTCAGCAATATTGTCATTTCTGTGACAAAGAATCAGCTGTAAAGACAAAAAAAGGTCCACATACACCATACAGAACTAGATCAGAGATGATGTGGCCCGCATTGTTCACTCTGCAAGCTGTGTGCACCAGTGTGGCACATTCCATGCAACATTACCCGGCGGCCTGGGGACACTATGATGTGTGCAAGTCCCAGATCTATACAGAGGAGGGCCTGACATGGGACTACATGGCCTGTCAGCCAGAAGCCACCGACATGACAAAGTACCTGCGAGTGGCCCTCGACCCCCCAAATATCACGTGTGGAGATCCGCCAGAAACATACTGCGCTTTGGTGAGTGGAAACCTTGACTGTCCCATGATGGAGACAAATGAGGTAGTAGGCAGGATCACACAGCATACTGGGTCAGGGAGAGAGAGCAGTGTATACAAGGCAACATGCTGCAGCAGAGATTAATGTGCAAACAGACCCGGTGTGCAAGTAAGAATACAAGTTCTAACATGCATCAGTCACAAGCTAGACACACACACACACACACACACACACACACACACACAATCTTGGAGAAGCAGGTATTAAGATACAGAAGATGAGTACACGCATATACACTAAAACATGTACTGCACTTAAAGGTAGGACATACAGGCATCTATGGACTCACACATGAACCGTGTAATATGGACAGGCACATGTAGACATTCACACTTACATGCACAAGCACATAAGTCATAGAGCATGAATAACAATAAAATTAAACATTTCTGAGCTCATTTGTCTGGTCTAGCTAAGTTATATGAAATGTTTTCTGACACTGATGATGTTGACAAATGTCATGTGTATGTATTTTTTAATTTCTACAAAGCCATAAAAGGGACACTTTTATCAATCTCTTTGGGTTCCCGTATATATTGGGATATATGTTGTGCTCTCTCGCACAATCCGCATGCAAATGTAGAACTTTAATGTTACTTTTATTCCTCCTCAAATAATGTTATTATGATCTATTTGGTGAAAATATTGTGATAGTGCACACAAACACTTAAATATGATTGCACATACACAGTCAAACCACACACGTACGCACGCGCAAACACACAGTGCCATGGTAATTGTAGGGGCTCAGTTATTATGTTCTGCATGCTCACCACAGTGTTTAGCATTGTGTTTCATTGGCCCTTATCAACCATTATCCACAGTTCAACCACAGGTTGCATTTGTTAAGAATCACACTAAAAGTAAGCAGCAAGAGCCCATAGGCTTTAAAGTGCTTTATTAGAAGTCGTGTGCATGCGTGCCCCCCGAGAGCTCCTGCAAGTAAATATTTACCAATTAAAATGGGCATCTTTAAAAAAAGAGTTTTTATTTTTCTCAGCTCCAGATGGCATTGAGACATTTCATGCCGCTGTAGGATGAAAAGGAGCTGGTTGCCAGTCGTGTGTGACATTTCTGTGAAGCTTTATATCTAAACGAACAGTGAAAGCTTTATTAGTCAACTAGATTACCTTACGCAACATTAACATAACACAGAGTAAAACACTGATTAAAAAAAGTTAACATTTTACAGGTAAGTTCTAACCAGAGGCAATGAAATACAAATAGTCATGAATGAAAGAACACTTAACTAACAACACTCATTATATAGTTTAATGGTCATTATTAATATTTATATTACATTTTTAACTAAAATGTCAAATTCCAGTCATGAGTAGACACGGTTAAAACCCTTATATTAATAAATGCACTTTTTGTGTTTTAGATATTGATGGAAACACTGCAGGTCAATGAAAACTAAGATTATCAACATAAATGATAAAGCCCAGTTCAGTATTTTATTTTTATGTTCCAAACAGCTGGTCGAAATGGCAGAGTTTTAGATGGAGCCTCAACGACTGCTTGAAAGGATGGTAACGTCATATGGTCAATCAAAGAACTAAAATGCGTTCACTAGAACTAGAAACGCAACTGTAGCAAGCGTCTCAATATCACTAACATTACCCATATTCATATGTAGACCCCAAAAAAATGACACATCCAGCTTAAAAAAAAAAAGCCTAACATACGGAAGTTAGAACGGCACTCCAAAGAGCGGTTGCTATGGAGATGATACCCTGTCTCGTCTAGTCACATTGGTGTGAACGCTTTAGACCGGCTCTTTGAAAGAAGTTGAAAGTTTCAACTAGTATCATCACAAATAGGAACAAGGCTTAAAAAGATCCTGTTCACCTCATGGATAGAATATAACATCAACACCGCTTAACGTGTACATTCAAGCGGTACCTTGACTTGACTAAAAGGTTTTGTTATGTGATTGCTCGGATGTCCCGACACCTGATAGTCAGGGTGCCAGGATCACCTCTGACACGAATTTGAGGTCATCATTGTCCAGATGATCAAGAACACAGGTTCCTCCAGCACTCGCTCAAATGACGTGTGCATTTGATCTATTTACGTTCTTGGCTGGCACACTGGCAGACTGACACTGCTGACCTTATCCACCGGTGCTCCCTGGGAGTTTGTTTGAGATGAAAGCAGCATGCAAATTAGCTCTTTTAGCCAATCACCAAGTTGCCTGCGGTAAGCCTAGTCAAATCACTTTCCCCAGGAGTTGGTTTCCCTCATCACGGATGGTCAAAGAATCCTGGATGACTCGTCACCCCTCCCTTCACTCTTTCTTGTGCTTATGATTCCCATCTCTGTCGCTCAAGGATGTTTTTTTGTCTAAACTAAGCTCTGCTGAATATAGTTATGACAGCCTTTGCTCATGAAAAGGGCATTAATCATTCAAGAGTGGATCTTTTATAAGTAAAGTTTTGAGGTCGTTTACTTTTTGGATGAAATGGTAAAGATACCCTTTTGGTTTTGGTCAAAATATTAAGCCTGCTTTCTATTGAATGTTTAGGACAAGCAATAAAAGAGTCCAAGATAACCAGGACAGATGTTCTACATCAGGGAATTAGCCCTGTTTTTTTTTTTAGCTGGAGACCTTCAGGGTGTCTTCAAAATGTGTTGGTATTAAAGCTGTTCTCCTGTGGTGCACTGTGGCGTACAACACCGGTTTAAGGTCTTTTTTCAAAAGTGGCAGGCCATTACGTGGACTTCATTTAGAGAGGAGGCTTCATTTTCATGCAAATCAAAGTTAAACTGAATCATTTGTAGTTGCCATGTAATGAGCATGGAAGTGTTTATACACAAAACAAAAATAAGCGTTTGGCAGATGGCTGCCACATCGTCTTAAAAGTTTCCCAATCTAAATCTGCAGGGTATACATATTCTGTTTTGTTAAATAGACCACCCCGTTAAGCATTTCTAACTAAGACTGCCATGGTGGAGAAGTGTTTGGATTAGTACCCTGCTGATTAGAGAACCTTTCACACAGTGGTTTGGTGGTTTGAAACCTGGCAGGGAAATATCTTGGTGGAAGAAGTTGTGAGGCACGCTTTTCTCCAACAACATCTAAAGTGATCGGGCAGTAGATCTAAAGGAATGAACGTGAGCTTTGAGTTAGGTGTCAGTTGCCCACATGCTCCACAATATTTGCAGCCATGCTGATTCATCGGCGTCACGTTGGCAATTGTAGGAACATTTGTGTGATTGACTGGTATTCCAGCTTTTCTGAGTCTAACTGGGAAGATTCTTGTAATTCCTCTGAACTTTATTCAGTTCTCAGAATGGATGAAAGGAGTTGCTGCTGCCAGTTCACCACACGGCCCCTTCGGAGGCTTAGGAAGGAAAGACAAGATGAGAGCTCCCACTAAGCTGCTCAGAGACTGCCACGTTATTGACAGTCAATGCAGCAGATGACGGGAGTCATTGTGAACTTTCAATCTGTGTCTTACATGCCCATAAGAATTGATTTAATAGACGTTAGTATGAGAAATCGATTATGGACAAGAGAAAGGAAAGCCTTTGCTACATAGGCTGTGAGGTCGTTGACATAAGAAATAAATCTGAAGAGTGGTTAAAACCTCAACTCTCCTACAAAATATGTTTATATACACTACTAACCTGCTTTGCCAGTTACATTGTGGAGGATATGTAATTGCTTGCCCCATGTCATTCATTCCTTTATTTGTTTGGGGACAGGAAACAGTTGGAGCGTTTAGCTTCCTGTCAACCCCGTGCCCTTGACTCTGTTCTGAACTGGCCCTGCCCAGCCCATCATCATCGCACCACTGCGTACCAAGACACCAAGATGACATGCAACATGTCCCCTGACTCCACGAGAGGGGGGTTTCGTCATTTATTTTTTCTCTCGCCTGCCACCTCTTTTGTCTCCTGGCTTTATAATTTCCCTGTCCTTTGTTTTCTGTCAGCTGATTATGCATAATATCCATGCCTTGTTTGAACATGTGGAGGTTGGATGCTCCATATGAGATGAGCACTTGACGAATAGAGATATGTCGGAATTATTCCCGGGGATCTGTGACAGGTTAATTCTTAGAGAGTTGTAAATAACAGATGAATTATGCATGAAGATATAAAAGAAAGTGATGGGCATTGTGGTTCGACTCGACAGAGTCTGTCTGAACAGCTTAACATTTTAATGCATGTTTGCTAGCTGAAATTAATGCCTATAACCATATTCATTTATTCTTTAAAACCTGAAAATTCAAGAAGACACAATACTTTAAAAGCCAGGTTAGAATATTTTTTAAGTTTTAAGTGTCAGGACTTTTGTTTTATTAGCCCAAAGGATAATAGCAGGTTTCCTTGTTGCCGTAAACTAAACTTACAATAACACCAGACTGTCTATTACTAATACAATCATTTATTTTAAAGATTATTTTATTGGGCATTTATTTTGATAGGACAGCTGAAGACATGAAAGGGGAGAGAGTGGGGGGACTGACATGCAGCAAAGGGCCGTAGCTCGGAGTCGAACCCAGGCCTGCTGTGTTAAGGAGTACACCCTCTGTTTACGAGTGCCCACGCTATCAACTGAGCTATCCAGACACCTGCTAATACAATCATTGTCAGATATATACATTCTCTTACTTTTTCAAATTCTCTAATATACATGTTATTAATATACATTGTTTTATGAACAGCTATCAATCTGTGAAACAGATTGCACAGTTCTCAGATTCTATTTTACTCTCTGTTACTTTCACTGATGTTTGATGAAACCGTTGAGTGGCATGGCTCAATGTCTAACATTTATGGACTCTAATGTTATGTTTGCCCACTGTGTTTGACAAGATGTAGTCAAACTGTGACGCATGTTTTTACTTAATACATCTAGGGCCGGGTTAATTTCATTCAGGCGATGCAGAAATATCATGACACATTTTCTTATTATGGTAAAACCAACTAAATTTTAATTGAAGTCTTGTTTCCCCAAAGTGTTTAAGAGCTGTGGTGCCTCCCCTAATGTCAGAAGAAATTATAAAATGTTTAGAAAATCCATTATTGTTTTTATTTTTTTTTTAAAGCTTTGAGGAAAAAGAGCCGTACCACTCCAAAGCAAAGTATTTATATTTAGAGTGAGGTTATAAACAGTCAAAAAACGACATTGATGACCACATCGATTACAAACTGATGCACCAGGATGTGTCAGATTCAGCTCAGCAGGTGATTGATCGATCGATCACATTGTACTTTCATTTAGCTTCGGTCGCGGTTGTCGGGAATAAAGAAAACTTGAGTTTTTACAAGTTGGGAAAAGTAGTGATATTGTAAACTATTATTTAGATACAGAGATCTAGAAACAGAGAAGCATCGTCATCTAATCCATTAATTTCAGCAATGTTACTATATTCTAAATACTACCTATATAAATTGTAACTGTAACATAATACAGTTACTCACAATTTGATTTCTGAATCTGTAAAGCTGGTACATATATTCCGTTACTCCCAAACACTGGTCATCAATTAACAAACACAGTGTGCTCATTTCACCAAACCACACCGTCTGGGATTGCTCATACCAAAGTAAAGGTCATATAGTATTAGTTTTGAGACTAGTCTTTTAGATTAAATCATACAATGCCAAAACTGGAACCCTCTTTGTGTGTTTTGGACAGTGCATTTCTACACACGTTTGCCAATTGCAGTTTTAATTTTACATGAGAAAATCAGTAAAATCACTAAAAGTGAATTGACTGCATCACTACGTCTTTTTCTAGCTCAACGGACATAAGGGATTCAATATTTTCAGACCCTTTAGGTCTGAATTTTAAAGCACAATGGCAAAGACAAATCTCATTAGCATTTACTTCTACGGGACCCACATAGCAGGAGATCAGATAGTATTTTGAAATGATTCCGAGGAACTTTTTTTACTTCACTACAACTTAGCTTCCTTCCAGTAGTTCAACCTCCAGTTGCTTTAGACTCACATGCCAAAGCAATTTTTCCACTTGCCTGGCAAAGACATACTGTAATACAAGTATGAAAGTTTCATTGGTGAATTACCGTGTTTGTCTTACACCTCAACAGTTTGTTATTTCAGCATGTGTGGTGCCTGTCAATTCAAATGAGACAGTACTCAGAGAGCAAGAGTAATTTGGAGCTTTGAATGAAGTACTTTCCTATTGATGACGTTGTTGTGGTGACCCTAGGGCCTCTGCTAGCTTGATATTGACTCATACCCCTCAGAGAGTTTCCTGTTCCTCCTGTTTTGCCATGTCCATCTCAGCTCTACCTTTTCACTTAAGAAATAACAGGGTAACAGGACTGTCCACACTGTAATTTTCAAATATAAAAGGAATCCCTTCACCATTAAATTGAATTCTTTGCGCTCTCCCAGCTTTCAGTGCTTGTACACACATTCAGAATCATTTTATGTCTGACAAGCTGAATGGGATACCTGTAAACGATACAGTAATTGCATTACTCCAAAGCTTTTGGCAGTCTAGCTCTGTTGCTGCACAAAAAAAAACTCAACTTGGCTCACCCATCTGCCAAAGGTTGTTTTTTTCTTAGCAGTGAAGCGCATGTGAATGTAAAGGACATCCCCTCCCCCAGGACAGTCTTTAATTTTGGCCAGACTGTGAAGTGTCAAGCAATCAAGCATTTATCTCATGGGAGAGGAACTCTTTAAAAGCGCTAACCTTAAAAGTCTGTGTTGGTGGGAATGCAGCTGTGTCACAAGACAGCTTTTTTTAAAAGGCCACTCTTGCCTTTTAAACATGAAAACACAGCAGATAACCTATTCCTGGATGTAATAGAATAGCTAGAATGTGATAATCAGTAAGATATTGTAGGATTACACAAATCTGTGGTGTCTCTTGCAATGGCTTAATGCTTGAAAAGATTCAACATGTTTGTGATATGCTTAAAACTCATTCAAAATCACATTGACATATCCGGTATTATAAATAAATAAATGTACAGTAGAAATCCTGCCTTGGAACATGTGTGGTTTACTTTATAAATATAGATACGTTTTTTTTATATTTACTATATATATATATACACACACACACACACACACACACACACACACACACACAGTATATAATATATAAATATACTCTAATATTGTTTACCAGGTTAAAGGTCACAACTCAACAAATGCAGCTAGTTTAGACCTGTCAAAACATGTTCAAAAAATGTTCTGGTATGTATGAAACAAATGATGACATAACTAACCTAGTTATTCATGTATGTAAAACAATCTATCGCTGTTTTCTTGAAATCAAGAAATATAGATAGCAAGTGCTGCAGCATATGGAACTGCAGGAACACATCTAATTATTTTTAGAAAGGCCGATGAAAAAATTACTCAAAGGATAAATGTCTTTAGACAGAACCAATTTAGCTATTTCTCACTGTCTCCAGTCTCTTTCTCACTGTTTCCTGTCTTTATGCTAAGCTAGGCTAAAGACATCTAAGCTGCAGCTCTATACTTAACACACATACAGTACATGACGTTGATGTTGATGCTCTTATCTGACTCTTGGAAAGAAAGCAAATGAGTGTATTTCCCAAATTTTCAAACTACACCTTACAGCTGTTAATACGTGCAGCACATTAACGTTGCATTGTGTTCCCTCTAACATCCTCTAGATAAAGTCAAGCATCATACCGCAGAATTTTATATTTTTGTAATTTTGTTAGCGAGGTAAGACTTAAAAGAGAGAAATAATGGTGAGATGACTGTTGGGACCCAGCACCCCTTAGGAAACCCAGCCATCATGTTGTCAGGCCATATCGATCTCTGAGGAAGAGTGGAAGACCCTGTGCTGTACAGAGGGAGATAAAAGGATAAAAGTGCAGAAGGGAATAATGTCCGTTTCCAAAAGTGGCTGATGTGATTTTATCATGAACAGTGAAAGGGTTGACATTTCAGTAATGCTTTATTCGTCGCGTTGGCATTTCAAATTAATAAAAGCCTCTAATAACTATGCAGATTGAAAAGACGGAGGATGAGTTGACACAATGAGCTAACACACTGATGAACAATGCAGCAATTTCACTCTAACTGTCTCTTGTTTTAATTTTCCTCGCTCTCTCAATTTCATCCCAGTTTCTATCAATTTCTCTGCTATGACCCCTGCTTCTCATTGTAAAAAGCTGAGAACTGAGTCTGTGTCCTCTGATTTTCTTCCCAATGAGAGAGCACTCAGAATCCCTCTGTGGCAGATTGGCGTTTTTTAAAGCTGCTTATATGAAACCAGCAAGAGTCTAAATCAATAATGCAATGATTTTAGAATATCAGTGTATTGTTAGGGCGGAGGTATTCTGGGGTAACAAATGGATTATACTTTCATTTTCATTTTGTTTTAAATTGTATCACACTATAAGGCTGAATAGGAGTGAATTAGAGCAGATAACAAAATGTGAGTTTGTGTGAACACTTCTGGGATACAAAGTAAATTGTTACTTATCTGATGAATGACAATTAAGATTAAGAATCCACACAAGTCTGGTAGCTTAGCAAAGGACAGCTAACCTTGCAACTATCACTTTAGTCACTAGTGGCAATAATGGTGATTTAATATGGTGCTTTTGTCTGGGATTTAAATAGTTTGAAACACTGACACACAAATTTGGTGCGATGACCAATTGCAAATCATCTTGATGGAGTTTAAAAGGTGTTCAGCATTTTATATTTACTGTATATTAACAACTGACATTTTCTTTCTTCACAACAATAGTCCTAGGAGAGGATTGTTACAACCGTCATGTCTGTGCATCACATATGGAGCTGGAGCTGGATGGGGTGATTACCTTAATTAGCTAAACACGAAAAGCAGGACAACAGCTAGCGTAGCTCTCGCTATATGCCTACCAGCAGCTCTAAAGCACTAATTAACATTTATATATGGTAAGCACAAACCATAATGCAAACATTTGTTCTATAGGAAATTACATTGTTAAGACAACATTCTCATTTGTTTTAGGTTTTATAACACAAAACTTCTCAAATGGGTTTTATCCAAAGATAAAGATTGCCCCTGAATGTGAGTGCCATGCTCTATTTCTACAGGATCAAAAAAGATGCTTGTAAACTCATCTGATGTGTTTATTTTCGACACGAATATCTGCACTTGGTAAGTACTCCCTCTAAAGTATCTTGACAAGAGAGATATAATTTTTTTTCCACACAAGCAGGCAGTGTTTCATCCAAAAACTAATTTGGAATACAGAGCACCACAAAGAGAGGAAAAGATCCAGCAAAGAGACTTAAACACCCTTTCATTATCGCAATGTTAAAGCTTTTTTATTTAATTCTGACATCAGAGGGAATCTAATCCTACAAACAACCAAGCTTACACATGGAGATTCATGTAGCTACGCACACACTAATACATAGGAAGATACCTGAAAGCTCATACAGATATAAAAATACACACAGAACAAATACACATGTACGAATTACTTTGCTTCACTTCTCTGTATGCAGACAGATTTGCACACATGAAAGTCCACCACCATCCCCCATGAAAATAAGGCTGTGTTAAATTTATCCCAATGGGACTCTGCCACATGGGACAGATAATGAGGCCAGGTGTTAATTAATGTGGCGTGCATTTCCCCTTGTCTACCGCCTCCCCGTGAATTCCAATCAACGCTGGATCGCGGTGCAGTTTATTTGCCAAGCAGTGTACTTCAAAAGCCCAGAATGGCTGTACTGCAGTTTTCAAAAGAACTGCTTTGGCAAGGGCTATGTTACCAAAGGGCGGAGTGCTTGGCATGTGAGAAATCGAAACATGAGCACCAGGAGAAGTTCGGGTTTTATTTTGAGCCGACAATGGCACCGTTGCGGCCATCACCTCTGCACCCTCTGATGTGCTGTTTACTGAACCACCTGATGCATATGTTTTCATTTTGTTAGCTGTGTGCAGCCTCACACAGGATCAACCTTTGACCTCATACTAGAAAATAAAAGTCAAGATAAACTAATCTCTATAGCACCAACTTTGACCATTCTTGATTAATGTGAAAATAATCTAGGTAATCTATCTTAATGAATCAAATACAGTATCTCACAAGAAAAGTCCTGCTTGTGACCCTTCAAAATAATCCTAGGACCCATAGGTTGGCCATAAAGTTTGGACTAATTGATTTTTATTCTATACAAAAAAAAATGTTAGGTGGGCTGGAATAGTGCTTTTGTGCTGTACATGCATGATAATAAATGGCCATTATCTGTTGTCAGGTCACAGATGTTCACAACTATCCAACCTTAGATGTGATAGTATGGTGCATTCAGGTCAGATAAGCAATCCTCCTGTCCTTCATTCTTCTGAAGGTCAGAAGAATGAAAAGCCTGGATCTGTTGTGAGCCACTGCTGGCCCTGACTGCAGGTCATTAAAGCTCTATTGAGTTTCTGCCAAAACTCTGACTCTCCCAATATCTCACCATGGCTCATCTGAGCTGTCTCTTCCGTCAGGGCTTATACCAAGCCCTGAAAGGATCAACATCCAGTCCCTGTGTTTGCCATACACTTGAGCAAAAAAAAACAACAGAAATCTACCTTGATATCATCCTTTCTGACTTGGCTCCAAGCGTCGATTTTGCTGGGGACGGTGGGTACCTATCAGATTTCGTCATGAGTCATTTTGTACCTACCAATTTTTTGAGAACCTCAAGCTCAAGTTTAAAAAAAAATCAAGTTCAGAAGACATAATTCTTGAGCAACAGATGCCATCAAATCCCCCAAAAAAATTCTATCCCCACAGGGCAGGCACAGACACAGCCGTTCTGCTGCTGTGCTGGCTACATGCTTCTATGTTCACAACACCTTTCGTAGCTCCTCTCTAAGAGTCTGACGTTACGTCATGTCACATTGTCAACATGGTACATGGATACATAAAGAGTAACAGAGTGGGTCATAAGTCTAATACTTTAAAAACCTAATTCTTCCTTTTTCATAAAATGTGTCAGACATTATCACATTTTTGTATGCATCTTTATCTCTTTACATTAGTAAGCTATGAATGCGTCATTGTACCCAGCACATTTCAAACCAAACTGTCGCCAATGCCTGGCTTCTGTACATCACTACAAACATATCCTCAAATATAGTATATTGAAGTTCCATGTTAGTGCAGGGCATAGAGAGCTTGCCTTTATGCAAAGGTTGAAAGTTGAGATTTTATTGTAATTTTGCCAAGTGGTGTTTCAGCTCAAATAATTGCCATTTTTGTTGATGTGGATCAACTTCCTAAACACTGAACCACAGACAAGTGATATCGCCAAGCTGTCATTTGTCAAATTCTGGTGAACACCATGAATAAGGATGGGCTTCAGGAGGTGTGATAGTGGGGGTTTGGGCCAGCGACTGGTCTGCAGGTGGCATGCGACAGGTTAGGAGGTGTAAGGCCGAGCGGGATGTGCTGATTAATCCAGTAACACCTCAAGTCCAGTGGGAAAGACTTCTCCCGCAGCCACAGAGGCTCTGTAGCGAGGAAGTTACAGTAGAGGGCTCAGTAACAAACCAGGAAAGTACAGACTTATTGTTATATTACCTTATGTTTTACATTGTATCTTTACCTCAAATCATACATTGTGTTTGATGCCCCCTTCAAACTTTGTTGTATAAATGTACCAACGTGTTCCTCTATCTCAGCAATTGCTCTAAAGAGTATACTGTACTGTGTCAAAATGACCATACCCAAGTACTAAAATGGGATTATCCTTAGGAGTATAAGGTCTGTAATTGTTCAAATCATACTTCTAATTTTTCCATCTACTCATCTACTGTGTTAATGTACTGTATTTTAATCAAAAAATTATTTTAAGAGCAGTACGTTAGTAAGAAAATGCAATGTATGCAAAGCTACAGAGTTGTATATGCCTTGTCATGTAAGAGAATATACAAAGGATGAAGAGGGAGAGAGAGGATGTACATTTAATCATCTTCATTTTTATCATCCTCAACTTCAGATTCCTAAAATCCATTCTCTACATTGGAAGGGCCCTGCTATTACTTCTAATCTCAAACAAACATCTCACCTATTAATAGAGTATTTCTAGCTTGTATTCATGCATTTACAGTATCAATGCACGTGTAATTATGTGTATGTGCTATTTTTATGTAGGTGGGACAGTTGGGGAAAACTCGCAAATACAGAACTAATAAAAATGTAATCGGTATTTATTGTATTGACCGTCAATTTGAAGTTATAACAGCTGACCAACTGGGTTAAATATTATCATTATTATACCATTCCAGTGATGTGGCTTCTGACTGAATTGCTTTTCAATTCGTGTACTGAGAGAACTGCCGTGGGCTTCTGATTATACCCAAAATAAATTTTCCCCCGGGACTGTTTGGTTACTGATAGCACAATATTTCCAGTTTGTTTTTTTCCTGAAAAGGGTTGCATCAGTCAAAAAAGTCAAGCCAAATTAATTCAAAAAGCATTTACTAAGCAAAAAGTGCTTGATTCATAGAGGAAGAGTGATTCATAGAGGAACAAAACGGTGAGCTCTTATCAAACTTAAACATGTCACAAAGGAAAATAACAAGCTTGGCTTAAAAGGAGATAGCTAGAGTAAAACACTGTGGTGAATTCAATCTGTGATCTGAGCTTCAAGTCCAGAAATCTGTCAACTGAACTGATTGGTTGGATTGCCTGCACCCATCTTTCAACTGGAGCTGTCGTTGGTCAGATAATTTATCATTTATCACATCAACAAGAGGTTACGCTTTGTCAGTCTCACAGGCTATATGTCCCTCATTTGAACTTCTTCCTCACATCACATCATTGTGTGTCTGTGTTAGTGTGTTAAGTGTTTGCATGGAGTATTGTTTAATGTGTGCATTTGTAATCCAATTGCATTACATTTGTCTCAGAGATTTTCTGCGTGGGTCTTGTCAGTGTAGTCCATTTAGGAGAGGGAAACAAATTGCTGTACTTTTAGTACATTTTTTGTGTCAAAATGTCAAACCTTTTATGATATAATCAGCTTGCAACAGATATATTCTGTGCTGTGATCTCTCACTGTTCATTGACTTCTACAATATAAAAAAAACGATTTATCGTTATTATTTTCCATTGACAATGATATTTGAACGGGCATTAGCTCTAGTCCTGGCTCCCTCTTGCTCTTCCTTGTCCTTTTGCTGTGTGACACCCAGATATTGAGTTAACCTTACAGGCTGCAGAGATCGGGACATCATTAGCTGCGACCAGCCACAGATTTGCTGCTCAGGCCTGCTGCACTAAGCCACTGCCCCCGGACAGATCATATAGCACTGATAGAAACCAGCTGGGCTCAGTTACACAGCAGCCATGGTGGCAATGGAGATGTCAGCAATACAAAGAAGAGACAGGCCATTAGAAGCCCTTGCAGTGCTGTATGTAATGTCAATAGGTGTGGACTAAGGAAGACTATCTGACCTCTATGACATGACCCCGTAAGGATCCTTAAAACTTACACACCTAAAACAAATATTTTTAATGCGTAACATTTTAAATATGCTGTATCAGATAACTAACGCTATAACTGAATGTAGCAGAATTGCATGAGGATAATCACATAATTATGCCATACAACATGTGATATGATATTCTACTATTAAACTATCATTTCCAACTATAATAGAATGTCTGAGTAAGTGTGTACATATCTGCAAGGGGCTTTCATCCTAACACCAAAACACATTTATAGTATTGCAAATGCATTAATGTATTTTTCAATAATCTAATTACATCATCAAAATATTTCATTTTTATTAAGAGTGCCATTACAATAACCATTACCTTCAATAGTAATCCATGCTAAGTTATACTTTCATGGCAGTTATTCTTTAGTAAGGGCGGGCAAAATTTTTCAGAAGGTCGATATCTCATTTTGGTACAAAACTCTTGTTTCTTTCTAACTCTCTGCAGACTATATCCCTCTCCCACAGCCATGATCACAGGTAAAGGATCAAGCTTACAGGGTTTATTGTTTTTCAATAGCCGCCCTGCAGCGGAGTACTGAAGCCCTGGGTCTTAAATGACCACAGAAGGCATTGATGTTCATAAGGCACGGTTTTTGTTGTTAAATAACAAACCATTGAAAGGTCCTGACCTTTGTCTAAGCTTCTATCGTTCCACCTCCACTGGGCTGTATAAAGGCATTCCAGTATGGTGGGCTTTAATAGGAGAAAGTAAATACTTTACATGCACTTTGTTAGATTAGAAAAGTGCCTTCACATTATTTAGTGCTATTAATGATGGAAAAGGCTTTTATGAAAGGTTTGTCCACAGCCAGCTCCAATATGTGAATGGTTAGAATGATCACTTCCCTGAAGGCCTGAAGTCGAGGCAGGCATTGAGAGAATGATGGATTGGATTGAATTTTTATTTGCTTTCTACTAGTCTCTAACCACATTTTCTGGCATGGTGAAGCTAATTTCTCCGTTTTTAAAGTTGTTTTTATATCTACTCTGCTTGTTACTGTTTAGTCGGGAAATTTATTTTTCTCATTAGCCACCGATGCTGCAGTCTGAGTTCTTTATATCAACTGTGAATAAGGCTCCCATTTCAGCAGATGCAGGCAGGCACCCCACTGCTCTCCCAAACCTAATCGTGACAACAAATAGAAAAAAATAAGTGAAAATTCATGCTCTTCAATAGAGAAATCACTCTCTCTCACTCGTCTGTGTTACTCTTCCTCCCTCACTCTACATGTACAATCAAGGTCTGAACAGACCTCCAAGGCAGTTCAAGCACAAGTAAGGAATATAACAAGCCTTGGCACACGTTACTGGCAAACAGTTGACTAGTACAATTTATTTTCCCTGTGGTCAAACTCAAGAAGCCACCGTTCTCCCTATTACCCTTTAACTCTCGCTCTCTTTCAGATTACTGTCTCTCTTTCCCTGTATTTCTGCTTTCAGTATGGCCTTTCAAGCTACATGTTGGCTTTGCATGTGTGGGTGTGCAGGGGCGTGAGAGAATACTTTCAGCTACAAAAAAAAAGGTGTACTTGTTTAACATTCTCTCTCCCTCCCACTCTCTCTTATGCTCTGTCTTAGCAGCATAACCCTTATTACCCTACTAATTGGATCATGCAATGCTCCTTTGAGTCAGCTGATTAGGCCTAGTGACCTACAATTCCTTAAATCTTGTTCTACCTCATCCCATACAGTAGTTATCGCTTCTACTGTGGCAGAGGAACTGATAGCATGTCACAGTCCTAAAGGAAATAAAATGGACTGACAAGATCAGTATCTAAAGACAGTGTAGTCATACATAGGTCTTACTGTCAAGAAGATAAAATATTAAATACATTTTTTCATTGGGTGAGATAAATTTAGGGTCCTTACTCAAAGACTAAAAGCAGCCATTGGTCTTTTCAAATAAAATATAATGGCGTCTGCTTATCAGTATTCCTGCCAGTGATCCTCACTCAAAGTTGCAGTCTCCTATGAATGCACCGCCATACGGGAGAGATGAGCGAGTAATGTTGCAGATAGCACTGTTCTCACCTTTAGATAATTTTGAGTGTGCGAGTGTCAGATGATTGCTGATTATCGAACCGCTTTAAAGTTGATCTGAATCTCATCTGCACTTGACCTTATTGTTCCTGGAGCAGAGGTGAGAGGAATGTCAATTGAAGTGTGTCTTGTGCTTTCTGGCTCCGTTTCAGCTCGCTCTCGCTCCCTTTCCCTCTTTGCCATTCACTCACACATACCCACACACACAAGATACATACTGCATGTGCACACATAAGCAAATACATTCAGAGCTCTCTTTCCCTCTCACAAACAAACACATGAAGAGCTCCTCTTTCTCCCCAACTAACATGCTCACACAAACATCCAGACTCAGTGCATGTCAATGGTACAGAGCAGACACAGGCCCATGAAAAATGCATGTCCCTTTGCGTGTTTCATAAGAAACACTCATTGGGATTCCATTCCCATCTCTGCTGAAACACCACACAGGAATATCAATTACACTGGCAATTTGGGTGACAGTGTAGGCAGGAATGGCACTGAACGATAATATGGGATCCACAATGTCATGATAATGAGAGGGTCACTATCTCATGCAGCTCTAGGGCCAACATTGCTTGCGCAGATTATAAAATACACGTTTGCCTGAATGTGATAGTAGTGCTATTGAGTACGGTGGGTGAATCACGATTGGATGTTGAGCCAACGAGGCACTGGAAAAGCAAATAACCTTTTGAGGGAAAATAGACCAACATCCAACCTGGGAGATGCTTTAGAGTTTGTAATTGTGAGGGTGGGACTATTACAGCGAGCTGCTTTATAACAAACCAAGTGTTCCCAGCATTTCACTCAAAGTATTTCATACAAAATAAATACCTTTTTACCATTTTAATTGCTTAATTTCCCTTCCTTAAACTACAAAGCTTAGTTTGTTCCAAGTTTTTTTGCACAATGGTGTACCGATTAAAATTCCAGATATGTTAGATTTAATTACTTCACAGCTAGCAGCGAGGGCTGCACTCTTGATACAATCCAAAGGAGTCTCAAACCGTCTAACACATAATTCAATTAAATCACGCCCTACACCACTTGTTAGCTAACAGGGAAACATACATTTGATGAACTGGCTATCAGGTATAATAACTGTAAATGTAACATATTTGTTTTTGCGTCTTTTGAAAGGACAGCCATAAGTAACCGTATACACATACAATCTGCATATCTGAATCTTAAAAATAAATACTAAATACACAATTGACAGTTTCCTCCATTCATGTAACCAAAAGGAGAGTAAAGGCAAGTTTTTGCATTTTTTGTGAAATAAAAAAAAAAGTTAAAATGTAATTTTCTTTGGTTGATATCTTTTCATGAAAAAATAAGCAGCACTGAATCACACCCCAAGAGTTTAACAAACAACAAATGCATTGCAGTGTTATAAAGATGAACAAATGTACTCACTGGATTTCATATTTCTCAAAGTATTGTATAGGCTAATGTCCCTGAATTAAAGCCCAGATACATGTTTTATCTTGGGCACTGCAGTGTGAAAATATATCTTTTAAAACTCCCTCGAATTAGTCAAATGTAACTATACAATACCTAAGTGTTGCAGCATACACATTTGTGTACTTACATGGGTGTATGTATTTGTTTCTTTATAGGAAAATCCGTATATGTGCAACAATGAATGTGATGCTATCACTGAGGAGCTGGCTCATCCTCCAGAGTTGATGTTTGACTTTGAGGGTCGCAATCCCACAACATTTTGGCAGTCCACATCATGGAAGAAATACCCAAAGCCCCTCCAGGTCAACATAACGCTGTCGTGGAACAAAACTATCGAGCTGACGGACGACATCATACTGACCTTTGAATCAGGCAGACCGGAGCAGATGGTCCTGGAAAAATCACTCGACTACGGCCGGACCTGGAGCCCGTACCAGTTCTATGCCACGGACTGCCTGGACGCCTTCACCATGGAACCCAAGACAGTCAGCGATCTCACCCAGCGCACCCTGCTGGATATCATCTGCACTGAGGACTACTCCCGAGGCTACGTGTGGAAGAATGACAAGACGGTACGTTTTGAGATAAAGGACCGCTTTGCCCTCTTTGCCGGGCCTCGGCTGCACAACATGGCCTCCCTTTACGGCCAGCTGGATACCACCAAGAACCTAAGGGACTTCTTCACCATCACTGATCTGAGGATTAAGCTGCTGAAGCCAGCCACTGGAGCCACCATGGTGGATGAGAATAACCTGTCCAGATACTTCTATGCCATCTCTGACATCAAGGTGCAGGGCAGGTAAATCTATTTATATTTCTTACTGTTTTTTTGTATTGAATAAAATCAAGTCTTGAAGTTTGGTTGCTTCAAAAGCTTAAGCTGTATTTCACAGCAGCTTCAGTTTGTAGTAACTTTCTACACATTTTTAAATTAAAATGTTTGCATGCAGTATTTCTCACCAAAAACCACTGTGTATCCTTGAAGTCTAAACAAACATGAGTTCAAATCCTTCCTCATGAAATATTTACAGAGCTGATATTTCTATATTTTAAATCAAGCATGGGTCATTATATCCATGTTTACCCGTTTGCAATCTTTGTTACCTTTGCTGGTGCATGCTGCACTTCTATGTACAGTTGTTGACAAAACCTAAACACCTAATTGTAAGTCCTTGTGTGGTGAGACACATGTTACAGCGAATACAACGGGTGATCAGGGCCAACATGAAGCGGAGGGGTCTTGAATCAGCTGGTCTGATTCAAGACCATTCCGCTATGTAATGATATATAATAACAGTATTGACTGAGGGTGGCCAACCTTGTGCTATTGAGTCCCAACAGTTGTTTTTATTTCAAATAAAAAACCATAAACTAATTTCCCCTACTCCAAGTAGCAGGGAAGAGCTCATAATTGCAATCACCTGCTGAGGTAATAGGCAGGAATTAAAACCTGAAGACAGGGGCTTCTCCGTGGTTCATTTCACCATCTCTGGTATAAAGCAACCTATCCTTTCTCTCTTTTAATCAAAAGTTGCCTTTTCTTGTTCTAATGGTCCAGTTTTTTGCACAACAAAATCCGATGTGTTTTCGCATTTCCACAAAGGGACATCAAAAATGTTGCTGAATAGGATTTTAGAAAGCGCCATCAGCTGACCAAAAAACTGTCACCGTCTAAACATGAATGGAATTCTATAAATGCATTTTGATAAGGAGAATTCCTAAGCAAATAAGCATGTGTTTAAGACCTAGAGTACGTTTAACACAGCTCAAAATTCTTTCTTTTTTTAAATTAGCCCAAATCAGGCAAAAAAGGCGCAGCCTGAGCAGAAACTGAACTACTACTCTCCTAAATTACTTATAACCCTTACTTGATTTTCAGTTTAAATAAAAATGTTTTCTTTTGATTACTTAGATTTTTGATGAATATTTTACATCACTACAACATTTTGTAGAATAACACAAAGATTGTTATTGTAATTAATTAACTCTTTCAAGATGTATTACAACCAAAGATATCACAATCCAATCCTCATTCAAAACACATTTCTGCATTAAAACAGTGGTCTCCTTAATCACAAGCACAAGTCAGCTGCTAAGATTAACAGGATTATATGTGATACAATGTTTAATAATGTGTAGTCCAATGGAACCAGTTCAGTTTAGTTTATTTGCCATCACACAATACAGGGGACATGGGGGACACAAGACAGCAGAGGAAAAAAAGCTATAAGAACACATTGCATGAGCATAAAAAAAAATGTAAAGTGTTTTTATTAGTTTTATTTTTTCGGATGTAAAACAACTAGCGTGGAACCTTATGTGTAGCAAAGTTTTAGTCTTTGGGAATATGTTTGAATATTCAGTATGACACACACACACACACACAAACACACACACACACGTCTCCCTGAAGACAAAAGACTTGATTTAGGTAAGACTGATAAAGTCATTTTGAACTTGTATTGCTCATTAGGTTTGATTTAAGGGCTCTTTTTAGAGAAATGTCCATATTTTTTAGTTCTTCTGGATGAATGATTGTAAGAAACGTGAGCTGTGTGAAGGGAACCTTTTATGTGCCTAATTCATTTCCATAGCCTGGGTAAGGAGACAAAGATATTTTTTGCAAATGTTATGTTCAGTGTAAAGTAATGTTCACGTAAAAATAAACACATGAATAACTGTATGATTGGTTGAAAGCACATGATATTGCTTCAGCTTCATTAAAGCTGTACTAAGTGGGGGCACCTGGGTAGCTTACCTGCCCCTTTATTCCTTGATGCAGCGGCCACGGATTTAACCCCCCCCCCCCCTTCATGTCTTCAGCTGTCTTATAAAAAAAAATATTAACCTAAAATAACAACAACAACAAAAAACTGTCTGCACCGAAGTAGCTAAGTGATTTTTGGCCACTTGGGGGCAGCAGTACAAGCACAGCATGGAAATATAAGCTTATGTGTACTGTATGTATTACATTTATAGCACGTGGCAAAATTCATGTTTCTTGTTAATGTTAGTCAAATTTGCACTCTCCTTTTGGCTAGAGGGAAACTTTTTCGTTGCTAATTGCTCTATTATGTTTGACTAGTTTATCTTTTGTCTGTCGGCTATTCCATGTTGAGTGACTACAGTGTCTAAGATTTCATAACTGGTAAATGAGGATGATGGAATCATGCATTTGCAGGCCAGAAACAAAATCTAAAACTGCATTGTAGAGCTGATGGGAATTACAGTGGTAGGTCATTTCAGTTGGTTTGTTACTGCTCTTTCACATTGCTCCTACTAATTTGATTCATTGTTAATATAAAAGATAAATATTAGTGCAGCTTTAATTACAGTATGTCATCTCTTTGAATTTGGACGCTCCGTCTCCACTTAAGTTTTCCTAATTTTCCAATTTAAAAACCTACATTTTCAGTAATATTAAGAAGACTTCCTTTGCAAACGATGTGATTAATACAGCTTGCAATTTTGCAGCGTCTAATATTTTCATCCGTGAGTCATCAAAATGCCTCTGTGATTTTCAGGGAAAGGAAACATTGTCGTTTCATGATGCATGGAAATGGCCCACATGGTAGTCATAAAGCCTCTACAGCTGCTCTCCAAATGGGACCTGTGCTGCTTGCTGCAGTTGGTTTATATGAGGATAACTTGGTTGGTAATGACCCATCAGATGGGCCCTCTGTGAATTGAAACAGTTAGTCCCTAATTAGAATTCAGTCGACTTCAATGGCAGATTAGAACCATTAGCATGTTGGCTAATTGGTAGGAGACTAATCTTGTAATTAAGAGCATTTGCAGCTGATTAAATGGTAATCATCAGAGACACATCAGTGAAACGTGGAGACATTCAGAATTGCCAGGCCATGGTTCCAAATATAGCCTTCCCCTGTTTAATAATAAGTATATTGATGGTTTAATCTATGAAGTTTCCTTTTTTGAGCAAGTTATTTACGCTACAATTTATGCTTTAAAAAAAACACTTTCATACATCTCTAGTATGTTTTAATAAGCTTTAACTGCTTGTTGCAAGTCACTGAATATGAGAATGATGTTTTATGTCTTTTATCACATGCCATGAACACATGCCATTCATAATGATGGCAAGTGATATTTGCAATTTAGCCCAATCAGAGAGATGCACGTTCAGCAGTCAAACACACTCTTCCAATATTCACACTCATACTGTAAACATGAATTGATGAGTTCTAAATTGCAAGGCTTGCTCCCGAAAACAGAATAGCATCTCTCACAGATATCTTATTTTACCATTCATTATAAAAAAAGTGGCAACAGGTTGGGTGGGAGGAAAATAAGCTATTTTGCTCAATTTCCCATCCTGCCCATGGACATCGAATTCAATTTTCCACCAAAGGTTTGCAGTGAGAAAGAAAAGAAAATAAACATGCAATTTTTGTCCAGAGGTGGATCAGTAACTCACTTGAAAGAGGGTGATGGAAACGGGTGGGGAGAGACTGATTAGAGTTCCCACCAGCCTCAGCAGCCTTCTGGCTACAACCAAATGTGAAAGCCTTATCACAGAATGACCATCCTGTCCGAGAATTCCCAGAATACTCCACAAACACTGATTAACTTTCCCTCATATGCTGAACATTTGTAGTGTCAGGAAACCTGCGGATATGTTCATGAATGTCACAGCTCTGAATGGATGGAGACTGGCATGCTGTATAAACATCAAATTATATTTCCACAATCTGTGAATGGTTTTGCCTCATTTTACACTTATACTTCATTTTATCTATACATTATATATTTCAGAAGTGACAAAATAGGAATTTGCTTGTGTAAGGTTCATGAGAAACTTTGCTAATATACACTACTATGAAAAAGTCTTGTTTATAAAATGCAAAGTGAGTAAACAAAAGAAAAATCTAAATCAAATAAATGTTTGGTGTTACTACCCTTTACCTTCAAAGCACCATCAGTTCTCATAGCAACGTTGAGGATCGAAGACGCAGTGGTCGACCAAGGAAACTTAGTGCAGGAGATGAAAAACACATCAAGCTTATTTCCCTTCGAAATTGGAAGATGTCCAGCAGTGACATCAGCTCAGAACTGGCAGAAACCAGGGGGACCCAGGTATTGCACCCATCTACTGTCTGGAGAAGTCTGACCAGAAGTGGTTTTCATGGAAGAGTAGCAGCCAAAAAGCCATACCGTTTTCTTCTCCTTTTCAGTAAGACACATCTAAGCCATTTCCACTGCAAACTTTCTGCTCACTGCGACCCCCCACTCTCTTTCATAGTGAAAGAAGCAATGATTGATCATGTTACATCCGTCTCGTGTAGAAAGCCGACCTGAACAATAAAAACTTAGGCAATTTGAGGGGTGATGCCATCCCAGGTAGCAAAATTACCAGAATCCATCCCTTTCGTACCCAGACACCATCCTGACCTGGATTTATGACCGATAAAACACAGAATTATTAACATTTCTATTTGAACAGGATTGGGTTTTTTCTAGCCTTTATGGCAAAGGTTTAGCAGCCAAGGAAACTCGCAGATTAATTGCGTGCATTGTAAATCATCTCACGTCATACTACACAACCAATTAATCTTTGCATTCAAATAAGCATTGTGACTCAAGTCATTGAGGGAGATATTAACACACAGGGGAGAGACAAGACCAGGGACAGGATACTGACAAATAAGCAATTCAGAAAACAATTCATATGGCGTGCTCCAAATAGAGAACTTTTGTGATGTCCCTGCTGAGTCAACACACATGTACACACAACATACTCTTTCCTCCTCTTATGTCTCTTAAAGAATGAGGCTCATAACCTGCGGGATCTTGGAAGCCATTGAGAAAAACCTAATTAAACCCCAGACTTAAGTGCCCAAGGCAGGTACAAATCAAAGAAGGCACACCAATAAAAGTAAAAATCATTTCATGCAGAAATAAATCCTGGGACGCTTTAGATGCCACGCATGACCCCATACAGACCAGAGTAGATGTCTCCTTAAATAAGCTAATAATTATACAGAACACAAGTTTATAAAACTGGATTTACAAGGCTTAAAATCACTTTGCATTGAAACAACTGTGTAAAAACCTTCCTGCACAATGATTCTTTATGATAGAAAAGATTTGAGTAAAGGAAGACATGAAGAAAGAAATAAAAGGGGGGTTATTTATGCCACCTCCCCTGATTAGGGAGTCGTTTGTTGTGGGGCAAGTCGTGCTATAGATCTCTAATGTTATTCCACATCAACGGAAAACAAAAACCTTGAACCGTGCAGGCTTTCCCACCTTTCACGTCTCCCTCTCCATCGTTCCTCAATTATTGATCAGATGTCCGCTGGTTAATTAAGACATGACCGCTACCGGCTGGCTGTGCGGTCAGAGCTGCACATCTGCAGGGCTGCAGTGGGGCCTGGGAACGAGAGGCAGTTAATCCATAAGTGCTAATATGCTATTTCTCTCCAAATATCCTGAATCTTTCCTCTGAGGTATACATGAGAGATATTCAAAGGCAATTTAGATACCAAATAGTTTTAGAAAAGATATGATATATATTTCACTAATATTATATTCCCCCCCCCAAAATCTTTCTCTAGAGCTATAAACTCTGCATCCCCCTCTCCCGATGGGAATCCTGAGCTCATAAAGTACTGTCTCACACACTTCAACTGTATCTTACAGTCCATCTCCAATGTAAATGTAGCCCCTGCACAGTGCATATGATGTGCTGGACCACATTTAGAAGATCTTAAAGGACTCATATTATGCTTTTGGGCTTTTTCCATTTTCTTTATTGTGTTATACCGTATGTCTTTTTTGTGCACATTATAAGTTTAGAAAGTGAAAAGGCCCAAAGTCCACCCCAAAGGGACTTACCATCTCCAACAGAAAACATTGTTCACAAACCGCTCCAAACAACTATCTTGTAGTCCAGCCTTTACTTCCATGACAAACGTGCGTCTCTTTGTAACACGCTTAATAATGCTCGCCTAGCTGCTAGCATGGCACTCCCTCATGCTCTGCTTCTAAATGGCTTGTAGTCCTTACTGCCCATGTGCAACTCCCAACAAAGATGGAACAGAAGTGAGATGCCTCACTCTGTAGCCGAAACAGAGAGCTCAACACACAGGGTGAAAAGAGGAGCTGTGGCCAACCATGTAAACCTATTCCAATATAACCTCTAAATACAATTATGAACCTGAAAATTAGCATAATATGAGCACTTTAAACCCTGAAGATATCTACAATATGCCTTCCAACTGTCGCACATGAAAATTCAAGAAATGTAATATTACACCATATGATGGACTGTGTCATGTTCCAGGACATTGTCCTCCCTCATTTACACTGAGATTTAAATACACTTGTATTCTGAAGAAGTAGCCTTCCTTACTTTTTGTGTGTGTCTCTTTCCCTCTTTCTTTCTCGAGCTTGCCACTTATAAAGGGCAGGACAGGATACAGCCTGAGGAAATAAATGGATATTTCGCCATAAAAGAATGTTGTTGAGTAGCTTGATGACATTTTTTGTTGATATTTAGCTCAGTGGGTGGAAATATATTTTCTTTTTTACTGTTGCAAAGCAGACTACGGCAAATATTGCAGAGCGTCCAGAGTTGCACAGCGTGTAGCTGGGTTCTTAACCCAGCCATGTTTCATGTTTTTCCTCCCTTAGTATTTTCACATTCACAACGTTTTAGAACCCAGATTCACCCAAATCTTTTTTTGTGATCAAAATGTTTTTTATATATTCATAAATTAACAGATACAAACAATACACTGAGACATGGAACACGTCCCAGAGCCAAAAAAACACAGAGAAAAAAAGCTGGGAGGGAGACAAAACAGCAGACACAGACACACAAAGACACAACAAAGGACCAATAGATTCGCCCTCATCTTTAAGCAATTTCTGTGTCCCTTTGCTGCCTCAGATGGATGCTTTTTGTTTTGATGCCTGGTGAACACTGTGTTAAAGCCTGCTGTTTATGTTAAATTGTTGATCCACTATTTGCATTTTAAATCATTGCCTGGCAGTTACCATATTGATTTCATGGTTAGGTCGAGCAGAACAGTAAGCAGTACAAATTTTGAATTTCACAGACTTTTAAGTAGCTAACGAGCAAGTCGTAAAAAATATTAAGGCAGTTTATGGAAATGTGGTGGATTTAAAAAGCCGAAGGAGTTTACATTTGCAACTCAATACATTTACAAATACGCCCTAATATTTTTAAGGCTGCTTTGATCTCCCTACATTTTAAATTAAATCTCTCTAATTTACCTTTTAAAAAGGATTTTGTGTTTTCCCACAAGATATTTGGCATTTAAAACAGCTGTACAAATCAGGGTCAACATGTTTTTATTTCAGTTACCCGGCTTCACCTAACCTAACAAAGGCGGTCCCGTATGAGCTGTGTCACAACGCTGGTTAACAACTAGAATGTGCAAATCACAAGGCTTGTCAATAGGCCTATCACTTCCCCATCAGCCAGGCACAAGATCTGACCCTAATTACACTTGTGCTTTCCATATACTGCCATTGCTTTGGCCTATTATTTTTAGTTGCAACCCTGGCAGTGAGGTGCTTTACACTGGTTGATTTCTAATCTCCAACATAACCTGCTCCCAACCAGGTTAGGTGTTCAGCATAAGTTCCACAGCGAATTTAACCTGGTAATAAGTGATCCAACGTCGTGATAAACAAAACCCTGGGTTGAAGCTGTAGTTACCTTGTTAACGCCAAATCGGGCCTTGTAGGAGAGGCCCCAGGTTTCACAAGAGGCAGGCAAGAACCCAATAGCATGACAGAAAAAACAAGGTCAACCCAGGTGGTCAATCTTCAATAGTAAACAGTTAGCTGATGAGGAGCAGGTGAGTATGGGGGTGGGGCGGGACAGGAGATTGAAATGACGTGTGGCAAAAACAGGAAACAGACAGTGAAAACCTAAATTCAGAATTTATTTAGCTGACAGCTGGAGTAAACAGTTTTTAGTACTGGTCTGGAATCTACCTTGAAATGGCTACATTGCGGTTGGCCTTTCACATAACATAACGTAAAATAATCAGCCAACACAAACTGCACACACTCACACATGCACACAAAAAACTCCCTGGCTGTTATCCAGCCTCTCACATAGTATACACTCGCACATACATGCCTCCTATCCTCCACGTCTGTGCCCTGTAAACCATGACAGCTGTAGCCAGCTTGATTGACAGAGTTTGAAAGTCAGGTTCCAAGTGCAGGTTCACACGACCCCCAGCGTTACTCTGCTACCACTGTAAGGCTCTCTCCGGCTCTGCCAACGCCTTCCAACTTATCTTCCACCAGATGTCTGTCACATGCTGCCATGTTTTCTGCCAGTCATCTCCCAGTCTCCAGCGTTTAAGTAGTGCTCATTAAGACCCAGGCTTTCTTTGTAAATAATATATAGAGAGAAAGTAGATCAACATAAGCGGTCTCTGGTGGGCTGGAAGCCATGAATAGTAAAATCATCATGTCCTTTTGCTACACTTATTGTATGATCAAGCACTGCTACAGACAAGGTAGATGTGGCTTCATGAGTTCAAATGGTGTACACGCGTGTTTATGTGTGTGTGTACACTTTCACCCTTTACAAAGTAATAGGTTAAGCGCATGCAGTAAGCATCTCACACACACACACACACACACACACACGCTTGGGTGGGTAGACAGTACCATACTGTATGCCAACATCAATGCCCAACCTCAATACTGTAATAGACCCTGTCATTTAAACAAATCACAGTCTTTTAGTGGCAATGGCCCAAGCCACATCAATTTAAATTTCATTTTGCCTCAGCAGAAAATTGGAGCAGGGGAATTAACTTGTGATCCGTTCCTAATATTTCACCAACAATTTGGGCGGCCCTGGCGTAGCTACTTTATATTTGGATGGAGGACGCAAACAATTTGCTTGAGATGTATAACATTACACCCTGAAGAATGACAAAATTGGCCACAGCACAAAGCGGTGAAAACAAGCCTAATCGGACTCTTCAATTTCACGGTGACATAGCCTGGTGTAATGAGGTAACTCTGTGACTCCCCTCCTCGCGTCAAGAAAGAGTTCAATGCCCCTCCGAAATGAAAAAAAAAAAGAGTCTATGTAAAGTAACACATCAAATTCATTATGTTAGCTGGATATGCCTTGTGCCTGCTCAAATTATTGTTGTTGATGTTAGGGCTTTCAGTCTTTTCTTTCCTTATTCCTGTAACTATGTGTTATGGAATTTACTGTAAAGGCTTTGCCTTGTTCTAGTTAATGAAACTAAGATGGATTTTGTATTTAATTTACGGTCATGAACCTTTTACCTTCAGGGACCTTTTTACTGTGTTATCTCCAAATGTATTTTCAAATCACATTATGCAAGCTGTATTATTTCTTTGAATGTTCATGAATTGTGTTTATTCCAAAAGAGTAAATACATTTTAGTAAACCAGATAACATAAATGGACCAAAGGATTTTAGAAATAGTGGATGGGGATCCCCAGGGCTGTCAGCTGCTCTCATCCTGACAAGTCTCTTAGCGCTAGCGGAGTGAGGCAGACAGACCAGGGCATGCTAGCTGGCTTAATTAGCATTATATCTGTCCCACTGACGTAGACCAATCTTTACAGCTAATGTTACTGGTGAACATATTTATGGGCTTGTCAACCACCACACTGTAGTATTGTTAGGTTTCTGCTGTATTCCTGTGTTGCAAAGTGGCGTGTAACTCCCCAGTATAGTCAGAGGAGGGCCCTGAGTTCGTATCAGTTAACGTACTTCACAATAAAGCAATGTTGTAATATTTCTCTTTTATCTATTTACATTTTAAATGTCTTGAGTTCCTTTAGCCACCTTACATCATCTGTAAAAACTATTATTAGACTTAGTTTACGTAACCCACTTAAATGAATGCACTGAAATGGCTTTTAAAGAATTAGCATATGGCAATGAGATATAGCTGAATAACACATTCACTAACCTTTAGCACCTTAATTTGAAAACCTCTAGTAAAGGAAATGACCAAACACAAACACACTTCGTTCACTTTTAGAGACAGTTAACATCCATTATTTACTTTTGAAAATGACAAAATATGCATAATGAAATTACATTAGTCTCCTTTAAAATGTTTTTCTCTTTCCCTTCAATAACTTAAGTTACAGCACAAAATAATTTTTAATTTGGAAACAATTAGTGTATAATGACAAAAGATATTCCCTTTAACTGTAAACCTTATATCAGGTTACCTTAAATTCAAGGTCACACTAAACTCAGTGGGCCCACACTCCAAACACACAAACAAACACACACATACACAAAAGCATATACATAAACCCTTAGAGGTCTAAGCAAATTTTTCCCATATTTGGTTTGCCTGGTCTCCTTGTGTAACGATGCTTGTATAATCTCAACCCTTGTTATGCACAATCAAGTTATATAAACACTTGTTAAGTTAAATACTGGTTCAAAGGGCTTCAAAGACACCAAACAAAAAAACATTACAAGGCTAAAAACAAAAAGTGACAGTGGGTTAAAAGGTTCTGTAGCAAAACAGATTTGTGATTAGATTTTTTGATTCATAATTTGGATTTATTTGATATGAAGACACTAATTCCATGATGGATTAAAAAAGCTTCTGGATGAGAAAAAAAAGTAAGTCTACACTGTATTGATCTGGGGAAATTAAATAAGACATGAAGTACGTGTTTCTCTTGCAGGTGACAGCGGGTGGGGTTTAAATGGTTGGGTTTAACCTTTGTGTTGTCTTCCCAAAAAAAAAAATCAACACTTTTGTTAACACTTTTTTTACGTTTTCAACACTAACTTTAGTTTTAAAGTTATTTTTGGAATTTATGGTCAATAAACCTCATTTATAGGAAATTATACCTAATGTTTGAATTAGAAAAGCAGAAATTAGGAATAATTTAGACTAAAATTAAAGCAATATATGTTGATGCATATAATCACGGACTGGAATATGTCAACTTTTACTCAATGCTATTTCAAAACTACTTAAATTATTTTTTAAATGCTATAACATTGTATAAGACTCCCCAAAATTAATGAAAGTAGAGATTTATACTTGCCAAAGAGTGTTGTGTGGAATCAATCATGTAATTTGGGGTAATTAAAAGAACATTGATATAGGAAAATGGAAAAATTGACCCGAGGACAACATGAGGTTTAAAATAAATCGTTGCAGGCCTGATGCGATGCTTAAGAGTAAATAGAGAAGTTCACTGTATTTCCATTCACTTTAATCAAAAACGGCAAATAAAATAACATGTTACCTTGGTTAAAAGGTCAGAGTCCAGTCTGCACGTGTACTCTCTGGTGAAGACTGGGAATGGCAAGAAGTCGTCAGAAGCTTTTGATCCTTCTCCCGGTCTCTGGTGAAGAATGGGATAAGCTGGTGTGCTCTCTCTATTCCAATGTCTCTAACCATCGATGTTGCAGCTTGCAGGAAAAACGTATCTGATGAATATTTAAGTTTCCTCGTTGAAAACGCTGCACTGGATTGGAGCGTTAGGTGGGTTAGCAACGGTGGCTAAAAGTCAATTTCCTTTGCTAATGCTAACAACGTACACTCAGTGGCTAATGAGCTAGCAACACACGTGAATAACTGTCCGATAAACTTCGAGTAGAAAGATATGTAGTTACTCGCACAAGATATGTATACGGAATTTCTGTGCGAGGACTGTCGAATAAATGACAACAACTACATACTTTGTTGTGCAAACTTTTACATTCCTCCTGTTCCGACTTTGTCCGTCAAGCCATCACTCAAGACCATAGATATATACGGTCTATGCTCAAGACACGTTATCACACTCACTTCCTTTATACCTGGGATCCCACCCACCTTGACCAATGGACGACCAGTATTACTCTAATTCACAAACACCACTACGTCTTACAACCATGAACTCTTCAGAATAAGACAAGACATATGTGACTAGACAAAACTTATTTTACCTACTGTGTTTGTTTATTTTTGCTTTTATTGTAGAAAATGCTGCTGTAATAAGGTAATTTCCCCGCTGTGGGAGGAATAAAGTATAATATAATCTAATCCAATCCAATCTGTTACACTGCACTTTTTGACCCTTTCATAAAACAACTTTTTTTAACCTTATGTACAACAATACCTAGTGTTATGTTGGTTTTTGACTAAGTTACAAATTTTAGATCAACATCCTATGACAATGCTTAGTATTTTTAACCTGGTTACACATGTAATCTATGACAAAATGATGCTATGTGGCAGAAAAAGCAGTACTGAGTATAATTTCTGTAACATTGTGTGATATACAAATACTCTCAAGTGTATCATCTAGGTTCCTGTGTTTTGACGTGAGTTAGGGTAACTAGCGGGGTCAAAAGTTATACTACGCCACTGACAAGCAACTAAACAAAACGTCTCGTGTCAGAAATAAAACTAAATATTTCTTTGGGTTGGAAAATTGTTGGAAACATTTGGGATAGTGTATGTACACAACTCATGAAATGTAAAACATAGGTATAGTTATTTTTAGACACTTTAATGCAGAAATGTTACATATTGTACCTTTAAAGCGGGAGTGTGGAACTTTTGTCTCCCCTCTTTGGTATTGACAGTAATTACGCAAACACTGTTGACGTGCTTAAGAAAAGCAGTGGGATTTATAATAACATACCTTTTAACTAGTCAAAGGAATGTATATTAATGTTAAATAACCACATAAAGTGACATTTACATGCCATGGGATCTTTAAATAAATCCTCCTATCTTGTTCCTTGTGCAGCTCAAATGTATCACATTGTTCCTTCCTCTCATCTTAAATACATCAAACAGCCTCTTTTTCTTGTTAGGTGCTGGCAGAGTATTCTCTAAAACCTTCAGCAAGGCCAAAGTTTCCTCCTCAACAGCCTTGCTCTCTCCATATCTAAGAGCTATCAGTGGTCAGCACAGGTGAGGCTCTCAACGTGTCTTGTCGAGTAAAGTTTCAGGAAACCTCAGTATGTATTTATACAGCATGGAGGCACATTACAGGTTCTGACCATGGGCAAATTGTATGAGGGAACAGGTGAGATATAAAGCTGAGGGAGACTAGTCTTGCACAATCAGTCTTGACAGTCCGAGTAGCGGTCATGGGATGGAAATAGAATGGAAAAAGGGGTTTTCCAGTCTAAAATTCTACCCAGACATTTTTGAAAAGTCTGCATTCAGTACACATTTGCAGGCTTTAAGCAATGGTTTAGGATAATTTGTTTTTAAGAAAACATTTTGCAGGATGACACTAATACTACGCTAATAATATACAATTCTTATTATCTTTATTTTCTTTATCTTCAGAGCAGTGGGGAACGATGTATTAAAAGACCTTTAACTATCAGCCCTTTATCAATTTGTGACCTGGCCCTGTGAGCCTCAGAATGTTTACCCTACCACAGGTGCAAACAATCTATAAGGTCACCCACACCATTGCCTCCACAAAGGGAAAGAGAATCCAAGTTGAACTATTGGACAAAATACTAGGCACATACAGTATTGTTTGTTAGTTGTCTGTCAGCAACTATTCACGTACAACATACACAGAGGCTCGGTCCTCGACGCAGCGGCCGCGGGTTTGATTCTGACCTGCGTCTCTTTGCCATGTCATTGCCTTTCTCTCTCCTTTTTCATGTCTAAGCTGTCCTGTCACAAGTAAAGGCCTAAAATGCCAAAACAAATTAAATCATATTTCAGATTTGATAGCAGAAAGGAAGCCATGAATTGAATTGTGAAAAATAGAGAGTGCAGACTTTATTACCATAAGAATTTCTATAAACATAATATCTATATGTAGTTAGGACTACACTGAAATGCTGTGGTTACAAAAACCAAGGTGTCAAAGCCACTTCTTATCTAAACGTATCCCAGATATATTCGAATCATCAATCAATGCTTATATTCTCCTTTATTTCTAATGGTCTGCACACATGTATTAATTACATCACACAAGTATGTTCAGTTATTCATATTAATTGGACCTAAGGCCTAGGTTGACAGGGCTATGCTAGGAATTACAAAAAGGTCACCAAACTCAATCCACCAACAGGCCTTTTTTACAGCAGTCACTTTGTCTTGTTAAAGTAGGAAAAGCCCAGGTGTTCCTAATGACATTAATTATGGCTCTTTTTTATTCATCTGTCTCACAATACAAGGTCACTAAAACCAACACAGCAAAATAACATTCAGCACAATTTGCTATTTACACCTTTGCTTTTCCTATTGTTACATGTCAAAAATGTCTTCTGTGAAAAAGGCCTGAACAAATACAAACCTTTACAGGTAGGCCTGCTACAGGAGAGTAAGTGACCTTGAGAGGTTTAACCAGGAAAATAATTATGTTACTAATACTAATACTAACACCTGTGTGGATGGACTAATAGGACATGTAAGAAAAAGGAAGATATCGGCTAAAATCAGTCCATCTTGAAACAGGGTTCAAAGCCACATTAATCCATGTATTTTGTATGCAGATTTAATAATGATGTCTACTTGAAGGCACCAGATAACAGGACATAACGTATAACTTCTAAATTTAATTCTGCTACATTCTTAATGTTCTTTTTAGACTATTAGACTCGTATTATGGCTTTCATAACTTTTATTTCTCCCTTTTTAAACATTTGTATTGCTTGACACTGAGTTTAGTTTAATGTATCAGCTGTTAATTTGTCCGAGAGGTAATGCAACAAATGAAAGTTCATCATATTCTTAGTCATCCACAATTACCTCATGGCTGTATCCTTTACCTGTATGAAAAAGATTCATATACTTTGGCAAAAATTGCAGTTTATTCCATTAAAAGTTTGATAACTGTAAATGTGGCCGAGACCAGAACAAATGTTTTACAGGAATGCACTAAACTTACACTATATGAAACAGTGGCCTTTATGCGAGTTTTCTTGAAAGTCCCTGGAGGGTTTAACTTTAAAAAAAATAGCAAAACAATCAGGGGCCCTATCTTGCACCTGGTGCAGCGCAAAGCCCAACACATGCGTCTTGGCTAGTTTAAGACCAACGCAGTTGTCAGTTTCCTGTCCAGGGCTCAATTTGTTTGAACAGCGAATGCCCCTGCGCCCATCTGTGCGCCCTTCTGTGCAACCATTGGCGTGCTGGTCTTACAGGGAGATGTGTTCAGGTGCATTCTTGGCGCATTGCTATCTAGAGATTGGATTATTCACCAGGTGCAGCATGAATAAAATGCAGAACATTATAGTGTCTTCTTTTTTTAATGTGAGGATTAAAGAAGTTAATTCAGAACTAAAACGGTTGTGACAACATTTATTAAAGCCTCAAGTCTACCCTGTTAAATGTAAAAGCTATGGTCCATACAAAAAAAAGAAAATTTATTCTATATTTATGTTTATATTTTCTTGATAACTCAAATGGGATTTATCGTTGCAGAGAGTTTAGATTTTATTTGGCCATGTTTGAAGGTACCTCCTAAAACCAGTTCAAAGATGGTAAAGGGAATTTTATATGTAGTGTTAACAGCATTGAGATATTTAATGTATACAATTTAACAGAGGCAATGTGGTTGAGCCTCCGTGCCTCCATTCATTTCCAGCCAGATGTTAGGATCAGTGGTGTCTCTTTTCCAAGACTTGGCTGGATCCTAGAAGTGCCATTCATCCGGGTGACTCTTTTTCTGTGTGCTGATCTCATGGCCACATTCTGCTTTATGATGAATCATGGTTTAAGGTGCTAATGGGATTACATTTTCACTTGATTTTTACCTCGTAAGATTTCCTGTGACAAATAAAAATTGATTGATTGGTTGATGTCCTTGTTTCTATTGCCCCAACAACAACTGTTGACAACACATTGATAACAGTTGGCATTTTTCTCTGGACAAAGATATTGTTGAACAAATAAAATCTAAAGTATTTTTATAGTTAGCTATAGCGATATGAAAATGTGCTTTTTGTAATTTAAATGAGCTGAACCTTTAAAGTGTGTCTAGTGATGATTCCTACTACCCATTTTTTGCACACACATACACTTTAACAAACAAGGCATTCATAACAGTAGTTCTTTGCATCCTTTCAAAGAGCATTTGACCCCCCCAGCTGAAGAAATACAATTGATGAAGGAGGGACAAAGACGCTTGATGATCTCTAGTGTCTCCTAAGGGAGGGTCACTTGTTTGTATAATGGATAACAGCATTTTTTATTGGGCTGTACAATGGATAAAAGTTCATGAGTATTCATAATGGTGCTGGTGGAAAAGGCTGGAAGTACAGGGGATCTCTTCCCTCTTGTGGCCCAAACTGGGGACATAAAAACTCTCTGATTTCAAAATGACAATGCCAGCGGCAAAAGCATCACATCCCAGAGCTCCACTGAGCGCACATCTTCTTCTCTATCAGCGTGTTACGCGCACCGGTTGGACTCGATGATCCAGATTTTGCTGGTTTTTAATTAAGTGGAAGGTCAAATTGCAACGCTCTTGACTTCGGGGAGCTGCTGCTGTCTGCATGGCAGAAGAGCTACACCCAGTCATTAATTTTATGGAGGAGGGACTTTAATTGATTAAAAAGATAAGGACCATAGGGAATGCGGTTTGAGAGGCACTAGCATTTAGTTGCTGTGACTACGAGTTGGTATTCAGTCGCATCCATTATGGCTGCTAATGTTTTCAGACAGCATTTAACCCAAGGAAATACAGTATGGTGATTTCTTTTACAGATAGAAGTTGTTTTCAACATTGATGTGGTTGTAGCTGTGGCAATCCATGTAACTGCAAAATGGTTTGAACTGAGAGGTTTGCATGGTCATCTAATCCATCTTGTACTTTGAGTGATTTAAACATTCAACATCCTGTACATGTTTTTAAAGTGATACTTTTACATACTAATTTTGGTATTTTTAATGCTTGTGCTATTTTAGGCACTTTTTTTACCTTGGAGCACCTCACATCACAGAAAGTATTACTCACAATGCCTCTTAAAAAATGGTGATTTTTACTTACATTACTTACATATTAACTTAATTTACTTAATTAACTTTAAATGTCACAATTTTGCCTTTTGGAGCAACCCCCTTTAAACCCCCCTATCTAGCATTCATAATAGGTACTAGACAGTTAATATAGTTTTGTAATGCACTGTTACATAATTGTTAACAGAAGGATTTTAACCAGTCCTTTACACCTCAATAACTAAACAGTTTAACATTTAACATATACATGTATAATGTTGTAAGGTTAATACATATACAGTTGTATGTACACAAACAGGTAATACATGCTTTAAACACTAATGTACTGTATCTGAATATATTGGTACTCTTTTTACAAAACACTGTTTACATAAATATATGTGTGCATAATAATTTATTAATGATAATTATAAACTATAAAATTGCAAGGAGCTGTTATAAAGATATCTTTCATTCCAACACATATATTTTTATGCATACACTTTTACAATACAAAAGCCATGTTGTAATTTTATAAATATCTAGTATTTGTTTGTATGATTGTGCTTCTAATTGCTAAATAGTGTTACAATAAAGTGTCACCCATAGTAGATGTAACCAGACATCCATATTATTGTCTATCATTAATGTTAGATGTCATAGTAAGGCCAGGAAGTCAATTATAATGGATGTATTTCTGACTGCTGTTGTCATTTCTCCGTCTCATATTCACTGCTGATAGTAGACAACAGTTAGCCGGTTCCTCAGTCTCAAACAGGAGAAATCTTCCCTCGGAAGCACTTCGTAAAAACAAACAGTCACGATGTGAATCCATGACGCCCAAACCCCTGTAGACGGGTAGTGTGTCCGATCCACTCAATGTTCTCTCCCCCCTCCAACTGTTTCTGTATCACCCCCTGATCTTCCAAGAAGCTGAGGTCACTAGTTGTAACCTTTTACCCTCTAAGGAGAAAAATCAAACACAGAGTATTATATTTGGAATACACGTGGAATATGAAACTGTAAAATCCTTTGAGAGAACAAACAGCCTGGTCTGCCTCTGATAGGACTCTTCACTGAGAGTAAACAACAGTCTCACTACAATAAAAAAAGGTTATATTCTGAGAACATAATACATAATTTATACTACTCATTCAGCGTGTTAGAAACACAAAAGTGAGACTGCAACCCACCTGTTTTAGTTTTTTCACAAGCTTTAAAATACAAGCTTGCTTCTTACATGTGGTCAAAAGAAGGGGTTGATTTGATTGCGTGTTGAAAGCCGTCAGGCCTTCTCTCCTCTCCGTTCACGATTGTCTGCCAGCTCCACGAGAGTTCTGTCTAATAAACTAGCTCAGTGGACCAGTAGGGTTTCCTGCCTGAAGGCTCCTTCGGCAAATAACACAGTAACTTTGAAGAGTAAGTAAAAAGAGAATTCTCAGGCTACACGGCTTCTCTTTATGCTATCATCTCTCTATCAGATCCCTGTTTTGTCCTCAATTAGTGAATCTTACAAAGTGCCTTTCATTTAGCTCGCAGAGTGGCAAAAGTGACCTTATTTGCATTGCTGTTCTCTCCACAGAGGCAGCGACAAATGAGGCCTTGTTTTTTTTAAAGGAGAGTACAATGAAGCTTTGTGGAGGCACGATCCAAGTCAGATAACCCACCAGGATTTCAATTTAACCCAGTCAAAAAAATTGAAAACCCACAAATCAAGTCGCGGCAAGGGCAGACTTTGTTCCCTCCAGTGGGTATTGATTCCGTGGCTGCAGAATAATGCCCATTCATGTGTCCATCTTTTGTTGTTATCTTTCTGTCTCAGGTGCAAGTGTAACCTGCATGCCAACAGCTGTGTGTTTGACAAGGGGAAGCTGGGCTGTGAGTGTGAACACAACACCACAGGACCAGACTGCAGCCGCTGTAAGAGGCACTACCATGGAAGAGCCTGGAGTGTGGGCTCCTACCTCCCTATACCCAAAGGAACAGCAAATACATGTAAGTATATCAGTATTTATAATGTTCAAGAGATGTGTTATCCATGCAGCTTTACTAGTATGATGGTGCTGGTAGTAACACAACATTTTGTGTCTGTTGGAGTGTGTCAGTAGTTTTTTAAGATTGTTTTTTCGACATTTTAAGCCTTTATTTATATAGGACAACTGAAGACATGAAAAGGTAGAGAGAGGGGGAATGACATGTAGCAAAGGGCAACAGGTCAGAGTCACACCCGGGCCCACTGCGTCAAGGAGTAAACCTCTGTGGGCGACCGCGCTACCAACTGAGCTATCTGGGCATCCGAGTGTGCCAGTACTTTATGTTCCATGTATGTGTTAAGCTTAGTCTAGGACTGAGCTCACACTCACCACTCCCCTTCTTTCAGTCATTTCCCTTTAGTTTCTCTCCTTTTTCCTTTTGTCTTCGTACTTTATTGAAGCAGAGTCATAAAGCACTGGGATAAGTAGTTTTTTATTTTAAATGAAATTATAAACTGTTCTGTGTAACAAAACATCTGCCATGTCAAGTTATGACAAGTGCCCACCAAATTACTTTAGCAATGATTTTTTTGCTGGTCAATAGTTTTTGGGGAATCCCCACAAAAAAGCCCCATATTGGAGGCACATGTGTGTCACTTGTGCACACGCTTAAGTGCAAAGTGTGAACTGTTCAAAAATGTGAGACCAGAGGCTTGCTGGTGCCAAGCAGACACATTCAAGATATGTAGCAGGCTAAACATCCAAAACTGTTCTGCGCGGAAACCATGGCGAATTGTCGTCTGTACTTTACGTTCGTGTACATGTACAGTACATGCGCCAACTTCAACACCCCGTAAAAGCATCTCTTTTTTTTTTTTTTTTTTTATATTGCTGTAAATCAACCACCACCAACTCAGAGTGCTTGTTTCTGGTGGACATACAAAAATTCTGTCTCGTGACTGGTTTTACGTCAGTCCCATGTCACTTCTTGCGTGTTGACATGAGTTGGGGACTATCTTCTGGGATTCCTCATGGCGAAAGAGCTAGTAGTGTGTGCGTCAATGCCAGTCAGTCAGGTAGTGTGAAAACAAGACAGCAAGTTGTGTTGTGTGACAAGTACAGCCACTTTCACCCCTAGGGTCCTTCCCCCATCCCACCCCATATAGGAGCAGCTGTTATTGCGTGACTTAAGTTCCATAGGTAGGTCACATAATGCTAGCCAAGCCACCTCTGTGACAAGTGAGCAAAGTCCATCTGCTCAAGAAGACAGTAAGTTTCACCTGAAAGCTCTTTAAAAGGCTTGTAAGCGGATGTTGACCTAAGATTATTTTTTACTAGTTTTAGTTTTCTAAACATAACCTATTCTTGAACCATAGTGGTGGCCAATCAGAAAACCCTCATAAGTCATTTTTAGAAGTTATATTGGTGAGCTATTTCGTTACTCGATATGCGCACTTGTTGAGCATGTTAGGTTTTCTTTTATTGGGATTTTGTAACTGATCATTCATGATGAAGTCATGATGTCATTTTTCCATTCATTGTTAAGTAAACATACTTCCTTCCAATGCTGATGACCAGTGTGAACGAATGCTAGATATTTTCCTGCCTGTTCACATGGTATCTCTGAGGCAGAAGGTGCTCTTTTGCATTATCCCCATTATAATCTTGGACGGGAGTTGAGTCACATTCATCAAATCCCATGCCTGAGGCAGGGGGCTCATTGCCTCAATAAATCTAATACAGCCACACAGGGATGTGTGGTCGACGGACTGGCGAGGCCAGATGGTGGAGGATCTAGCCCTCTGGTCCTCCATTCACACTGATTCAGCCATACAGTCAAAAACTAGCATGACAGCAGTCTCCTGGGATTGACAGCAGGTTTTTCAGATACTTAGTATGATTGTCTGACTTCAATTCTCAGATATTGTGCTCTGATTAGATTTGTACAGAGATGTGCTATTGCTATTGATCTACTGATTTGGTGTGAGTACATCTGTGCAGTAACAGTGCTTTTGATTGCTCTTCTTTGGGCTATTTGTTGATGATGATTTGAAGGATTACACAGTCATTTGTATAAGTCTTATATGTGTTATGAGTCTTTGTTGCATGCACACGCAAGACATTTGATTGTGAGTGGGAGTTGGTTTTTTGGAGCGTCTGTGGACCCTAAGGAGATATTGCTGGATTTACCCCTGCACCTCTTCTGTGTTATGAGTCTCCCTGCAATGTGGTGCTCATTGTCAGATTGACAGGCTGTTATTAAAAAATCCAATACTTGGCCGCATCTGCACTGAACTGATGAAACCAAGTTCTTGTTATATCAAAAGCAATATTAGCACTTGTTTGGCAGTGGCATAACATGCAATAATGTCGCACATGGAAGTGACGTAAACATATTGGCCCCTAGGTGTTGAATGAACACTCTTTTGTCTTGAATTATTCTTATTTCTCTCATAAGTAAAGCCCAGGTCATGTAACATGCCTTTTTACTGTACATTATTTGAAGCTCATATTTCCAATGAGGATATTAAACATACAGACCTCGTATCAAGACAAATATGCTGAACGCACAAAATGTAATTATGATTTAATAGCTTTCATCTGTCATCAAGTCTTCCTCTTTAATTATGGAAGTCATTTATCTCGCAGGTAGGAACAGGGCGAGGTCTATTACATATTCAAATCCCTGCATGTGCAGATATATGAACATACGTGACCCTTCATCTAATAAATTAAAGCCTGAAATGGAGCCCTGCATTGCTATGTGCCATAGCTGTCAGCAGCAGAGAGGGACTGAGAGTGATTCAAATCCAATACTTCCCTAAAATAAGGAGAAAAGTAAGTTGTTAGTTGCCTGCGGTGCAGAAGAGGAATTACTTTGAGAATTATGTTGACAGTCCACTTTGCAGAGCGCGTCAACTCATCTTGTGTTCCAAACCAGGTTCACAGGTTAAGTGGGGTTGGGGCTAAGAGTTTGATCAGACTGTAGAATGTACTTTGGCTTCAAAGGGCAATATTGCTAGCCCTCCATTTCTCACACAGAACAACTACTGGTTAGGAGTTGCGGCTTGTTGCTTTGTGGCAAATTGGAGCATAAAATCTGTACTTTCCCTGCTGCTGCAATGTTGTGCACTTCTCAGCACTTGTAGTGACAGTTCCAAACTGGTAATGAAGTGGGGAATGGGGTGCAAACAAATATGAAAACCCCACTGAAACATAATCACAGAAGGATAAATTGCTAGGAGAAAAAATTATCAGAAATTACACTAATTGTGGGGTAGATATTCCCCCGCTGATTACATCAATGTAGCACAAAGAGGGTGAATCCACAGCCAGATACTGATAAGACATATTTCAAAGGTTGCAACAGGGTTGCCAAAGTCAGCTCCAGCTCACAGACAAACCCTGTTTTACCATCACTGTTTGATTTTTTATTTGTCTTTATACACAATCATAGGTGTGTTTGAAAGCATTTTTATCATTATTTGGTTTCTTTGATTGGCAACCATCTTGACAATCGGGCATTACAAAAAACTATAAATTATTTGCAGATGATGTTTGACGTGTTTGATTCAGAGATTTGAGAGATTCAACGACGATAGAAAAAAAACACCTTTTAACGCAAATAGTAGATAAGGAAAGCTGACTGTCGGCAACATGTTATTTGAAACATAAATTAAAACGCTGATGAAAATACTTTTTTCTGTTTCTGTTTTTAAAGTTTTGATTCTGTTGACATTTTGTCATTGGCAGACCTGTTATTATCATCAGAAGTAGGCGGGTGTTGGCCTATGCAGTGGCTAGGTTCTCTGCAGAGCCATTGCCGCTGTTAATCAGTGGACACAGTGGACCAACTTGATAAGTGCTGATGTGTTCGGAATTATTCAAGGCAAACAATCATGTTTTCTCTTGCAGTTTCATGAGTAAAGTTTCAAGAGTAAATTGGAAAATGTCTTTCCTTGAAAAGCGCCCCCATCCTTTGTACAAGCAGCAAGTACTACCCATGTTTATCTTTATTGTGGCGGTGCCCTCCGCTTGTAGCTATAGTAATAATGATGAGAACAAAGCAGGAAGTAAGATAACAAAGTATTAGAAAACTCCACATAAGAAGGAAAGTTGGGTTGGTGGATGGTTGATGGTTCAAACAAACACATGACTTTCACCCACCAGAGCTGTGTTTGTGTCCTGTTTGAAAATGTATTGATTTCAACCCAAACCACAATCTCTTTCTAAAGCTAACCATAGTACTTTTTGTGACTAAACCTAACCAAACTGCGCCCACTCTACAACGTTAAAAATGTGTTTAAAACCCTAACTGTTGGTATGAGGACGGAAAATGCTCCTATGTGGTGGTTTGGTTTGAAGGACTTGTTGGTAAAAGGGCATAAGTCCATGCTTTTATGAAAACATTGTGTCTTTGCTCTTTTCACAGGTATCCCCAGTAATCACGGACCAGTGCGTAAGTTGATCAATCCTTTTAAATTTGCATGCTGACTAACTGATTATTCCCTCAGTGTTAACTAACTCTTGTCTGACACTGCCCTTGAAACAAGTACAATTTTCTCATCCCATTGAATAAATGTCTATCTTTTTGTAAGGGCTATGTTTTATTACAAACCATATATACATCACAATCCTGCAAACAGTTTTGAAAACCATGCTGTCCTGTTTTCCTGCCTTTCCTGCCATAATTGGAAACCAATGGCTTATTTTCATATTGCACAGAAATGAATGTAATGCACCAATTAAAAACAATGGAAGACAGAGATGTCTTTGTTATGTTTCCAGGAATCCATTGTTATGAGGTAGGAAATACCTACTGCAAAATGCTCACTAGGATAACAACCGTTTAGTTTGTAGATAAGCTAAAACTTGTAAAAACACCAGTATGGTTTAAAATTAAATAATTTGCTAGTTCATAAAATATTGTAGGAGTCCTGCATGTTTGAGCCGTTGCGTCAGCAGGCGCTATTGAGAATCCTTATCTCCCTTACAAACTAGAATATTTGTTCTAAGCACACAGACAGATATTTGCCCAAAGCCAAAGAAAAGAAAAACATTTTTTATGAAGACGATGCTCCCACCATGCATCCTTAAGCATGTTGATGCCTGAAGGGGACTCCTCATACTGAATAACAAAAGCAGCTACCATATGTACATGTATCTGCCTATGTCTTGTGGAAGATTCACTCATTAAACTGCATGCACACAATTCTACATCAGTCCATTATTATTATTATTATTATTATAGCTCCAAAACACTAATAGTTCTGAGGCATATCAGCCCAGATAAGTCCCAGATTATTGTAAAAAAAAATGTTTTTATAAAAAATAAGACCCTGTGCATGTTGTTCCTGTGCTTTAAATACATAACTAATAATTATACGACAACTCAGAGTAATATATAACCTTTCCCATTTTTACACAGATCGAGCAAATGCTTCATCTCTTGGTGTTGCAAATCGTAACCAAGGTAGGCTTTTAGGCTTTGTAACTTCAGCATGACATTAACAAAACATAGAAAGAACTGATTGTTAATTGATTGGCAAATTGAAAAAAGTGTAATGTAGAATATGCGCAGTAGGTTGTTTTCCCGAAGCCCAGATGCTTTCATCCTGCATGCACAAAAAAACACGCTGGTCCTTACAAGACAGACTCTTTGTTGTGAGAACACTGTAGGGAATGGAGCACATGTCTCATGATAACCGAGTCCACAGCCTCCTAACACATTTGATCATGCCCTCTTTTTAATTACCCAGAATGCTCTCTGGGGGTGCACTCTTTCGGCCATATTGACAAGGAAAAAAGGGATGAGGAGAAGGAGAGAAAAGGAAAGACGAAGCTCCGGGGGGTTTGTGTAGATCTCCAGCTGTCTCCAGATAATCCTCAGGCCCAGATATCCTGTGTAGTGAGTGTTAAGTTGCATCTGCACCTCTGCTCTCACAGTCAGAAGAGGAAAAAAAAATTAAAAGAGGACTTTCAGGATTTCCACGATCAAGAGAGTGGTTTCCCTTCTCTTCTTCTGAGTCACAAAGCTGGAAACAGGTTGCTTGCAAACAATGTTCTCAATGCTCACTGAGTTCATGTGTAGAGTCCCTGGTGATACTAGTGGTGGTGATAATAGTTTTATGTTGTGTTGAGCCTTCTTAATGTTTTAAAAATAGTGATTTTGATGTGTTCATAGTGCCCCCAGCACTCTCATCAAAAGCCCATTTGACCAAAAACAAAAATACACATAATTTTAAAAGTGGCATTTATTTTTTTAGTTGGCATTAATTAGCCTGTTATCTCCTAACATATACCTACACTCTCCATCTCTGCTGATTGGGACTTATTGAGATTTGTCTTGGCACAGCTACCAGAAGACTTACAACTTTCAGACAGGTTGCTCACGTCACACCTACGTCGGCAAGCTCAGTTCTCCTGAAAAGTGCTTCTAATATACTTCGCTGGTCTCCGTCAAGAGCAATGGGATCTGTTGGTCCATGTTTTTTAACTGTCTATGAGCACATCTAACAGCAGAGCAGCATTGCACAAAAAATGGCAAAGCGTGAGTGCAGCTTCACATTTTAACTGCAAAAGATTTTTTTAGGTACCATCCCGGTCAGGACAAGTGGGAGGCGGAGTGCACTGTGTGCAAAGCTGGCACATATGTTTCAATGTCTAATAAAGTTGCTGGAGATCTCAAAGCTCACATAGACACCAAAAAATATAAAAAAGCTGTGCGAGGTGAGAGTTTTTCCGCAAAGTTGACTGAGTTATTTATTAGACCTGGTAAAACAGACGATGCTGTAAATGCAGCGGAAGGTGCAATAGCATTTCACGCTGTGAAACACTACAACAGCCATAGGTCCATGGATTGCACCAGTACCTTGCTAAAAAAGTCATTTCTAGACTCTGACATAAAAGGTTTAGTAGTGCTCGCACTAAGACCAAAGCCATTGTCAATGGTGTTAAAGTGCCCGACCTTTTGAAGTTGCTCATGAAGCACTCAAAGAAATACATTAGGCTACTGCGGTGTTTGTACAGACAGGGATAACCACGGAGCAGGGAAAATATTCCCAATCCTAATCCAGAATTTTGACTGGAAGAAGGGTGGTGTGCTAACAAAATTGATTGAGGTTAAAGACACACCTAATGAGACAGGACAATCCATCGCAAAATATCTCATTAAGACACTGGCAAAAAAAACATTTTGTCTAAAAAATGTATTGCATTTACAGGCGACAATTGCAACACACATTTTTGGATATTTATCTTATAACATTGAAAAGGTTTAAAGAGATATTTAGTTGAAGCTGGATTTTGAAGCCGACACAGAAGAGGTCATTTTAAGAACATTTTGTCAAAATCTTTATTGAAAAGAGAGCTATCATTTTGTTACAGCTTGTTACAGATTTTTATTTTATTGCATAAGTTACTTTTGTGCCATTGAGGCATAAGAAAACATGTTCATTAACCTCTGAGAAACCTGAATTTGTGTCTCGAGGCCGGGCTGAGTGTCCTCTACTACTTCTACTACTACTACAAAGTAATATTCAGTTGGTTGTCATGTAAAATTTCACAAAAAGTTGTTTCTCAGAAACTTCAGTCGCAGAGTATATGAGGACATCAAGAGTTCACTGAGATGAGAGGATTAGAGAACTGCCTGAGCATGTTTAGGATATAAATAGACCGCCAGATTCTCTGAAGAAAGTCACAATAGAAGGAACAAAATATCCAGTAGACAAAAGACAAGACAAAAGCATATTTAGAAAACACACCATTCAATTGCATCATGCCTCCAGTCACACACAGTAATATGAAATTGAATTTAGTTCTTGGTCCTTCCTTTCTATCACCCCCACGTTCTGCTTGATGACGAATCATGCACAAATTGAAGCAGCTTTGTACCCCATATGTTTTCATAACAATAAAAAATTAAAATAAAAACATTTTTCATGAGATAACATTTCACATTTCATATCTCAATTCAAACGTTTACATGTTCTTATTTTGAAGTTAAAGATTACTATGCATGTGTAAATGCACATTGTTGAGCAAAGTCCAAAATATAGCCTAAAATGTCAAATTTTTTTCATGTGTTGTTTCAACACACACACACACAAACTGTTACAGACATGTTCATAATTATAATAAATATTAACTGAAATTAACTTTTTATTTGAGATTGAGATGTGAGATTTTTTCTAAACAACACCGAATAATTGACTTGTTATTCTCAGTATTTTGTCATGATAGAAGGGCCCTGTTGCTCCACAAAGACACCGTAGGCTTAAGCCTCGGCATCAGCAAACTAATTGGGCTACAGATGCTTTTAGAAAGACAATGGTCCTAAGGGTCTGCTGAAAGACGCAGAGATTATCCTTCGGCCACAGGAAACAAAGTTAATGTGTAGAGTAGACAATGGAGACTCAGCTGATCCCATGGTAATTTTAACCAAAATACACAGAGCAGGTGTTTTCCATTAGCTGTAAAATGAGCTGCTTTCACATGACTGATTAGGTTGTAGCCAAAAGGCCATTAATGCTTGAACCCACTGAGGACAGGATAGCACTCCATAATTCTTTTCATTCATGCAAAGTTCAAGACACAAAGTTCAAGACACAAGTAAGAAAAGTTCAAGACACTTTTACACCAGTAAGGTGTTATTTGGGTATGAGTGGATTGATGAGTGGTACTGTCAGACATGAAAAAAGACTGTCAGAGTCACGTTTTAGCTGGACTTAAGCTCATTTTGCATGCAGTGATGTGAGGCAGTTTTAGGTTAGGGTTAGGCTTGGTTATACACATTACAATTAAACTATGGTCAAACCTGCAATAAAAAAGTTAAAACAAGCTGTTAAAACAATGCTGACATATCATCACACTTTAAGTTGATATTGCTGACTGGGCATTAGAAAGTTGTTTACTGTATTTACACATCCAGCAGACACAAATCAAGGTTGGCATTTATTTGGTGTTCAATACTCTTCTTTTAGCTCTGTGTTGGGGCCCCACCAACTTCTGAGGGAAATGTTTGTCTCTGATTTTTGAGTGCTTTTTGCTAAAAAAAACATTAAAAAAAAGAAAAGAAATACAGCCTAAAAAAAAGCCTGCTGCTGCCAAAAATGCCATGAGAGCTGTGAAAGTGAACAACACGGTAAAGTTGCAGGCCAGAAAACCAAAACAATAAGCTGCAAAGTCACAAACATTTCCACAGAGCTGAGGGTACAATAAAGTTCATTTTACGTATAAAACATAAAATAGCAGTTGGGTCTGTGTGAGGGGGATGGGAATACCATTAAGTTTAATGCAATACATATGCCGTTCTAATCAGTTTTGGCAGTAGCAATTGCTATTTGTTGAGTTTATTTGGATGCATGAGCCACATTACAGAAATCCAAAAATGTGATTTCTATTTATGCAAGGAGAGATATCCAATTACACTGAAATCACTTGGCAAATATTACCTCTTCCAAGATTTCACTTCTGCCAGCAGAAACGCTTCCTGTGATAATTCCTTCTTGAGTTTTTGTCTACAGTTGTGAATATTAGCTTATGTAGTCCTAATCAATCTATATCAAAACAAAGAAATGTTTGGTGGCCACTAGAACAATGCAGTCCTGGATGTTACATAATTTTCCTTTTACCGGTATGTATTGTTTGTTGTAACGCTAACCGCAAGCAGAGAAGAAAATAACAGCAATTGCTGACTCACTAGAAATGCTTATTTGCATTTCAAAGGTAATCGTGGGGCAGGTGGAACCAGGTATCCATCCCATGTCTTCTCCTCTTTCTGTTCGTTGAGTGTCGTTGTGCCAGAGGGAAGCAAAATTGAATTCTCCCGTCCTGCTCAGGGGGGCTGTTTCACAATACTCTGGCATCCTTTGATACACTAATAATTAATTTCACCTCATCACTGCCATGGTTTCTTTGGTCTTTTGTTTTGCCAGGATTATTTGCTCTAGAGTCCCTTTGGTGCAGTATGTGCCCTGGTTTTCCGTCTCCTCTTTCTCCACCACACTTACACACAAAAGTCCTTGGCTTCACCCTCCCTAATGTGTCAGCTGTTCTCTAAGGACACAGAGTGATACAGACAGGACAGGAAGAGGCAGCTTGTGCCCTGTGAACTTGCCTGTTGATGTTCTGTGCCGCCCTATCACTGAGTGATCTATTTATCACCCCTTCCTGTCTCCCCTGCCCTTTTTGCTTTGTCTCCGCAGCTCGGGTGTGTGACAACGCGATGCTGCGCTGTCAGAACGGTGGCACTTGCCACCACCATCAGCGGTGCCACTGTTCCACTGGCTTCACCGGTGTCCTGTGCGAGAGAGCTCGCTGCCAGGGCCCCGAGGAGTGTGATGACCAATTATCTGGACGGGCCTCCTTCCATCATCCCCCCATCAGCCAGCTCGCTTTTACCCTTGTAGTACTCCTGCTATTGATAGTTTCCCTTTGCTGAGAGACCTGAACAGCCTCCCATCCTCAAACAAAACCCTAAGTACACATGTGTTGAGACTGAACTCTCAACCTTAAGGAAATCAAGGACAAAGGCTGTGACAATGTGCTCAGCATACAATACAAGCAACTCTTTTGTATATCAAAGGCCACAGTGGTGAGTGACAGTGTTGTTGCAACAGGTTGTGCACTGATCTTATCCTGAATGCTAGATGGATTTATGAAAGGCTTTTGGAGTCACTATTGTCTTATACTGTCACAGAGGGAGCGGTTGGAGCCCTCACTTTGTGATAATGTCTTTGGCTTAAACTTCATTAAAGGCAGACTGGAGACTCAGATAGAGCTACCCACACAGAGACTGTACTGTACTGTACAAAACTAGACACATGATTTAAATCATCTGAAGTTATTAAAAATTATTATGTGGACGGGGACATCTTAAAACACATTGCCTCACTGCCTCTTTCCTTACTTGCTACCTTCTTCATCTCCTATCGTAACTCTTCCATTTTTCCTTCACCTTCTCCTCCCTGCGCTTCGTTGACTCTGGTGATTTTAATTTGCTGAAGGTTGTCTGCTATTTTGCCTGTCTGTTGTATTATTGTCATCAAGCCCTTTGACAGGTACCAATGTACTACTTCTAGTATTTTGCTTTAGCCTACTTTTTCAGAGGCTTTGTAGTCATGCTTAAGCTCACCTGTTTGTGGGAAAAAAGGTTGTAACATACTGTAACTGTATTTAATTTTTGTATAAAACAGATATTTTCATGACTACGCAAAACAAAAAGATGTATTACTTGTTTTCTATTGCTGCCGACCTGTCCTAGACATGGACTGTGAGTGTGCAAAGAGTTTGGTTGTATTATTTCTTTGCTTATGTGGCACATGGTTCTCTTTATTTGAGAGCTGCTGTCAAAACTATGTTTACAGACACAGTTATACAATACACTTCCACCAAAGGGAAAAACAAAAAACATGTCTTTGTCTTGTTGTTGAACAGTAGTAATCTTATTAAGAAGTAACATAACATTTGAGACAACATGTGTAGAATAAAACAGTGTATTGATTGTAGATAGGTACAAGCCAATGACAGTAGCTGAATGTCATTTTAAAGGATTTTTTTAAAGCTATCAATGCCAATCGTTGACTTATTTACTGAAGCAACAGTTGCTAGTAGGAATATATCAACAATCAAGAACAATGAATTTCTAGTTCTATAACTTTCCAATGTGTTGAAACCATCCTCGTTGTGCTCATGAAACATCAAAAATCTCAAAATGCCATCTGATATGTGTAAATTTAACAAGAAGACTGTGCATGGCTGCCACAGAGGTTGCCCCTCTCAAATCTGTAATCAAATTTAATCCTTGAATCAAATGGAAGGGGATGAAGGTTTTCTGAACTGGTACGGTTAAGAGCCTGCATCCTGCTGCGGGAGCCTCCGAGAAGCGACACACTACGGAAATGAGCTTTAATTCATGGAGGGTCAATGAATAGAAATGAAGTCGCATCCCACTGGGTGACATACTGAGCACTGAGACCAATTTCATTTGAGAGATTAATTTCTTTACCAAGGTCGTCATGAAACACCTAATTGTGTTTGAGTCTACTGTAAGTGCCTCTCATTAAATGACACTGTCGATGAAAAGGGTAGCAAATGCATTTTTTGACAGATAAAGCAACTTTTGGAAACTAAAATTAGGTCCTTTACATGGGTTAATACAGTGTGTGACATAAGAGGAAAATAATAGATGGTATTTATTTACCAGAGCAATTTGACATTTTTGGAAGGAAAAAGCTCATGGTCATCCAAAAACAAGAATCAATTATGTTGTAGCATAAAATCGAAGAAAAAAATCACCCTGAAAGAACTGACCATTTGCAAAACATCTCCCCAAAACAGTGATTGTTCAATCATAGGTTAGCAACGGTAACTAATAGGCACTGTGAAGTGTTTTTAATTTCTCCACATGTTGAAGTGGTGAGCATAAGGCTTATTAAGAGCAATTTAGCCTTTCCAAACCAAAAATTCAAGAGTAAAGTCTAGGAAATTGGTTAAACATTGTGTTTTTCTGCTCTAACCTAAGCTGCAAACATTAGCATTGCTCCAAAGCCAAAAAGACTTTGTGGGGATACGTATTGCATTAAAAAAGGAAAGCAAAAGATATGTTTACAATAACACATTCACTATGTGGAAGCCAGTCCCAAATACTATATCAGAGTATAGGCTAAAGCGCCTCTGTCCTGTTCTTTGCCTCCACCACCCCAGCCTCCACCTTCCTAGTTAAGAGTCCTAACATGACCCAAAGGTTAAATATCTTTTTTTGGGCCCACTCTTGTATACCAATTGGGGTTTTCTGTATTGTGCTCCCTGTTTCAGTTTAGCGTGCTGCTTGGCTAATCCAGCAAGCATTGTTAAGAGCAGAGACATCAGCGCAAAGCATAACTGTTTCTTCATTTGTTGTAATGAATGGCTAAATCTATGACGATAGTGTTCCTGACTGAACCATTGTTTCAAGGATTGCCAACAACTACAATGGTAAATCTCTCTTTGTTATTGTGTTAACTGCATACGTGCCAGAGCAGGAAACTTGATAGCCGTAACAGTAACTAAGAGGGGCGAGGAATTTGTGAAAGGTCAATTGCTTTTTTAAGCTTGTAGATGTGACTAAAAGTGACAAACAACTATGTTCTTACCCCAAATACAAAAACAACATTTATAAATCATTACACATAGGCTATTTCGCCACCTGTGATTTAATAGTTTAGCTCAAGGTTCCTGTCTCTGAACTGGCTCTGCAGAATGTGTAGTGGCAGTCCTAAGACAGTTTGTGGTGACAGCTGGAGGAAAGAAAGTTTTAGAGCTGTGTGTTTGTTATGGGTGTGTGCGTGCGTGTGTGTGTGTGTGTGTAAGACAATTACCTTAATGACTTGTTGGTGCAATAAAGTTGGTGTTTTATGACACTTGCTCCTGGCTTTGGGCTGTATTTAGCTATTGGCACAAACAAGTTTTAAGGTTAAACACAAGTGTCTTGCAATTAAAAGCAGATTATGGCAAAAAAGATTGATGAACAACCATTTCTTTGCTTCCAGTGCAAGTTCAACACATTGCCAACTAAACATTCTTAGCCATGGAGGGAAAATGAGAGTTATAATTCTTCTACATGGCCCACTTACTGCGCTGGAGTATCGGCATGAAGGTATTTAAAGCAATCCATTCTTTTACACCAGATTAAGAGACTGCTATTAAGAGTTGTGGCAACTCCAACTTGCTATTGAACACATAGTATGCATGCATATATCTTCTAGTACTTTCATAAATAGCTTAATAAAAATGTTGATATTCAAACCTGGCAGCCTTGAAACATTTTATGATAATGATTTTTGGAAAAAGTTTGGAGTCTAGCATGAGGCTTTTTTGGGGGGGGTCAGAATTTAGTGCACAAAAAAAAAGACCTGAGGATTTAGTTATGTTCCACACTGTTCTTTGTCACAGCAACACCTTGTCCTTCCTTCTTTCACTTCTTAGACTCAGGAGGAGGTATAAGGAGGACATTTTTAGACATGAACAGTCCTTGTGTTCTGCCACTGTCAGCACTGGTGGCACCAACTGAAAGTTACATAACATAAGACAAGGGGTATTCAGTATCTAGGAAAGAAGTGGCTCAGCAACATCACTGGAGCACTCAGTGTATTAGCAATCCAATATCCATATTGAGCTCATCAATGACAGTCTTTGAAATGCCCAACAGTGCCTCAAAGCACAAATCGGTGCTGCTCAGGGACAGAAAGCTAAACCTTTCTGCCAATTTAGACAATACTAATGCATGCATTTTTCCAAACCATTTTAATTTTACTGAAGCTTGTGCTAAAAATGAGAACCCAAAGCCTTATTTATATTTCTTCCCATGGCTTTCAAATAAAAGAGTACAGCTTCTGCTTTATCATGTTGAGAATATATAGACTATGATTTACTACTCCAAATCCAAGAGTTTGCATGTACCTATACTTCTCAAGTAGGCTATAGTACTGTGTTTCTAACAATAAGTCGTCCTTGACCCGTCACTTAGCGAGCTGTAGCTGCTGGCCCAACTGTCACGGTAACAATAAGAAAAAATGAAACTACACGAGTGGTTCCATATGAAGAGTTGCAGTTTCCACAAAGACCTTTTCCTCCTTTGAGCAGCAGTGCTATTTTCATAGAGTGAAAGCTGTCTGCTGCCTGACAATGGAAGTTACTTTATTTATTTATATTGTCAGTTCAGTTTGTTTGTCTGCTCAGAAAGTTTTGTTGCAAACGGTATCCATTTGAAGAAAAGTTGCACTTATTCTAAAAAAAAAAATATTACATGAACGAAATGAAAACTAATTACTGTATAGTACATACTTGAGACAGTTTGGAAATGATGGAGCTTCTGAACAGATTGAGATGCTGGATTGAATTCTTTGTATTTTCATTTTCCTACAGCTATAATAGCTGGACAGCTATTTACAGCACCCAGGGGCCAACCTAGTGCATGATTTTTGAGGGAAGTGAGATGATGGGGGAAGCTGGAGCACCCGGAGGAAACCGACGCAAACACGGGGAGAACATACAAACTCTACAGAGAAAGGCCCACAACTACCCTGGATTCGAATCCAAAACCTTCTTGCTGTGAGGCCACAGTACTAACCATTGAGCTAACATGCATGCAACAATCTCTAATCTGTATGTATATGCAACATGAACTCCTTCAACTTACCAGCAAAATGAAACTGCTCATCTTTGCAAAGATTAGTTTGGTTGCAGATACTTGCAGAGCTGTGGCAATCAGGTTAAACTTTAGCATGCTAGCCGGTCAGGTACATGTTAGAGCTAGTCATTTACAACAGCTCTCCAAGCTTCTTTCTTTTTCGTTTAATTTTCTCTGTGCTAGTTTTTTAAATCTCCCCTGTCATTTAGGTTTTATATGAAAAAGGTGCAGCAAAGGACAAAGAACCTCCACAAGGTGAAATCGATGATACAGGCCTATTTACCTTTAATACATATAAATATATATATTATATTTCATACATTTATACATACAAACACATCATGTTCTAAATGCACTATGATTTGTTAAAAGCAATTAAAAACAAATTTACAAGGACAGAACTAGAAATACGTAATGGCAATGATGATGCCTTTGTGCATTATCCAGCTTATTTTATAAGACTGTATTAAGTTTTCTTTGGACCAGTAAAAAAGGTTTAACATCATTCGAGAGCCTGAAGCACACACGCATCTAAAAGTGCCCCTCCTGTGCTTTTTTGTGTACAGTACAGGCACACTAACTCAACAACATATATAGGACCTTCCACTTTCTACATCTTAACTAATGTGTCAGCTCCAGCAGTTGAAATTGTATTGACTCCATTTACAGTATGTGGCAACACATCAGGAATGGCAGTTATGGGGGGTGGGAGCAGCATGCCATCTGTTGATTTATCAAACTCTTATTCACATCCCGGACATTGCAAGGACAGCTGGTGGGTGGTCCGCTGGCTTGGCACACGGAGCTAGAAGGCACTGGAATCAACAGACAGAACAAAAAGCAAGTTAAACTGCCTCTGCTGGAACATGATGGAAATACCTTTCCCCCTACTGCTCATTCAGAGTTCTTAGAAATGACTAACCATGCTTCCACTCTGCCACCATCCATTAGCTCAAGAAAGATGTATGAAAAAAAACTTATTTTATTTGAAACTATCATGTGACGCTGAGGACTTGTCTGTTAAGCTTTGATGTGATAGAGCTAATGTCGGCGTCAAATAAACTGCCTAACAATTATTGCGAACAATATAAAATGTAAATGATTTTTACGCATACGCAGCTTTATGCAGGAGTGTTAAGGGGCACAAAGCTAAAGCTATAAAAGAAACCTGTTTTCTTGTCACGGCCACAAACCAATCTGATGTCCCCTCATTTCAATACAATCTAGGGCAGCAATCGGAGCTTCGGATACAGATGGTAATCCTATTCAGTGTCACACAAGATCACAATTCTTGTCTATTTTTTCTCAATGCCAAGTCCAGCACTTCTGGCCTTCAGTCCCACACCTAAATTGCAAATCAGCCACAGCTGGGGTTGGCACCGCAAGCCCCCGACACCCTGAAGAAATTATTTATGTATGACACCGACGTTGTCCATAAATAAAAGATACCATTCACAGTCTGTTCCAGAGTTCCCCAAGCTTGAAAGAAAACTCTTTATCCTTGTTTTTTTTCACGTGCTGAAAAGGATGTGGGGTTTGCCTTGCTCCCTGGGTTGCATCATAAACACCTTTGACTTGGAAAACAAAAAAACAACATGCAAAAATTATCACCTGTTCCAAAGCACATTGAACACAAGGACTGATTTCAAGTTCTCTACATAATGAGTCCTGAAAATCAAACTGGAAAGATTTTAACATTTAGTATTTTGCTCTACCTTTCTTAAAAGTAGGCAACAGATAGTGTGCAATCCTGTCAGGAAAACCTAACCTGAGTTCCAGAAACAACAGTGTATAAGTTGAGTATGTGTTTAGGCTCCAATTAGTAATTTATTTCAGTAAAATTTAAACAGTCAAGAACAGGCATACACAGATCTAACGCTACAGGCTACAATAAAAATGCTAGATAAAAATGAATACACACATTGTTAAGCTGTAAGCTTGGCTGTGGAATGCCTGCACATTTTGCAAATGCAGTGTTGATGATTAATTATATTTTGCATTAAAGGTGCATTATTTTGCCATTTTTTTAGCTTTTTACCTCTCTAGATAGATTCGAGGCAAGTTTAGTAGGTAGCATGCAGTGGAAAAAAGCCATAAGTACAGGAGACCGAATGCATGGATTGTTGGAGTAAATGTGATAAATTTGCGGCTTTTCTGAGGAGTCAACATGCATCGGCGATAGAAAATATGACAATGGTATATCCTGTGTTGTCTCGATTCATCCAATCACATGGGTCAAGATTTAGCCATCGTGCAGGCTCACAACAATGGATGCAGAAATTTGATGCACTGCACGCATGCAGTGTGTTTCCCTTTACGCTTACAAAATTCAAAAGCAAAAATGTCCAGTTCACAGGTCACAGACCTGGGCCTTCACAGGGACTATTTCTTTTAAACGAGTCACCTACATAGTATTTTAGGGTGGAAGTAGAAATGGATTTATGTAAAAAAAACAAATTATACCATCAATAATTATAATTTTAACAAGTCTGTATTTTGACAAAAAGTATTTGTTCCACATTTTTCGCAAACCATTGTTGGCGATTGTATTTGTTAATCCTAGGACTGTTGTCTTACGATTTGGAAGAAAATGAAGCACAGGTGGTGGTCATGACAGAAAATCCCAAAACAAAGAGCTGCTACAAAGGCAGATAGAGAAGAAACAGACATGCAGAAAGATAGTCAGAGCGACAGACTGACAGACACAAGAACTGCTTCAAGTTACAGTGGGAAGAAATAAAGTAGGGAAAATATAAGCCTTCATCACAAAAGCCCGCCATGAAACAATGGTTCCCTAATGAAAAGAGGCAGCAGTAAACATGAACACCCCTGTTTGGCAGACCTGGAGGAAGGGATTGGAGGAAAGGAGGAAGATGGAGGAGAGAGAAGGAGCAGGAATGGTGAGGGACAGACAGGCCCTGCCAAAGTGGCTCCCATGATGAGCATCGCCACCTCGTTAAACCTGTCCGCAGGAGTCACAGGCAGATGCTCTGCTTTTTCTATGGTAATGGCCGAGCTGCTAAGCAGCCAGTGGCGTCACGCTCCTTTGAACAACTATTGACCTCAAAGCTGTCACTCGGTTTCACGTCAGCGCTGGTTCCAACTCACCACACTCACAAGGGGCTTGTTGTTGCACCATGCAGGTTTGGCTTGAATGAATATTGATTGTTAATAAACATTGTGCAAAATGCCTTTCTGCAAAAATGGTCCTCACAAGTTTGTGTTAGGCTTCCGCGCTCAGCTGCACTGCATGTGGGCAGCTGATATCCAGATTCATAATCACCAATTATGTCTTGAGAGCCTTAAAAACATGCTCCCGAGCCTGTGCAAATTGGCACTAAGGATATGAAAGTGTTATCAATTAATTCACTATTTTACATTTAGCAGACCCAGCGCTGTCAAGAATCTAAACCCAGTCAGCACATGAAGCCATGAGTCACGAGAAAGTAACCAGGGTGAGGGAGTGATAGAAAGGGAAAGAGAGAGATGGAAAAGGAGAGAGCAGCGGTTATTTGAGGATTAGCTCATTTAGACTGCTTTGATCTGTGAGATGTTAATTGCTGGGTTGCACTGATGGAGCCATCACAGCAACTTAGCAATACCATCTGCAAGGCGTGGAGGGAGAAGGGTGGTCTTGTCCATACCTTTGCTTTCCTATTCCTTTTTATTCTCTGGATAAACTCATCTCCATTCCTGCACATTATTTTATTTTATTTCTATTAACGGTAAGGCAGAATAAACTTATACATCCACTTTGGAAGCTGTAGGGAGTTACTTTGGCATAGTGGTGCTTTGAATAAAACACTATGTAATGTAATGTTTAGCCATCTTAGTTTATTGTTTGAGCTAACTTATTTTTACTTAACACAAAGTACAATCAAAGGCCGACGGGAAAACCCTTAGTTTTGCAGGAATTTGAACATACCGTTTTTGGAAAAGAAGTTAAATTTTGACCTGACAATAATGGCAAAGGAAGAGTTATGTGTAAATATTTCACTGGATGTGGCCTGCTGGTTTTGTTAGATGAAAGCTCTTACACCTTGACAACACAGGTTCCAGAATGACTCATTTTACTACCGGAAAAACACCCCATGAATGTTTTTTGATCCACCAACCATATTTTTTGAGATACATTTATAATTTGGCAGGTAATGAGTCTTTGAAGGTCAGTGAGGAAGATCTTTTCTTTTATTGAATTTCAGCTTTTTCCTGCCAGCTCCAACCTTATTTCCCAGCTTTTTCAGAGCTCCTCTCATTAACACATTCTTACATCATTGAACCTGACCAATTATCATTCTTCCCAAATTCCATAAACCATTGGACGCTGCTCTTCAAATATCTTTGTGATGCTTTGCTCAACCCACATCACCCCCACCAACACAGGCAGTGTCTACTCTTTAGGGATCTTTATGGGTCTGCATTTTAGGAAGGGTGCTTCACATTGATGAAGACTAAATCACCAAAAACATGTCCTGCTGCCATCTCATGAAATACTGTATATATTTCTAGATGTTCTCTCCTCCCCTCCTAAAAATTCTTTAGAATTGGATAAACACTGTGGTTATGGTAATGGTTATAACAAGACTGCCTGCATGGTTGAAAGAAATCATTGTTAGGAGCAGGGCATGAATTTGTACGATAAAGGTGAGAAGAATCAGAAAGATTCTGCAGATTTCAATCAATACAATTTTCCACTATTGGCATGGATACTTGCATAGAAGTAGTATTTGGTTGAGTCCCCCTTCACAAAGTCAAATTCTGATTTTATAGTATCAGGTGGACATTGCATAGTAAATGACTACAACTACAACAGCTTCTCTGAGTTTTGACTGGATATATGTTTCTACATTCTCATTTCTCGTACAAGGCAGGTTTTATGTACTTTGTCTGAATACAGAAAAACTCTGTGTTGTAGTTTTATGATTTTGTAAGGGGGTAGACAGTCAGCAGTTTAATATAAATCTTATAGATAAAGTCTTCTGGAGAGAAACTGGGAGCTCTCCGTATTTGAGGGCAGCTTCAGCTTTTACTAAATCCCTGTTTAACCCCATATAGAGATCCAGAGGGGCCGACTGGCAAAGACTGGGGGTTAAGAAGATCATTCAGACAGATGAAAATGATGCATGGCTTCCTTTGCTCTCTCTGTCTGCCTTTTGTCTCTCTCTCAGATCCACACACATTCCCCTATACACCATCCCCGTTCTCCCTGCACGTTATCTACTCCGTGCAACCTTGTACACCCATTTCTCTCTCTCTGGCTGCTGTCCAACTTCTCTGTCGTCGCCTTTTATCTATCTGGCTAAGACAAGAACAGGCAGATTAAGGAGCAGAAGAGTATTAGGGGAGCCATTCTTTCTGCCTCTTTGTGACGGGAGGGTTACTGTTAGCGCAGCAGAGCCCTACCTCTGCTAAGTTTGGTCATAAGAGGGACTGCAGAGCAGTGAGGGAAAAGTACGCGTGAGGGACTGTTTACATTACCAGAATACGGATATTATGAGACAGTGGTGTGGAACTGCATTGTCAAATTTGACAGTGCATTTCTGTTTAATCCTATATTTCAAAATACATATAAGAGAAAAGGTAATAAATGAATGTGTATAAAACTGTAGACAGAGCACATCAACCGACAAACACAGACTCAGTGTAATAGGTTGAGAGCATCAGAACACTGCAGAAAAATATGCCAAAACCCAGTACAGACATATGGTAACAGACATGATTGGACAATAACTAACTTCATACTAAAAGTTCAAAGGATCTAAAACGGTTTTCCAACACACTTTTTAATCAATTAGAAAATAATAAAGCCTTATTGCTGGAAACAATGGTGTAAACTATGATTTTCTCTGCCAAACCACGTCCCTGTTTGTATATTTAACACATTCATGTATTTTAATAAATGACTTGTTTAGATACAGCCAATACCTTTTGCTGTTTTAAACATGCCAAGGAGCCATGAAATGCGTTATATGCAACAAATGTTAACGCTACACTGGTGAAAGGGGCTTGAGATTGTTTCCAGTTTCGGTGATGCAAATTTAGACAGAAAACATAGACCTTTGCTAAACTTGCATATTCCCATTCCACAACTGCTTTCTTGTGTCTCTCTTTTCTGTTCTGTTTGTTTAGCCATAATTTGAGCGCTGCCAGTTCTCCACTGCGCCTCCATAACAATTTCCGACACAGCTATGATTTGTGATGCAACCACAAAGCCAACGTTTGTCTGAAGCGGGAAGAATAGCCTATCAAATTTCAACAGTACAATTCAAAGAGTATGCTTTTATTAAATATTGATGTCACACACATGGCTAGCGGGATGTTAACGTTTGAAGGAAAACAGCATCACTCAACGCTCTTGTGCTACTTTGCACTACAGTGAACAGGTGTTACATCACCCTTGAATCATTCATTTTAACTCCAAAAAGAGTTGAGGTAAACACAAAACCTGTAAAACAGAGAATGATCAAAAGCAGCTCGAAGTGAAGTATCTACCTATACCTCCAATTACACAATCTACCCCACACCCATGGCCTTTTAAATCTTATTTGACTTTGTAATTCTTTTTCTTTGCCTATTTGATGGTTTCACGTATGTGAAGCCAAACATAAAAAATGGGCATTCTTTTTCCTGTTAGTGCCATTGAATGGGAGCAAAATGAATTATTATTTACGTGTGTGTTAGTTCTTCCTTTCGATGATCCACTATATTCAATAATTTGGGAAAAATGCATATCCATTCCCATTCACCGGCTAGATTTTTTAAAAGCTGAAAACAGGGCCAAAAAGGTGCAAGACTATTTTTCTCTCAGACCACCTGAATTACAATATGCTGAAAGGGTATTGTGGAATTTTTGCCCTCAGAATAAGCAACTGTCAGTACTTTCTCTACACAGAGCGTTTGTTCTCCTTACCTCTACAAGTCGATGGTTAGTTGCTGCTCTGTACACACAAGAGAACACCCGCTGCTGGCTTCATTTTCTTGAACCCATCAGCATTTCCAGATTCAAGTCTGCTCTGCCAAGTTTGTCGGGACAGTGTCAAACGCACTTTTGAAAATGTCGTGGCTTGATGCACCTGTGGCACACTTGGGCACACTCAAGTTGGGATCTGAAAGACTGCTCCTGAGTAAGTTAGAATAATAAATCAAAACAACAGGCTTGATGTGCATATGGGCAGGGAGGTTTCTGTGGTTATTTTACAGCAGTACGAGTCTGGTTGCTCAAAATTTACCCTGTGCGATCTGCTGTGCGCAACATCACTCCAATTAGAGACTGCAGACAGATACCTACTGCCTTCAGATGGCTCTAAAGGGAGTCAACAGGTCACCAAGAAAAAAAGCCTTCAATATAGTAATTAACTAAGTATATATTGTCTTGAGAGACAGAGCTTTATTCTGTCTCGCTTGATTGTAATGAGAACCGCTGATTGAAAAATCAGCATTATCATGTAGAATAAAGTTGTTGTTGCCAAAAAAATGAACTAAATTTCACATATTACGAAACTAAATCATGTTTGCAAATGAGTCTATTCATGCAGCTGAACCAGCTGCTGGCTGTAGCTTCATACTGAATAGAAGCATACTGTATTAGAGTGGTATCAATCTTCTCATCCAAACTTTTGGCAAGAAAACAAAACAAATTCCAGAATTTCAACTATTGCTTTACATGTAGGTGGAAACAATAATGGGTGAACTACTTTTTAAATTTTTACATCAATCCAATGTCTCCTGAAGATGCTTCTTAAAGTTGAGGTAGTTCTTCAACTAAACAATGACTACAAATAAATTAAACAGGAAATCAAAGCTTGAAGACACACCTTTATCACTGGTGTATTTAAACACCTTCTACAGCAACATTATCAACTACGTTGCTTCTAGACATGCTGTCCTGTAATGATATGACCATATCACCCTTGGCTCCAAAATACTAATAAAATACTAATAAGTCATTAAGATGGCAAACACACCGCATGTGCATGACAGATCAATCCTTCACGCTGTGGCACTGACATCTTCCCATCCTTTTTTCAAACTATGTCAAATCACAATTCAGCAACTGCATTTAAATATCACATAGTATACATTATTCCTGGGATTTAACCGTTAAAAAATAAAAGTCTTGGACAGACCGTTAAAAACATAAGTCTGAATATTCAAGAGAGCAATAGTGTTCCAACAACAGTCGAAGCCCCTAAGATCCTGTCTTTCAATTTGGTTTGGTACCTGGGCGGTGCGCTGTCAGCAGGATCTGTGTTCCAGTTGGGTGCCTGAGCCTTCCTGGTATTGAAACATGATGACAGTGAAGGCAAGTCTCGCACCAGCCAAAGGAGTCATCAATAATAAGACAAGGTGAGCAGGAAGGAAGGAGGGAGAGTTATCTGGGTACAGCACAGGAACTTCCCAGTGGGCCGCGGGGGCAGACAGGGCCGAAGAGAGGCGAGATATGGCATGACACTCCTGGAAACTGTGATTTGACATCTGCTCTGTCTGAGAGTCTGTCAGAGGGCAGTGTAAGGTTTTTGAGGGCACCACCGCTTCCTCTTTAGTCCGAGTCTCTGGGTTTTATCAAAGAGATTTTACTTGCAGGGCACAGAGAGGGGCTGAGCAGCGCGGTGCTCGCTGGAGGTGGTCAGCTCTGAACAAACGCTGAATAGATGTCATACATCCCGGAAATTCAGTCCTCCTCTTCCACGTAGGTAGAGGGGAACCAGCCCATCTGAGAAGCAACCCAACAGGATACAATTATACAGTGCAAATACATACAGTATATATGGTTAATATACTTTAAATGGTGAAAAGTTCTTTTAAACTCTTACTTTTGGCCCGGCCTACACATGCCTAAATTTCTGATTGAGATTTAGTTAGTTTGAACACTAAAATATTTGTAGACTATTTTGGTCAGTACATACACTGAAACTCCACTGCTCAGAAAAGACTTTAAAAAAAACAGATTTTTTGTTTTGTTTAAGATCTAAGAGGGAAGAAATTGATTACTTTTATTCAGATTAACTGAACTGCAGAACATTATGACACATACCACAGTTTAATACATGAGATTCAAGAGAGAACTTTCTAATAAACTAAATGTGTAACAATACTGTATGAATACGTAAAATACATGTGTAGAGAATAGTTTTACCATAGTTGCCACAGAACATTAAAAAAGCACAGATGGAACAAAATCACCAAGGTAAAGATGAAATCAAATGTGTACAAAACGTTGCCATCATGAGAGGATCCTACAGCAGACCTACCCTGCCGTTGACCTCTCCCTTCCACCACCCATTGGACATCTTGGTATAGATCTTGATAATGTCTCCCTGCAGCAGGGAGAGCTCCCGTGTGTCTCTGGAACAGAAGTCATAGCGTGCCACTGCAATACCCACCACCCGGGGAGAAAACACTGGAAAAAAGACATCTTGACTTATTATTGAGCACAATCTCCACTTAATTTCACAAATATCATGATAATACTGTCAGAGATAATGAGGGATTTTCTAAGAGGGAAGTTAAAAGAGCAACCAATTAACTACAAATGCACAAATACTATAGTATCTACGGTGCTCTAGTTATACAGTTTCTCTACCTTTAATATACAGTTGTAAATTACCATTATACAGTATTTCTTTAGATTTTTTTAGTTTGTAAAAGGTTTACAATGGTATGAAACACATTTCCATCAAGTATTATGCAAAGGGAAATGACTGTGGCTTTTTCGTAAGGAGGATGATGCAGTAAAGAGGCTTGACTTCTGTGCCTGAGTCATACTAAGTGTTAAAGCAAAACCACAGAATCACAGATGGAGATATTAGACAAATAGATGACAGGTCATAGGTTATCATGGTGATGTGTTCATTTAATGTTAATGTTAACATGAAACATACATGCATGCATTTGCTCATGCACACAAAGGCAGATACAAACAAAGTAATTGCAATAGACTTTTGTGCTGAATTCATGCCATGTTGGCAGAATAAGAAAAATGGTGAAACCTCCCACTATTCTAACTTGGGAGCATTTACTCATTAAACCAACATTGTTACTGCCATTGCTAACCTTGTAGTCAAAAAATGATATCCAATAGAAAAAAAACAGGACTGTGTGTGTTTGTGTGTGTGTGTGTGTGTGTGTGTGTGTGTGTTGAGAACCGTTCATTGGATCTACTTCACACTTGACGGCTGTATTGCTGGGTACCAAATGAACTCGGCATTGAATTTTAACAAACTAAGCGACCATATGATAAAGGTTGAAGGGAAAAAAACAGCTAACCGTGTGCAGATGCGGGTGCAGCCTTCATGGCTCTCAATCAAGAATGTCTTCCGCAGTGGGGCACTGTCGATCAATACGACTATTTGGAAAGTAAATCTTTCGACTCAAATTGTAAGCTTGTGAACTAACTTATAACATTAATTATGTTAGCACCATCAAAATACCTTCACTATTATCCATGATTTAGCCTTACTTAAAAATGCTACATCCATTATTTTTATGGCCTATTGTTCCTTTAGAGAGGGTGGAAACATGGATGTGTTAAGAGAACGGGAGGAACAGCATACAAACTACCCTACATACAAACAATGAAAATAATTGTATACAACACATGGTAGATGAACACTCAGGATCTTGGTCTTTCAAGCATGTTGTCCTTTGCCAGCAGTTGCACAAGTTTTTCCGGCTACTCTGCGCGCTATACATAAGCAGCTTCCCAGCAGGCCTCGGCCAAGCTCCCGGTTTCCCTCCCGAGGGGCACATTGCCTACTACAAAATTAGGCGACACGCCAAATCTATAGATGATTAATGTCTGTTCAGTTTGGAGTGTCCAACTCTAATATAATTACATTATTTAACAAAGATAGGAAAACCTTTACGGAAAACTGGAAATGTGGGCATACTGCAAAGGAGAAACACACAGAGAAGAAAAGATGTACCTGTACCTGACCAGAAAGGCGAGGAGGAAGGTGGAACAAAGCTGCAGCCGCCAAGAGGAACTACAGAGAAATGGAGCAGGGGGGGTGGCAAACAGGCCGTAGTGGGAGCAAAGAGAAAACATAAGCAAAGTCAACACAAGTTTGATGGAAAGAGATTATGACAGAGGGGAAAGGAGAGAGGGGAAAAGTTGACAAAGTCAAAGAACGAGGAAAAAACAAGGACGGGTAGGAGAGGAGAGTTAGAGAGGAATCAAAACAATGAAAGCATCAGACAATTTGTTGTTTCACCTGGTTGGGTATAAAAATAGTCAACATCCATAATTAACTTACTTTTGGATATAAACAAAAGTATGCGTACATTGGTTTGAGGCGGGGGGTTTTCACTATTTGGGCTATGCTCCTTTGTACCATTGAAGGAAGTCTTAATCATACAACACACACTGATATTTCAAACACTACTTTGCTTCCATTTCTTTGCTAACAGTTTGGAGAGAGCCATTTCTGTTTCAACATGACAATACCCCTTTGCACAAAGCCAGATCCATAAAGAAATACTTTCTTTAAGTTTAATATGGAAGAACTTGTCTGGCCTGCACAGATCCCTGAACTCAGGCGCATCCAACACCTTTGGGATGATTTGAAATGCTGTGACCCAGGGCCAACTCCGCATGAAAAAGACACTGCCTCATCGTTCCTTTGAATGAGGCCAGTCCAGCCTTGCAGTGGCATTGCAAAACGGGTCTTACAGCAAAAATAGTCTAACCAAGCTCTACTTTTGTTGCTATGCAACATAATGTCACTCTACAAGGTGCATCAGTGGCCAATCAAATGTGAACATTATATGTCTACAGGTCTACTTGCCATTATTGCGATGAAAGATTGCATTGGTGATAACTTTCCAGAGTTGTAGAATCCTGTCTCAGAGTATCATAAACATATGTGCAGTGCGCAGAGCCAACGATTTCTGCTCCCATATGAAATCCCAACTGAGCCAGCAGACCCCTCACACTGAGAAAACCACCTGCTGTCATCACAACAATATGGTTCCTTCTTCTCTCTCCCCCAGAGGGATACGTAAATGCAGGCCAGTATGTTTCAACTGTTTGTCTGACCAGAGTGCATACAAACAACTATAAACATACCTGCAGGAAGTGTATACCGTATAAACAGTTACATAGGCTACTGCATGTTTACATATATAAATAAATAGTACTGTACAGACTAGCATAAGCTAGCACTAGGATTTGATGCAAGAAGATGATAGAGTTCAGTGTGGTCAAATTAAATAACCTGTACTATTTTCAGTATTTCTCTAATGAATCTAATATTTTAAGATATCCTTTTGACAGATACTGCATAAGTTACAGTCATTAATTTTAGACAACAGAATTGTCTAAACCGAAAACACTGATAATTTACTACAAAATCCAAATAATTTAAATTGATTCTCCATCCATACATTTACACACAAACACAGGGGAAAAGCACTCCTAATTAAAAATGCTAGCTGGCGTTTCCACGAACAAGTCACTCAATAATTCTGCATCTTGTGATTGTTTGCTCAGCCTTGCATTCTGTTTTCCTTGCTAAGAGGTATCCGTTTTGAAATTCAAAACATTTTGTGTGTGTGTGTGTGTGTTTTGTTTTGGCATGACATCTGTCTTTCCACAGAGGCTGTTTACCAGACACAGAACGTGGTGCCCACACTAAGTCTGTCTATGGGGGTGGACGACTTAAGGCAATAATAATCTATCCCAGAATTTACTGAGGCAATGGCGGGTCTGTCAAGGCTTCCTCACATAAGGAAGCACGGTGAATGGCAACGATGCACAAACACACCTCTTGCAGAGCTGCTTTGAAGCCTGATGCGCTGGGAGACCAACTAAAGGAGGCAGAGGGACAAGGATGTAGCAGAATTTTACATCCGAACAGACACAAACGGCTAACTTTTAACTTTGTTCCAGCGTTCGTCTGCTTGCGTCTGCTGCAGCGGCTCTGCTTGTTTACACAAACACCCTCTCTTTTAGTTAAGACAGTTTACCTCCAGCTGCTTTATGCTCTTTTACATCAGATCATATTTTCAAACTTTTCCCAGTTTTGTGGAAACAGGCGCAGTTGGACCAGGGGTATCCCCCAGGTATGTGTCAGCAGGCGGCTGTCACACAGTTTTCTCCGCTACCAGCCCAAGTGAAATGTCATGTCCTGTCAGGAAAATTGTGAAGCCATCTTAGAGCTGAGCAGCATGCTCAGTGTGACGTTTGGAGTAGCAGGCTCCTGGTGCTTGCCTGGGGCATTGAGCCCTAACTGGGACCTCTCTGCCAAGCCTGGTGAGCTGCCGAGGCTCCTTTCTATTTCTTTTACCCCCTGTCTGTCTCACTCCCTCCTTTGTCTTTTGCTTTCCCTCTCTCTCTCTCTAATCCCATATCTTCCCTTTGTACCATGTGTCTCTCTTTTACCCCATTCACACTTGGTATAAACATGCCATCTGTATTTGGATATCTTCTCTGGGTAAGGAAAAACACATTTATTCAAAGCACAAATGCATATGAAATACATTGCAACCTACGTGTATAGGATTTGATCAGCTTGATCTTAGTCTGGTTTACTGGATGTACATTGCGGGTATAAAACCATCTTGATTAGAGTTTTGCCAAATAATGTTCGCTACAGTAGCTGTATCGGCTAGTTTTTGAAATGTTTGACATCTTACATCACTGAACAAAACTACAGTAAGTATATTTTGCTAGTTAGTAAAAAAAAAATATCAAAAAAACAATAGCAAACATTTCATGCACACCACATGCCATGTCATAAGGAGATTAAGTCTTATGTTTGTAGTCAAACCTAAATGACATTATACATAAAAAATCTGTATACTTAAAAATTCTGTATTTGACTTGTGACAAGAAAAAGATGATCAACCAACAAAAATGGCTGCTTTCTTCCATCCAGCATTATCCTGCAGGTAATCATGTAAGATAATTATGCTGTGATAAATATTTCTAGCATGTCACATCTAAAGACACGACTGCCTCCGGTATTAAGACACAGTTTCAACTTGAGTGTTGAATCACCCGGCAAATGCTCTGTCACCATCATTTTGTAATGTAAGGTGGGACCTTTTTCTACAGTTTGTATAGGTGGGGGCATACAGTACGTAAGCTGGTCTGTAGTAATGAAATATAGCATGGGAGATAGGCCTACTGACATCAGCAGACTGTTGTGTCCTGTTGTTTCTACTTGATGACCTGAGCCATATCAGTTCCCATTGACTGTTTTGTCAAACAAAAAGGCTTTAACATGCACGTCTACTTCCCAGAGAAAAACATCTCACCTGCCTCAATCCAAATTGAACTGTTGTAGCTAAACCCACCCCTCCGCACCCTACTGCAAACAGGTCAAAACAAATGCGTTTTACTTTTAACTGTAACCTGATCAATATCTGATCTGGTGGCATTTACTTCAGTCTCAGGAAGGCAACCTGAATGTTTGTGAAGCAGACTCACCACTGCCAGCCTTGGTAATGGCATTGGGCATGTTTCCATTGGACAGTTCCTTATAGGGGACCTGCAGAGTGGTGTCAAGACTGCTGAAACCCTCCTTTAGAGAGTGCTGCGTGTAGTATTCCACCAAGTCCTGTGTAAAACAATCACAATAAAACAAAACATACCCTAATCAATGATAATCCAGGGTAAATCTAGATGGTATTGTGCAGAAACATGTATAAATAAAAGCAAATACATGTGGGCAGGTTGGTAAGGGAGGAGATGCTTTCTTTGTGTGTGTGTGTGTGTA
>NC_048418.1:10710458-10733774 GCF_013103735.1 Etheostoma cragini
ACATATAAGTGCATGCACAATTTTAGAAATAAACCACTAGTAGACAAATGTTTTCACTGTATAAAACAAAAGTAAACCTTTAACTTGCATGCTGAGATATATCTCAAGGGACTGCAATGCAATTTCAAAATTATACTTATTGGTATTTAAATAGTTTATAGGGCACAAAAATCCATACAAAGTTAAAAACCTTTACCAACACAGTCTTGAAAAGCCGACTCTCTGCGATGTAAAAGCAGCCATCCTTGGTCAGAATCTTAATGTGCTTGACTTTATCGTTGAACCTGTGGAGGATGAATAAGACATGGGCTGCTAATCAACTATACATGCTTTCACATCAATGCAGTCCCAGTGGTGAACCATCACGAAGGTCTGTCTGAGGTGACTGTCGGTTACCACACTGAGATGAGCCAAGTAACTTTGTTTGACAAGAACACCTTGGGTTTTTGCTGCTGCGTAAATCAGATCCAATTCACTCACATCAGATAATAATAGAAGCATCATGGGATTACCCAGACTTAGCCCGTAAATGAATTCATACTGTATACCAGTGTTGTGTTGGACTTGTGACCCTTCTTTGCAGGTAATGCGGACATGTGACACAGGTAGTGGACATGACTTATAGTTGTTTTATTCTTCGTTTCATTTGAAATCTTTTTATAGGAACACAGTTCAGTACATGCAAGCACCAGGGGAGGTCTGTTGTAAAGCAGCGCCGTATATATAATCTCTAATATACTTTATATTGCGTGTCTTACACATGGTGATATGCACACATTACTTACATTGGAGATATATTTGCATTGTATATCTCAATGCAGTGTATATTATTGATGTACACTATATGATCATGTCGCAATTTAACAGGTACAATATGAATATAAGGCGAGTAATACATGGACAGATGAGCCCTGTTTGACAAGTGTTTCCTTCTTACTATAGGCTCCAAGGCCCCCACACACACACACACAAAGTGTTTGACACTAGGCAGTTCCAGTTGATTAGTAGCAGCTCTCTTTATAAAGCTTCATTATCTCAAACGGCCATCCTGATAATGATCTTAAGCAGTGAGACAAGCTATTAGGATTGCAGTGGCCCTGTACATCAAAGCTTTGAATGAGGGACAGTATGAGTCCACCAAACCAAATGGGCTGGAATGATGTGTCACTGGCTAAATAGTCCAAAACACTATTTCAGAGTGCACACTCAATCGTTATAATCTCTTAGAGCCGTCATGCCAGGTCAGGAGGACTAGATGGTCTTTTTTTTTTTTTAAGATTGAACAAGCTTTGATGTAGCCTGAAAGATATTCACTATTTAAATGACCAGTGTTGTATTTCAAAAGACAGATACCAAGGCACTCAACTTGCAGATTAAGCAGCCATTTATTTAGGCCTAAAGGGATGGATGTTTTATCTACAATTCAAGTGCGTTGCTGGCCTTCTTTTGAAATGCATTTCTCAGACTAATAGCCAAAGAGCAGCAAATAGTAGGATGCAAAGCTGCCAGGCTCTCCTTGAACATATGTCTGAGCAGAAGACACAGAAAATAGATAGATGGTGAAATAGATCCAATTCAACTTTTTCCTCATGCTGCATTCAGTTGAGATGTGTGAACTAAGTCGACCATCAGGGCAAACTAAAATGAACTGCAACAATGTTTAGGTTTAATGTAAAGTTTAAACAAACTGTCACAGGAAGGGCGAATTAGAAAAAAAAACTTTTCTCAGTTACATCAACCTCTTTGCCCAGGTTTGGGGATATTTACCTTTTTGTACCTGTGCCGTAATATAATTATTAATGTATTGATTATTAATTGATTGAAAAATAATAACAGCAACATCAACCATTTGTATAGAGACTATTTATTCTGTACTAGTTAGTTCAAAATGAATGAACAATTATCCAGGGCAAATATTAACTTGAAAGCATTTTTCAATGGCCATATTGAAGGAGTAAAAAAATGTGTGTCTATTCACAACAATGGCCAATTCAATGTATTCTCATAAATGTGGATGGTTTTCTGCCTCTGACGACCAAAATAATTGTAATGCTCATTATGCACTGTATTTAACAAATCCAAATGCCACTTCTTCAACAATGTTATTTGTTAACGTTTAAACTTATAAATGCCAATGATGCAGGCCCCAAGTTTAACAGTGGTTTAAATCTATTCATGTTTATATAACAGAATATGATGAAATCTAACACCGGGTTTGATTCCTCCTTTTTGCATCTCTGAAACAGATATCTCAAAACTTGGGCAAAACTATTTTCTTGCTACAACTAGACGGTGAGTTAGAAAATGGGTTTTTTTGCAATTTGAGTGAAACAACCCTTTCAATTGTATCTCTGTACCCCAGCATCTACATTTTAGGATCGACTGTGATTCATCAGACCAGGCATACTTTTTCCATTCTTCATTATTATGTATTCACTATAACTTCTTGTATTTCATTGGCATGAGTGGAACACAGCATGACCTCCTTCTGCTGTGGCCCATTCACATTCACATTTGATAAGCTGTTTGTTTTCGGATACTTCACAATTGTTATACAGAGCTATTATTTGCAAGTGGGCATTTTGTTTGCTTGAATGATTCTTGCCACTCGCCTCTCACAATAAGGAGTTTTTTTCCCACAAGACTTCTGTTGACTGCATGTGTTTTGTTTATTCCACGTTCTTGGTAAACTGAAGTGAATGAAAATGTTAAGGGACTTGCTATGAAAATAAATGGAAAAAAATAACCATGTCACGTACTTTATGCTAATGGCATATTCAGTGCACTCTTTACTCCTGTGTCGAACCAAATAGGTGCTGCTTCCTCGGTCCTGAAGCTCCACCTCAGCCTGGTATCTCTCCATAGGCCCTGCAAACCTGAACCACCCATGAACAACTTCTACACTTACACTGCAATCAATCATTCTGAACATGAGAACTGATGAGAACAGTCAATACAATCAATAAAATATAGTAAGAATGAATTGTTGCCACAGTTAGCAATCTTCAGTCATTGGTTTTCATTGCTTACCAGAGTTGGGCAGAGTAGTCGACAGGTTTTGGAACCTAGCATAAAAAAGAATTGCGGTTATTTTTTGTTTTAATGGAGTTGATACATAAGCGTGGAGGTCAATTGTGGTAATGTGGTATTCAAGCCAAATCTAAAGGGCTAAAATCACTCTTCTATAGCAGAAGAACTGCAATTGAAAAGCACTATATTTCTTTGCCAAGACATCAATAGTAGCCATCACCCACTAAATGCATTGCAATCTCACTAAATTTGTCTTATTGATTATAACAAATATGCACACTTACACATGGGCAAGGCCTCACAGCATCACTTGGAAAGAAGCCAATCTTGCTTGTCGCCAGAATTTTCCCCTGCAATGGCAACTGGCTGTTAATCGCATTATATTTGTCTCAAAGCAACTACTCTCTCTCTCTCTCACTCTCTCTCTTTCTCTCTCCCTCTCCCTCCCACACTCGTTTCAATAAATCCTCAGCAATTAGCACACAACAAGCAGTGCATCTAATTTGCAGCCCGAGTTAATTATGGTTCAAACTCTGCCGGCAGTTAGATTTGTACTGCATCAAAACAAGAGCCTCGTTTAGCACTAAATAATGGATCTTATTCTAGTTTTTGAATATCCAAACAGCGTGAGCTCTATGGCTTGCACCAATGACTAACAATTGAATTTTAGCTAACCCGCCTCAAGCACAACACAGGCTTTGTAAGAAAATCAGTAATTCCTTTAACAAACATTAAGTAGACAGACTTTTTGTTCTCCAATTAAATAAAGCACTTTGGTTAAACAAATTTCTTAATTGCCATACAAACTTGCTCCTATATTAATGTTCAGTTTATTGCATAACCGTAATTCTCTGTAATGTACATTATCTCATAGACAGTAATAACTATCAGTATATATTAAATCATCATTAGGCTCATGATAATTTAAGTTTTGAGATCTGAGTTTGAGGTCAAGTTGAAGTCCATTGAGTCAATCTGAGAAGACAGTGAGTGTCGAGGGCATGTGGAGCTCCTTATTCGGCTTCCTGCCCTGTTTATGCTTTCCTCTTCACTCCTCTTTATTAGAGTATGAAATGCTTTTTGGGACCGTGCAAGTCTCGGCAGTAACTAGATTGGAAAGCAAATCTTTGCCTATCTCTATGATTCATTCTGTGTAATAACATTTCATCAAAGGTTTTTTGAGAGCTCCTCTCTATTTGTTATGCCTCTGATAAGCGTATGATGAAGATTAAAGTTATTACTCTGTTGGCATAAACAGGCAGCAACCAAAGGATCAAATGAAATTACAGTGATTGATTGTATTGTTCTGCCAGTGTGTTGGGGGATAATTGCCTCCTGGGAAACAGGGGATATGAATTCTCAATGTTCTGTAATTCCATCCTCTGGCGCCACTGGGAACGCTGAAGATTACAGGTACCCTGTGGAGTTTTCATTGTAAACAAACAGGGTTTTCTTTAGATTCCGTGTTTTTCAATACCTAACAAACTTGTTGAGACAACTTGCGAAACCTTTTTGCATGCTTTAAACTTGTATTGTTTAAATCTATTTGTTTTCTTAATTGTCTGCTTTTTTTATTACTTCATCCTATATTTTGGACATCATCACTCTTACCAGCTGTTCATATGCATTACTGCCGTCAATTTTGGCGGAAATGTAATTTTTTTCCAACAAAATAGACTCTAAACCATAAATACATTAAAACAGAAAACATGTGATCATGACTGATACAGTGTCTTAAATACATTTGTGATGCAAGTATAATTGCAAAGCCGTAACAAATTAGCTAAATGGACTTTTTGGTGGATGGCCTTGTTGTAGTATCATTATGCATATGACAGGAAGAGACACAAATGTGTATTATTCAATTCCTTTAATTATCCCCTCTCAGCATTCATTGTAACCATGGTAGCAAACAATGCAGTGCCATCAGGTCTGCAGCATGACATTCTGCTAGCTGCTCTATTGGCTTACAAGAAGTCTCCTGGCATTCATGTCCAAAGTCTCCACCTTGTGCTCTGTCACAACAGAGAGAAACACAGAGCATAGGAAATCAGGCTAACCGCCAACTCCCAGCCGAGCCATTGGCAAAGACTGCAGTCTTATTGGAGCAACACCAACAGGAGGACGAGGCTTTAATGCCGCCGTAAAGCAGAGTGAGAAACAGCTAGGGAGGCTGCCGGAAGACCCCAGATAAATTGCCCATCCTTTCAAAAATAGATAAGGTCAAGCGCTGTCAACCTTTGGCTGACCTCATGAGATGGTTGCTAAATGTGCCTGTACATGAGGTCCTGCACCAACCATTAAAACATCCTCCAGAGGCTCCAGTGTCTGCTGTTTTATTGTCTTACTGTGGCACTCAATTAATCAGCTGAAGCCACTAATTGGTTAGATCATCTGATGTAGGCTGATTCAATCTGAGATACAGATCTTCAACTGATATTTCTAATTACCGTGACCTCATAATAATGTCATATTTATGGCTTATCTGACAGGACACAGAATGTGATAAAACAACCACAATGTAATTTGTGATTTATAAACAATAAGGGCCAAAGGGAGATCAATTGTTAATGTGACCCCATTAATATATTTTGAAAGGTTTTTCAGAAAGCGTGGTATCCAGCGTAAAAGAGAGAAGAAATGCCATGCACCAGTTTAAACTCATGACACTGCGAAGACATCGCATGCACCGAGCCAACCTAGAGAGTTGTAACATGTTATTTTTTCATAGAGTCACAGATGTTGAGATAAAACGAGGACGAGCTGAATGACACTCACCTGCCACCAAGAACTGTGCAGGTTGGCAAACATCAGTTCAATGACATCACCCTCATGAATGTTTAGTGGGGGCCCACACTGGGGACAGGGGATGCCACTGTAGTCTCTGATCACAACCATCCTGGGTAAACCTAGCAGACAGGAAAACAAACACGTTTATACTCAACTTTTTAAAACCTTTGTCAGAGTCCTATACAGAGGAACATACAGCGGGTGTGAGAGCAGTAATACCACATGTAGCCTGATTTATCATTACTCTTAGGTAATAGACAAAAAAATCTAAGAGACCCAAACTATCTGCATGATAGCAATAGAGGTGAGTGGGTTCTTTTGGGGGGGTGTTTGTTTCCATAATTACTTTCATTTCTTGCACTAATCATGTGTACAAAGTGAATAATCTTACTGTCATTGTCCTAAAGGTTTTAGTACAATTGATTTCTAACATGTACATAAACGTGGGCGTCCTGACAGTCAATTGGATTGAGGTATAACCCGTAAACCATCCTAAAAAGCACTATTTTCTCTCGCAGGAAATTAGTCTCTTTGATTCCTGTGTGATGCAGCTCCAAGCTTTCCTTGGCATGGCAGTCAAACACACCCACAAGCATCCAGCTAAGGCAAAGACTAAACACCCCTGCCAACTTAAAAGACACAGTCACTTACTCTCCACAGACTCACACATCTAGCCCCCTCAGACACCTCTCCCTTCCAGCCATGGCTCCCTAATGACCAGCCCGAGGAAACTATTAGCTGCCGGTGACCTCAGATGAATGGAATATCTCCCATTCATGTTTTTAATAAGAACAATAAGCATGGCTGTCTTTCTCACTAACCCTCTTATGAAAATTGATTTATCACAAAGGCCAAGCTCAGCGGTTGAGGCAGAGGCATGTAGACTGCTGGAAGTTCTATTCTGCCAGTTTTTCTCCCGCCATAGTCATCATAATGATTCTACCCACTCCAATGTATCTCAATGCCGTCTTGAGTTTAGGCATCACGGTATTTTTATGCATCGGTTAAGGTTTGCTTCAGCATCCTATCCTTTTTGGTTATTCTTAAAAAGGAACAAATCTTAAAAGGAACAGCACATTCTCCTTTGAAGCCTGTCTGTAAGCAGGAGAGATATGTGTCAATGCCATTCTAAGACAACATCTTTTTAAGTAATATTTGATAATAAAAAAATGTAAGGGGAAAGGGGTTATAATAACATGGGTCTCTCTCTTCTATGTCTCACTCTGGCCTCTGACTAACCAGTTCCTTTTCATCCTGCTTCCCTTTTGTGACAGAACTAAGACGAAAGCAGCTTAAAAAGAGGTACCACGTAAAGCCCTTAGCAGGTTCACAGACGTGGTGAAGAGGTCAAGCCATACTGACCTGGGTCTGGTGGTGGTGTGCCTTCCTGTGGATGGAGAGAGAAAGTAAGCAAGACAGAGAAAAAGAAAGAAAACAAGGAAGGAAGGAAGAATAATTAGAGAGAAAGAAAATATTGAGAGGCTATTCGTAGTCCTTGTGCATGGTCATCCTGACCTGAAGAATGAGTAACACTCTTAATACAATCATCTGTGAGTGTTACACTCACTGTTAGATCTGTGCTCTAACCATTTGAAAAGTGAAAGACTGACATCAAGAGTCACATTTAGAATTTCTGCCTCTACACATTTTGTCTTTTTGGTAAAAAAAAAAAAGTATAATAACAAATACAGAAATATTAAATACTTGTATCTTGACTTTGTCCATAACCCATCTCGGTAGAGTGTTTATGTTTGGCTGTGTACAAATGTCGCATTTTTGGTACAACTTCTGTGACACCTTTACCAACATCAGAGGACTTTCCTTCCCATTAGATCATGAGCTCCGCTTACTTGGGAATTTTAAGTGTCAGCAAAACTATAACTAATTCCGGAATTAAATGTATGTGTCCAGGAAATGCATAGTGGTGACATGAAAATCGTATTCCCTCTCCCCATTGATAAATGGTCTTTGGAAATTAACAATTGTATTTCTCTTGAAAGACAGATCACATATAATCATAGAAAAGGATACAACACTTTTCTTAAACTGTTGACGCATTTATGCAAGCCATCTATGACCGGTTTATATTGGAAGGATAAGGAAGCAGGGTTTCTTTCTTTATTTTTTGTTCTGTAATTTGCTAATTGTTCTGAAAATAAAGCATTGATTTTTGAATATTGAATTACATACTGTATACTTTTGTGTTTAATTATGGTTTATGTCAATATCTGGTAGTTCATTTTAAAACGGCTGTCACCAAAAAAAATGAAATGATTACCAACCCCCAGAGCAGCAGCAGGAGCTCTGATTGGCCAGCTGTTAAGTGTGGATAGGGGTCTGGCCAATCAGAACTCCTCACGTGTGGGTGCATATTATCTGATCTGCTATGCAGTAGAGATAAAGTCCAGGTCTTACCTTAGGCTTTGGCTTGGCAGAATCTGCAGTCAGGTGAGAGTCAGACACAGAGAGAAGAATACAATATGAGTGTGTGGTGGCTTTCTGACATACACCCTAAACTGTCACCCTCTGCTGGCCCTTATAACGCCTCAGAATACATAAAGACCACAGCACTTCGGCTGAGAAAGCTTGTCAAAGGCCTGAGCTGCCTTTAGCTGTCTGTGTATTTAGGGAGGGTGATGTATGCCTGGAATGCAGCCCCAGACTGGTGACAATGAGATAAAGATTGACAGGAGTAAGATCTGCTAAACATAATTTAGCTAGAACAGCTAAACATTGTGTGCAATTGGCAGTTTTTCTAATAACAGAATTTTGATTTTTTTTTTTTTGAGTGGGAATGTAAGGGGATTACATCATCCAGAGAGATACAATTCCTGTAGAATATAAATATTTACAACAAATCCCATAAAATGGTTATACACAACCATGCTCAGTAAATTTCATGATAATCTGCCTTTTAGAATTTGATATTTTGTGTGATTAAGTGGAATATGTTGCCTGATGTTCTTTTGTGCAAAATAAAATGAACATAATGTACTGTGCAGTGAGAAGCAGTAAACCAGTTGGCTGATTTAAAGCCTCCACCTAAATAATGTTAAAATTTCACAATAGTATAAAAAACGCATAATTAACATACAGATAGACATTAGAGGAAAGGTCATCAGGTCAAGTTCTCTGAGGGACATAAATATACAAAGCGATTATTGAAATGTTTCTAATAATTGTCATGAATAGTTGTTACAGCACAGACAAAAGAGTTAAACACAATCAGTTTCAGAAGCATCCATCTCACCTGTTTTCCCACAGATTCCCAGTCGACCCAGGCACTCCTTATGAGCACCCATCCCACATTTAAGACAGAGATAACCCTGGTTAAAGATGCCCCTGGACACAATAAACCACAGCATATATTTCATGTATTACTGTGTCTTTAAAAGAAATATCTTGGCATTTAGAATTTTTTAGGCTTCTGTTACAGTCTGAAGATAATAAAAAGGAAATGTCCTTCAGCTTTCCAAAACCATAAAACTGTGACATGCTAACATTCTGTTGCAGTCCTTAGTTATTTCAATTAAACCCAGTGCTAATAAGCCATTTCCAGTTAAGTGAGAGGCTAAATTCAAAAGAGTGCCTCACGAAAACTTATTAAAGACTGAAATGTAAAATGTCATTGTGGTCCTTTCATACCTTCAATATGAAAAAAGTACATTTTCCTAGGAACAGTACAATAATACATGAGATTTACCATCCTAGAAAAATATGTGTAGTTACAGTTCATGTACACCTTGTCTCAGCCTTGGTCTACAGGGACATCATCAAGTTCACATGCCTGAATATTACCTGAGCAAGAGATGACAGAAACTACAGGAAGTGATCCTTTCAAATGTGTGCAGCTTGAACTGGTGGGTGTTGTGGTTAGCTTTCTCTGGTCGAATATTTGATCTGAGACAGGAAATAAAAAAGAAAATAGGTTAAAAGGAAGTTAAAAAAAAAAAAAGTCAATCTGCAGCCATGCTAGCGGCTCTGCGAGGCTGTTTGTAGGCACAGCTGTGCTGTGATCTAAATGATAACTTCAATATGCTGACATGCTCACAATGACCATTCTAAAATGTTTACCATGTTAACAATCTTAGCATGTCTTAGCATGCTGACATTTGCTCATTAAGTAAACACAAACTACAGCTGAGGCTCATGGGAATGTACACAGTAATTAGGTAAAATATTGGACAAGAAGAAATCGCTAGATGAAAGGTCAGGGATCAAAACTACAAATGTCAACCTCATGGTGGTCCTAGAGAAAAAGTCAGGAGATCAAAAAAGTCATTAAGATGCATAATCTAGGGCGCACCTGCTAGAGCAGGCAACCATATATAGAGGTTTGCTCGTCAATGCAACAGTCGTATGGAGCTACGATTTGTTATTTTATTACATGTGGGAAAATAAATGAACATAGAGAAAAAGTTATTACACTGATAGCAAAAAAGCATTTTATGAGAGAAAAAAAAAATCTCTCTCAAAATACTTTTTGAAACTGTCAAACATATATTTTGCTATCAGTGTGAAAAAAAGATTCTCTAAAAAAGTGTTTCTCTCAAAAAGTTTTTCTTCTCGCTCTCAAAACCTAAGTCTGCCGGTCTGCTGACCTCGACTTGACCTGAGCGGAGCTCCAGCAGGGGACAGAGAGCTCCAGACCTGGTAGCAGCGGCAAAACCCCCCTGGAGATATATATTTGAGAGTTCAAACTATTTTTTTTTCATGTAATAAAGAAACAAATCTAGCTCCATACAGCTGCTGGTATGACTCCGACCCTTTGCTGCATGTCTCTCTCCCTCTCTCTCCCCTTTCAAGTCTAAGCTGTCCTATTCAAATAAAGGCTTAAAATGCCCACACAAAAAATCTTTAAAGATGCATTGTCTGGAGACCATGACTGTCTGTAAAAAAAAATTCTGACAACCCCATCAATATATTTGTTGAGATATTTTAGTCTAAGTGCTCTAATGACAATGTCTCTATAGGGAGAGGAATTTAATTTCAATTGGCTTAATATACAAAACATTCTTAATCACGTCTTAATCAACTAAATAATTTTACTTTTTGTGGCAAATACAATCTGCAATGTATTACTAAAGTAAAACCAATTTTAACTCCAGCGCATGAGTCTGGGTAAATGATTTTGAATTTTGAACTGCATTTGCTCAATTGTGAAAGGGGAAACCTGCATAACAGACATAAGCCGCCTTTCTGGAACATTAACAAACAAAACTAACACAAAAAAACGTATTTTTGTGTTGAACACACCCTCCAAACACCACTTAAACTGAGTGCTCCCATAGGTGAGTCCTTCATCAGGAGCCCACATCCTCTTTACAGATACAATTTTCACTTATCTGAATAGACCCTTTCTGGTTTCATTACCCAATGCACAGAGGCACACACAGCTATTATCAGACACAAATCCTGTATCTAAGTAAAAACAAAAATGAGGTGGGAAATGGTTATTTCTTCTTCAAATTTTGGAAATTGCACATAAGGTTTTGAGCTGGTGTCAAGGTCCTAGTGGTCACGTAGGTTTGTGTATACACTGCATTGCTTTTCTACAGTGCATCATCAGGTATAATATCAGGTATAATCCAGAACACTAAGGGAAAATGTATTTAGAAGGGCCATAGCAGTTAGTCAGCATGCATATCAGATATATTGCTTTTATACATATCCTCCCCAAACACAAAAACATTTGTTCTGTCAATCAGAATGTAATGTAAACAACACTGTATACTCCTGAGTCAAAATAACGAGGGATGCAGACAGCATATCTGCCTGAGAAAAAGCACCCACTGTTACAAAATAATACAAAAGATATACCGCCATAAAGCACTGATTTGAAGAACCATCAAGGTAGAGTCACATAGAGTTCTGTGTAGTTTTGCAGCTCTTTGGAACGGTTTGTGTGCGTGTGTGTGTGTCTGTACATGCTTGTGTGATCGCACTATTTTCAGCAGTTTGTCCTTAATAACAGCAAAGACCTGATCAAATATGAGAGAGTCAACACGTCTCTCGGCCTTGGAGGAACCTGCATGCAAAACAAACACCATACACACATGCACATACAAGTACTTAGTTTTTACACACACACACACACACACACACACACACACACGTATTCTGCGTTCATTAGAAACTGTCCTCACTGTGGTGTTCATGTCTCTGTGTACTTACATGGCCATTTCAAACTGATCCAGCCACTTCTTCTTCAGCTCTCCGGTCTTAAAGAAAAATTCAAAGCCTGTGTGCCCCTGCTGGTGAGTCACGTAGAATCCGTAGCACCACTGTGGAGGTCAGGAAGAAGATAGCAATCAAACCTAATGCATTTTCTTATGAATGTCCTAAATTATAAAAAAAAAAGAAAAAAAAAATGAATGGCTGTCAACAATGGAGCAAACTTTAGACAAAGATTAACCTTTACAATCAGAGATCACACACACAAATGGAATAGGATCTTCCCCCAAAGAGAAAAATCTGTAAAATAAAATATGTCAATTTAGCACAAGACTTTTTACAGTTATTTATTAGATATTTATTTATTTGTACATGTATAAAAAGAAAATGTGCAATGTATGGTCTGGAAGGGGGTTTAAGCCAAAAAGTATAAAAGTACATTCATATACAGTACATAGAAGTGGAACTACCATGGCTACATTTCTACTGTAATGAGTATCTCTCTATCAGAATGTAAATGGTTAAAAATAAGTTATTTTCATATTTGCTAAAACTGTCACTATATCCTGACAGTAGAATATGAATCAGAAATCTGTTTCTTTTTGCGGAAGATTGGAATGTCACAGTAAAGTTGTCCTTTGACCTTTTGGATATATAAAAGTAATCACTGCACCATTTATCGTATTAGAAATTTGTGTGAAACAGTCAAAATTAGCATTAGACTGCTTGAGTCATGGGTAAAAATGCATTTTGTGAGGTCAAAGAGACTTTGCCCTTTGACCTCCAACATCTAATCAGTTCATCCTCGAGTCCCAGTGGAAATTTGTTGGATACAGGATAGATTCCTCCAAGGCATTCCTGAAATATTACATCAATAATAATTGGACAGACTTGAGGTCACAGTCACCTTGACCTTTAACCACTGACCTCCAAAATCTAATCAGTTCATTCTTAAATCCCAGTGGATATTGGTGCCAAATTTGAAGAAATTGTCTCCAGGGTTCCTGAGATATTGCTTTCACGAAAATGGGATGAACACACGGGCGTACGGACAACCCAAAACCATTATGGCCCTCATTTATGAAACGTGTATGTGACCCAAAACAGGTGTAGGCCGATTCCTATGTAAAGCTTGGCATTTATCAATTTGAACGTGAGTGTAGGCTACAATAAATCTCACGTCTGGAGTGAACTTGTGTACGCAAGTTTTTGAGTCAGTGTGGACTTGCAGTGCAGCATGTAACAGGAGATGGAGAAGCCATCAGTTGATTACTTATCGGCAATGGCAGATCTGGCTCTTTTAGAAGACCTCTATGCCCCGGTACAACAGTGCACATACACATACACACACGGGCCACGGTGGAACGGATTGATTAAGGGCAGATGGCTCTGTCTTGCATCAGCGGTGTGGACCCTACTATACACGCCAGAAAAAAGTCTGCAACGTTGTTTTAGCCTGTAGGCCTCTGCACAACATCGCGCAGCAAAACAGGGCGCCATAAATGTAGTGAGGGAGCCAGAAGACCCGATGCCCAGAGAGCGGTGTCCAGCACAGCCCCGATACGAAGGAGACAGTGTTATGTTTGGCAATGATATTAAATAGAGGAAACATGACTATGAACAACAAATTTATTTATTCTTCAGGTTTTCATTTGTCTTCATTAATGGCCAAGTGAAAGATTTCTTTCTGCCATTGACAGCCATTTTGGCTTGTTTTTCCAGCCCCTCTGCTGTCAGGAGACGAGATCGGCGTGGTGGTCCAGAACGGGGGGTGGAAGCTCACAGCTTACAGTTGCCTGGCTCTGACTCACAAAAAAAACGTGTAAAATAAAAACACTGCATAAACTCTGCTTTTTTATAAAAAGGTACACCTACATCTAGGCCTAAGTAAATGCTATATAAGCCTATATATTACTATTAGGACTATAGCAAACATATTTTAAGGATGTGTAAATTAAATAAACTTCAGCTGGAGTCTGATTTACTATGGCAACACTGTTGACCACATCCGTGATCTCTTTCCATTCTGCATTTTTCCTAAGCCTTCAATTCCAGTTTTTAGACTGTCAAATAGTCCACACGTTAGTGCCGATGAACCTGAGATGTCAGGGTTTCAATCTTTACTTCTAAAAAGTGCCGCTTCTTAGGTGGATTACGTCTTGCCATGTGGTTAATAGTAGGGGAAAAGCCTCAAAACGAGAATATATTGGGGCGTGATATTTAAATTACAATTGCTTGCAGCCATTGCATTTATCAATGTACAACAATTCTTGCGTTCTGACAGGCGTGATACAAGCGTTTCATGAATCCCACGTGAAGCCGGTCATAAGATGATTTCTGCACTCATATCTGCGCTGGTTGATAGGTTAGGTTGATAAATGAGGGCCTATGCCTTTGTCCAGAGGTGTCAAGTAACAAAGTACAAATACTTTGTGTACCTCACTTAAGTAGACATTTTGGGTATATATGCTTTACTGGAGTAATTCTTTTACAGCAGACCTTTTACTTCTACTCCTTACATTTTTTTTTTCACACAATTATCTTTCTATTCCTTCCAACTCCTTACATTTTAAAAATAGCCTTGTTACTCCTGTTTCAGTTTAGCTTGTTTTCATTCCGGCTTGTCATTGTTAAAAAAACACAAACAAAAAAAAATACCTATCCAGATAAATTGTGGCATCCGGAAAGAATTAAATTTGATTGTGGTGGGATGAGAAGTGTAAACATATACCATTCCGACACCCTTTTGGTTTGTATGCAATCCATTGCAACTGCACATGACACAAATTACGTCACACTCGATGTCCGTGGCAGAGAGTCAAGACAACTTGAGCGAAATGTCCCAACCAAGAACCAGCGAGGAGGTTGGTATCCAGAAAGACCAGCCAACCTTTTTACATCCCCGGGAAAATTTTTCGAAATGGTTGGATTCAAAAACAACTCCTTTTGAATACACTGCAACCTCCGTGCACCTAAGTACCACGAGCTAATTATTTCCAAAACTTGTCTAATTTGAAAAAGCATATTAATCTTATTTTTTTTTTTCCTTACATTACTTTTACTTTTATAGTTTTAGTTTTTTAACCAGTACATATACACTTTAACTTGAGTAGAAAGCTTGAGTTAATACTTTTACAGAAGTCTTAACTCTAGTATCTATACTTCTACCTGTTTAATGAATGTGAAAACTTTTGACGCCTCTGCCTCCAGACATAAAAACCATTTAGAGCTAAGGAGTCTCTAACATAGCATCAAACTATTCAACTAGGCAGCGCTGAACAAAACGGAATCAAGATTATGTTACTGTATTGCCTATTTCTCATTTCAAATGTTTCAGAAACATTCTTTAGTGTACTGTTTAGCTGTAAAATCTTTGCAAAGAGTTATGCCCGGCAGTGGGCAGTGCTTGGTTTTGGCTTGACTCGGTCACAAATAATCTCATTTTACAGCCAAACGGTACACTAAAATATGTTTCTGAAAGAAATGTGAGGTGAGAAATAGAGTAGTACTCTGTTACTGCACAGTAATGCAGTAACGGAGTCTTGGATGATATTTGATTGCATTTCACTGACCCTGCGTTAGAGACTCACCAGCTCTGATTGGTTGTTTATCTTTGGGTGTGGTGGAATCTTGCAAATGGCATTAGGAGCTCCAAGGGGATGCAAAAGAATGTGATTTTTTCACAGATTAACTGTCTCATGTACTACTGTGAGAAAAGACTGACAGTGTCAGCAAACATGACAAAAAGTTATTTTATAAAAGTTATCTACTGAACCAAACACCGTCATCAATCTCCACTGGCACCAGTCTCACAGGTAAACCTACAGTGAGTTGGTTGCAGTTTGTTCTATCAACATCAAGAGAGCAGGGGCAATAGGAATTTAACCAGAGCTCTGTCCAAAGAGGACTTAAACTGTGATGACAGCATAGACTTTATAAAACAGGATGAAACTGAGGAAGAGTCTGCTAATCTGCCTCAGAGGAAGATTAAGAAGCCGCTCAGTCTTTCTTTTCCAAACACAGACCTGCTCAACAGCCATAACCCCCCCAACACAAATCCCCTCTCCAGTTCCCACCACTCAGGACCAAGCTTTTATTGTTAAGTGTTTTGAGTACTTTGAAAAGCACTATTTCAATTAAATGTATTATTGTTATTATTATTACATCCTAAATGTAGGAACACTATCAACATTTTTAAGCCACAGTCGCGTACGTCCTCAACAAAAATTCTGGGTTTGAAACATAACTATTGTTCGCATGTTTTTTATTCAACAACACATTCGCAGCTTGACACGTTCTTCAACCACTGGCCACCAAGTACCTCCTACCACTGCATCACTTAACACCTTATATGCCTTGGGCATATTTGGTAAAGATTTTTAATCAATTCCTAAACCTCTCCATTTGTGTCCCCCTAATCTGTTCTATCTTGTTGTGTCATATCTAATAACAGGAAAAGTGGTAGGGTTTACCCATCAGTGATTGGCCAGCCTTGCAAAGTCCTGAGTGTTTTAGAGCTCTGCTGAGTGTTAAATCATTGATGACTGTGTGGGTGCTCAGTGACAACACATTCACACTCAGAAGTTTCATTTAGCAGAAAATGATATATAGCTATAAGCAGCCTTGGAGGACTGCACACATTCATCACCTGATATTAGCATCTCTGTCCTGCGGTCGATCAGTGTGTGTGTGTGTGTGTGTGTGTGTGTGTGTGTGTGTGTGTGTGTGTGCGCGTCTGTGTACACATTTTTCTGTATCTCTGTGGATATGTGTCTTTTTCTTTGTTCCTGTGTACTACAGATGAATTCTTACATGTCTGTGTCCTTTTTGTGCAACAACATTTTGGAAGGTGAATGGGATAACAAATAATGACGTGTCTGAACTGGTTTTGTGCCGTTACATGTTAAGTACAAGATTGCTAATTCAGAAATAATGATAGAGACAGCTCTGAATAATCCCAAGCACACACCATCAAGACCATCGCCATATATATGTTAAATACAAATCACTCCATACATATGTCCTATACAAACGCACAACACCCAAACACACGCACACACATTATGATTAGACTACATGAGGATGATAATGGAAACCAAAGAACCGTCCCATTCTAGCACACTGTCAGTTTCACATTAGCAATCCGCACCAGAGTGAGAAGACACCATCTGTGGGCATACATCAACAATCAATCAATAAGACATCAAGTCCCCTCCACCACAATACAGCCTGCGAACGTTCCCACAAGGTGAAAAATAGTATACTGTATAAACTGGGTGGGGTGACTGACCCTACACCAGAAAGGGAGATAATCTCATTCTAGATTACTCTTTTAAGGCATTTGACATTTCATTTTGCAATAAAATCTGCAGCCAAACAGATGTTTAATTGCAACATTTCCATACAGTATTGGAGTGTGCCGATATGAACCATAAAAAAACTAATCAAAATTTGGGGCAGATAGAGAGCCAATATATAATGCATCGTAAAGTGCAAAAATACCAATATACAACTGCAGCATCTGTGTAATTATATGAATGTAGAAATATATTGTGTTTTTGCAGCTAACTGACCTTTTTACTCTCTTTGTCCGTGGTGGGGTTGTTTGTGATCTTGAAGTAGTTGAGATCGAGTATGTCCTTCATCTCATAGTTGTCTCCTCTTCTCTTGCAAACAATGACAGCCACATCAAATAGAAAGATGTGTCTGTAAAGTAAGAACACAATGTGTTATATAGTTATTTATACACAACATTCTGCATTTGCACACTATCAACACTAGTGGTAAATGTATTCAAAAGCATAGTTTCAGTAAATTGAGATTTAATGTGTGTTCTTTCCTGTCTGCAATCCTAAATCTATTTTTTTTTCAAGACAATTAAGTTGAAGTAGAACAACCTGTCCTGTTTCCTCTTGTCAACACTGGAGACCATGCGCACTTCACCGTCACCTTTTGGTCGACCATAGCTGATTAGATTCTGATTCTGAAGAAAAATAAGAAAGGTTAACATGAATATAGAATATGTATGAATTATGAAATCTATTGAATAAATGCATTTAAAACAAATGCTTAAATATGTCAAAAGCATAAAATATTAATATGCTGCCTGGTTACACTTTTGTTTCAACCTGCTACTGGTTCTGTCGGCTGATTCCTTCCTTTACCGCCGAATCTCATCCTGTTCCACTTTCTTATTTCGAAATGGCATCTGTTTCCTTATGTATGAGGTGTTTTCCATATATTTCACCATATGATAGGCTTGTGATGTGACCCTATAAACAGGGTTACCGTTTTGTGTTCCATGTTGAAACCACATTGTCAGAGTTTCTCTCTCAGAAAATTAAAAACGGTTTAATCTGATATTTTAATTCCTCATTAGAGTTTTTCTTCGATTGCCTAAGCACTATTTTGAAAACAGGAACTTTTTTTTTTTTAAACACTACACAAAAAACTATTAACCAACTAATAAAAAACACTTTGTTACAATATGAAACACACATCTTTCATATGAAAACACACGTTTCATTTGACTTAATTCAGTTTGAACCAGTCACACACTGATGTCACTAACCGAAAACACTTCTACTTCTAAGTGAGATAAGTCCACCAAACTTTACACAAGACCAATGCTGCAGACTAAGGAAAATATATTGGCTTTTTCTCTATATAGCCAAATCTGTAAATAGAGAGAACATCGAGAATCCCAATAAAGCATGTCCCGGTTTTCATGCTACTACAGTAGTGTGCATAACACTGTAAGCTCAGCAAACAACAGATACACATAAAATACTATATCCAGTACAGATTTTAATTACAGCAAAAAAGAATGATCTGAAAAAACTGAAAATACATTACAGAAAATACTAGACTTACCTGATGCATTTTTATAGTGCTTACACTTGATTGGTGTGTCTACAATTACAATGTGTTCCAAATGTTAACATTACTAAACTGACATGTATAGCACAAGTATTTAAACTGACACACAGAGAGCAAAACACAACAACAATGATGGTGTTTAAATGGCAAACATGCGACATAAAGTCGCATGTTTGCCATTTAAACACCATCTTTCAAAATGACGCTACATGAGCTAATTGGCCAATATGTGTATGTGCCAGTATGTGCCACCTGGCCAAACACCTCAATGGTTAATTGAAAAGAGTCGTTTTTCTATAAATATAAATCTGCTATGCATATGTTGCACTGACTTTTTGGTGGAAAAAAATTGGCATCTGTGTGTATCATCAAATAATGCATGTGAACAATCTAATGAATTTTCCACACTTTTAACGGTTTTAGTATTATGGCAAAGCATACTAAAGATGAGAGTGCTTTTCATTACACCCAACAGTTAGACTTAGCTTAGACAACAATCTGTTAATATGAATACAGTGTGTGCCATTTGGTACAAAAGTTTGATTTTGATAATGCTATGTGTAGTTTTGGTTGTATTGCTTCATTTTACAGGATATATGAGGTATTTTGCAGTATGGGTGTGTGGTTTTGTGAATTGTTTGAAGTATTTTGATAAAAAAAGCTTAGTTTGCAAAATTGTGTTTTAGCAATTGGAAAAAACTGTAATCTATCATGTTTTTACACACCTAATGGCTATGTTTTACAGATTGGCTCATAGGTGTGGTAATTTGACAGTCAGTGCTTTGGAATTGCAAGGAAGTAACATCATGCTAAAATTCTGTGTCTAATGTATACAAGTGGGTTAAGTGTTTTGCAAATCACTGAGTGTATTGTTTTGCAAAACGTGTGAGGCTAACATTCTGCTTACAGTGGTGCACATCTGGGCAAATGTTTTGCTCCTTGAGTGAAAGGTTTTGTTAAATGAAAAAAAAAAAAACTTTTGACTTCAGTGTGTAAGCAATTAGCAAAAAATAACTAATTTAAGTGGTTTAGGGCTGCAACTTAACAATTGTTTCCATTATTGCTTAATTTGTTGATTTTTTCCTAAATGAACGTTTTCCTCAAAGCCTTAGGTGACGTTTTTTAGATGTCTTGTTTTTTTGTCTAGCCAGCAGTCTCAAACCTAAAGGTATTTGGTTTATTATAATATATGATGAAGAAAAGGAATACATCCTCACATTTTAGAAGTTGCAACCTGGGAATATGTAGCTTTTTCTTTTTTTTCCTCTAAAGGTTTAGTATCATTTTGTCTTTATTTTCCTTAAGAGCTAAATTCTTAACAATTAAAAAAAGTTATATGAATAAATTATATATAAAATCAAAGACAATTGTAGAAATGCAAAGTGACCCAACTTTAACAATGATTAGAATAATCCAGGTGAAATCAGTGAAGTATTTTGGTGTTTAACTTGTGTCCTGTATAATTGGCTGATTCCCCCGACCATGCCAAATTTGACTAACCATGTTATTTGAAACTTGACTTGCAAATCTGACCGTCTACAAAAAGTAATTAACATCATTTCCTGATATTTTGCAATCATATAAAGTCCACACAAACAGCTGTTGATGGTAAATATTTTTGATTTACCAGGTTTTCAATAGACCTCTGGTACTGGTCGATCTCCCTTAATGTCTCATTGTCTCTCTTCACCTCGTTGACAAACTGAGCCAGATCCTGGGCAACACACACACATGAAAAAACACATCATTTTGTTAGGTTAGTTCAGTCTGGAGGTAGTGAAATATGTTGTACATTTGTACATTATGGGAAATATTCAAAACACACTAATTTTCCTTCTGAGGAAAACGATAGATAGATAGATATTCATTGATCCTTTACAAAATTCATCTTGCACCTAACTGCTCGTCAGATAGACAGAGAGACAACACACAACAACAGGACCACTATCAAAATCCCACTCTCACATCTGACTGCTCAATATAAAGCTGGAGCCAGGAGACCAGTAGGCTAGCTTAGCACGAAGATTGGAAACAGCAGACCTGTCGTTTCTCGGTTTCCATACTTCATGCTAAGCTGAGGTAATTGGCTGCTGGCTAGCTTCACATTTAACAGAATACATTATATTGTTTATTGATTTCTCATCAAACTCTTGGCAACAACAACAAAGAAGCAAATAAGCGCAATTCATAAAATGTTGACCTATTCTTTTAATTTGTACCGACCTCCTGTGAGCTGAGCACACATGTAAATTATATAAGTACGAATCAAGTCTTCAAGTTGTCTATAGCTCTGCACTTCCTATATTTTTGTCTTCACATCAGCAGTCTATTTAGCCCTGGCTACCTTCAGGACTGAAAAAGTGAAGCGCTCACTAATGTAAATGTGTTGTCAATTCCCACCCATTTGTAGCAGACAAATATGAGTGATGACTTTTTTTTGTCATCCAATACAACTTGATAGTTGGATGGCAGGGACTATTTCCATTAAATCAGGCTGCTATTGGTTAAAGACTAAAATCACAATGATTACAGTCCATTTACCATAAGTACTGCACTTACTTTCATGGCATCAAGAGCAATCTTCAAATTGCTCTTATCAGCAGCATCGGGAGTGTGTTTGACTAGTTCCTGTTAGAGGAGGACAAAAAGGAAAGGGTGGATCATGTTCACACACAAAACTCACTCAAGCAAACACATTTAGTCTGGGTAGTCATTATGAAGATTACTTTTATATGCCACCATATAGTTTTTTTTTCACAAAAAGCACCATGTATACTCTTTTAAATCAGAAGACAGCTAATGTTCTTAAATTAATCTCATTTGATGGCAGCACCAGGGATTTAGAAAAAGCTTGGCCAATGTGCTTTAGTATTATAGTCATTAATGTTTAATAAACTGAAAAATAAAGCTAAATAGACATATAAATAGGATTTCTAAATGCACAGAAAATTAACTAAACATGCGTAAATACATTTTTATTGTTTTTTTATTTGTTTTAAGCTTTATACAAATACTGTCAAATGTAATTTTACTGCCAGGAACAGAAGAGAAAAAAGGGAAATATTTGACCACATCATCCTGCCAACACCCACACATATGTCTGTTTTATTTATCAACACATGGCAGTTATTGTATTGTAACCTGCACAGAGGCATCCTGAAGTCTCTTGTGGACATCTTTGGTTTCATTAGAATGAAAACAACAGTCAAACAGCAAAATAGACATGAGACTAATAAGCGTTTCCGCAGATTATATAATTACATATCAAAACATAAATTCGTAGCAGTAAATTGATATATTTTTTCTATGTGTGACACCAGTTCCACCACTGTATCAGGATAGTATATTTCAGCAGCATTCTTTATGTTTTTTGGAGCTATATTCTACACAGATGCGGCTTGTTAATAGCATGCAGTCAATACTGTATTTGTTGTGTTACATGTGCAGTGTATATTAGAAATCAAATTATAGTGCATTATATATAATATCATATTTGGGTGGTATGTTTACCCTTCATTATCTCTCTAATAACATTACAAAACGGAGAGAAGAACTATTCCTACACAGTGCTACAGTGCTGCTTCCTTGCTGAGCAGTATCCACAGTCTCTTCATTTCACCTCTTTCTGTTCCCTTTCTCTTTATACCCACTTCCCAAAGTCTCTCCTTAAGAGGAGGCTAAGAACATACATGATCCCCACCATTTACCACAGAGGGCTATACCTTCCACAACAATTTAAAACAGTTCTCTAGTCATTGTTCCCTCGTGTACCCTGCCAGCTTTAGTCTGACCTCGGAATTATCAAAACCGACGAGACGGTGCCACGCAGTTATCAGTGAAATGGTAAAGTAACGTAATGCTTATTTCACTGGTAAATCTATTCCAAAATCAGGTAACTGACATTTTCCTCTCATTTGAGGAAAATTCTGTAAGCAGAAATATATTAAGATATATTGACATAAGGATACTTCATTCATTAATCTAGAGAGGTAAGATATGAAGAGTGAATGTAATGCAATACCTAAATGAATTTTCAAAATAGAGGGCTTTTTTGCCATGTGAATCTGCTGAGAAACTGTAAAGGGAGGCAAACAAGAAGCAAAGTTGTGGAGAATGTCGCCCTCAAGTGGCCACTTTTCTACTAAAAGAAGGCCATCAAGTTGAATCAACTGAGACACTATTAACTAAACCTCTTAGAGGTCAATCCAAAGCAGTAAAACATCTACTCATTTATATTTTTAAAAAATTACGATAAAAATCAATACAATAAAATTGACAATAATAGTAATATCTAATATCCTTAGAGAAGGCTGCATGTTTGAATTCCTTTAACAATAGGTCCAATCTGGGCAACGTTTATACTTATTTTATACAGTTGTGGTCAAAAGTGTACATACACTTGTAGAAAATCACAATGTTATGGCTGTCTTGAGTCTTCAATAA
>NC_048418.1:10733874-10741900 GCF_013103735.1 Etheostoma cragini
TAGAATGGCCTTCCCAAAGTCCTGACTTAAACCCCATTGAGAACATGTGGACAGTGCTAAAGAAACAGGTTCATGCAAAAAAAACCATCACATTTAGCTGAACTGCACCAATTCTGTCAAGAAGAGTGGTCAAACATTCGACCTGAAGCTTGCCAGGACCTTGTGGATGGCTACCAAAAGCGCCTAGTTGCCGTGAAAATGGCCAAGGGACATGTAACCAAATACTAATGTTGCTGTATGTATATTTTTGACCCAGCAGATTTGGTGACATTTTCAGCAGACCCATAATAAATTTATGAAAGAACCAAACTTTATGACTGTTTTTTGTGACAAACATGTATGTGTTCCGATCACTCTATCACAGAAAAATAAGAGTTGTAGAACTTATTGAAGACTCAAGACAGCCATAACATTGTGATTTTCTACAAGTGTATGTACACTTTTGACCACAACTGTACCTATCCCTGCCTCAAACGCTGCTGCCTTGTCCTGGAGTTAAAGGCAGTAAGGCCCAAATGTTCCATGTGGCTCTGCTTGCATATTTATGCAGTATTTGTATAAAGCCAATACAAATACTGTACATTACAAAATATTTTCAAGTCCGATGTAATTTCAGTGATTAACACACGTTTATCTAGTTGGCTGATCTCCAAAATACTTTAACTGACTTTAAAAAAAACTGTCAGACATGTTGTCTAACATTCTTTTTTTAAATCAGCAGAGTCCAGTATTCCTACCTGTAGAAGTAGATGGTACTTGAGGACTCTCTGCATTGGGACAACCAGCAAATCCCTCAGTGTAAACTTCCCATTGTTGGCTCTCTTTGAGCACTCCTGCAACAAACAGCATACACATATTTACAACCGCGTGAGCAATAGTGCATCATTGCACAGATAACTTAATTGTTACTGAGACTTTTTGCACAAGGACAGGTCAACCAAGAGACAAAACTATGTTCAGCTTACATCGGTTCTTGTTTGGTTTTTGGCCTGAACTTCAACAAAAAAATTCATTTCAAATTGAGTATGCAATGTTTTGCACCAAGCTCACAGCTTACTAAGAAAACACAAAACTAAACATTTTAAAATCGATATTACTTATTATCTTACATTTTATTTTATTATAAATCCATCACATGAAATCATCTATTTAACTCTATTAAATAAATCTATTTTAAGGGTGCCCATACAGCTCAGTTGGTAGAGCGGGTGCCCACATTTAGAAGTTTACACATCAACGCAGGGGGCCGGGTCAATTCCAACCTGCGACTCTTTGGTACATGTCATTCCCCCTCTTTCTCCCCTTTCATGTCTTCAGCTGTCCTGTCAAATAAAGGCCTAAAATGCCCCAAAAACTATTTTAATAGTTTTTCAACTTTTTAAAGCTGGAGAGAACATAATGTACGTGTGTAATGCACAAAATACACACTAGGGGACGCCGGAGAAACTGGATCTGTGTTCAGGAGTGCGTGTGTGTGTGTGTGTGTGTGTGTGTGTGTGTGTGTGTGTGTGTGTTAATGTGTGTGTGCGTGCGTGTTTTATTCAGGTGTCTCACCTCTAGCTTTAGGCGAACATCCTCTTTCTCTTTGCAAATGAGATCTAAAACTGCAATGGCTATCTCCACCCGACTGCAGTATACCCCATAAATGAGCAGTCTAAAATTGAAAAGAAAGACAGTAGAGCCAGTACAGTCAGAGTCTGGTCAGGGCAGTGTGTTTCGAGAGCCAGTTAGTCATAAGGTGCTTTCTCAGAATTACAAAGTGTAACTCATGATAAATTGCAATCTTGTTGCTTGTGATACAGATGATATCAAATGATTCTCTGAATGTGTTGCAAAAATGTCATCTACCATGATCTGCCATGATACGATCAAGACGGAAATCCTTCCTTTTATGTGGGAAGACCTATTTCTAGTAATTTCCGTTTTAACTGAATTTTATAGATAACTGAAATAGAACAAACTGGCTTTTTTAACACACGTAACAACATGTAGAGGATTGTCATGAAAACAACCTGCATGCAGAATAGATCCGAAATTCAAAAGGTCTGATGTAAATTAAGTGTACATGTCTGCCTCAGTACTGCAAGACAATGTATGGTAATGGTTCTGGCCAGTGCATGGAAAGCAAATTGTAAGGGGAAAGTACAGCAATCTAATGAATCTAAAACAAAACCTTCTGTACATGTAAAGCGGAGAGACATGACTCTACAAAAGGGAAAAACATTTTTGGAAATGCTAAAGCAGGGGCAATTTACTTACTGTAGCTTTCTTGCAAACTAACAAATGGAAATAGATGGCGTTCATGCATACCTCTCTTTGTAGCTGATAAAAATCTGGTAGAGATTTAAGGCATTTTTGTTTAAGATGGAGTCCTGCACGTCGACCATCAGGCTCTTGTGAACTTTAACCAGGTCCTGCATTAGAGAGACAGAAGACATAGGTATCTACACATAAATATTTCATTTCCATGTCATGTGACAAGAAGGGAAACGTGTGGGACTTACTGGAATGTTGACAAAAACTTTGTCAATTTCAGCTGCGGAGAAAAACATCCTCAAAGGATTCAGGAAATACTGGAGAAAAAAACAATTGGAAAGCGGAATGAAATATCTTAGCATTTCTCTTTCATAAACTGATTTTATAAATGGATTAACCATATCAAAAGTTAATTTGTACTACTACTACTAATAATAATAATAATAATAATAATAATAATAATAATAGCAGCTGGGGTGCACACATACTGAAACTAATAACAGACATCACATTAAATGTCAGATTACAGGGCATGTTGAGAAAAATGGTAACTGGAAATTTTCATTAAATGCCCCTTTTAAATGCCATTTACGATGGTAAAAGATTTGTGCTATTTCTTAACTTTGCACACTCATAACAAATCAAAGATATACACCAAAGTTGTACAGAAAATTCTATCAGATTAATTAACAAAGCCATGTGTTTGTCATAAAACAACGTATGATTTAAGTGCACTATAGAACAGGATGTTTATGCACAGTACCTTCTCAATAGACTCCAAGGTCTCTGTGTATTTCTCCTCGGTCTGTTTGATCTCTGTGAGGCAGCAGCTTCGGACATCCACCTCTGCCTGCTTTAAGAAAGACGCACAACTTAGAAAGTGTTGAAACAACATTACTTCCTTTACTTTTGTTTATTCTGCAAACACTGTTGTGAGTCGGTGTATTCAAAATATGCACTCAGAATACTAAAATTAAATATCTGCATTCAAATCACATCACCACATTTCAAATCTCTGATAAGTTCTCTTTTTTTTCTTTAAGTGAAACAATTTATTTACGGGTGACATTCATTTTTAAAGCAGATTGTGTGCACAGTTCCTCCTGCGTGCATCACATACAGCAGGAAAATGCAACAGGAGGCTGATGAATAGACGGTCCACATCACTGAGAGATCTCAGATGAGTTCCACCCCTGCAGGTCCGGGCATTATCAACAAAATAATTTTAACATAAATTAATGGGAATAGGAGAATTACCCTCTGGTGTGCATAGTGTCCATATTTTCTTTTTCTAAAGTGTGTGTGTGTGTGTTTGACTCATTGCAATACCAATGGGGGTTGCTGCTCAGTCCTCATGAGGTCTTCATAGATCTCTCCACCTGCATAGTCTTCTTCCAGCCCGTAGATTGCTGCATACAAGTCGTCCTTATCCTCGAGGGCATTCTCACTATCACACACACACGCACGCACACAAATTAACATTTATAAAATGTGTTCATTGTCATTCACAATTTACTTTATGCATTGTGAAAGCTGTGGGACAACAATTTGTGAATAAGATAAATGGTATACAATTAGAAACATTCACAGATATAAACCAAAAGCAACACACTTTCTGTACAGTATCTACGTGATTTCAAATTGTTGTGAAAGATTTTAAGCAATGCAATCATACATGAAGAATCAGGACTTTGGCTGATCTTTTTCTCATTTTCAATAACTCATCATGAATGAATGTGTTGGAGATTGAAATACTTAGAAAGGAACTGTACATTGCACAATTCAAAAAAAGCATGCTCTTTAATGTGACGTAAAAATAAGACATGTATTGGTTCTATACATATTAGATTATTCTTATTGATCTATATCCATCTAAATTGTCAACAGCACCCATCTAGAACCTTAATGTGGGTGCTATGCAAGCACTCAGCAAAAACATTACTCATTTGTTCCCTCTGACAGTAACAGAGAAATGGAGCCAAGCCTTTTACCAGACCATGTGGGTGTCCAGACCCCTGGAGAGCATGGATGATGAGCAAAGCTGATTCTACTACAAAGTGAAATAACCATGTTCTATCAACACCAGTAATGGCCCCACAGAGAGGAGTCTCATACATACTCAATCAAGTCTTCCAGATTACTGTAAATGTCCTCGTCTTGTAGACTCTCCTCTGTTGGAAATGGCCTGGAAATGACAGCAAAGCAGCGTGAGGCTCAGTGTGTAATAGAAAAATCTTGATTAAGAAACTATTATCAATGAGTGACTTTGGGCAAGAAACTAACTTTTGATGTGACATAGAATAGTTAATTCCAAGGTCACAGTCCGTTGAACATTCCCATATCTTTCTTTTCTGTCTTCATGGTACACACCCTTAAATTTTCTCTGATTTCTGTTTCTATTACTCTAAAATTACTCTTTAATTATTTATTGCTGTTGTTAGTGGTGACAAGAGTGTCAGTACTGGTGACAAAGTTAAAACCCTGGTTAAACAGGAAATCTGTGAGTGAAGGTGGAGGTGGAGGTATAACGTGTAACTGGCAGGGCACTTTTTAAGCACACCCTGGGTAACTATACGAAAAGTCTTTTTTTGTATACTGTGTATGGGGTGACTTACTTGAATCCTCTTTGCTGTGCAACTGCTGTGTAGGAGAGCTTGGACAGAGTGTCCATTACCTGTTGGAAAAAAAACAAAAAAAAGCTTTGTTAATTTCTATTTGTGAATGGCTAAGAGAGAGACAGACATGTAGAGAGAAAGTGAGTGGTGAAAGGGACTATAATGGCTAAAAAAGTATAAAAATGCAAAGTGGTAACTCTGATGTAATGTTTCTCCAAGAAACACATCTGAAAAGTGACCCCCACAACCGACTTAAAACAAGGTGGATACAAGCTACATTATATATCACTCAACCTTTGACACAAAAGCAATTCTAATAATAAAAGGAGTACCTTTCATCATTAAAAAACATTTGCTGATAAGGAAGGACGCTATTTATTATTTAATTGTAATTTGAGATATACAAAACACCTCCTTGACCCCGATTAACCTATACGCACCAAATGTACAGTCATTCTTTAGGAATGTTTTTGCAGTAATACCAGACGCACAGGAAGTAGGCCAAGCTCTCTTTTAAACTTGGATGGAAAACTATTTGCCAAAATTTTAGCTAAGATGATAGTCCAAACTAGTTCACTTAAATTGAAAAGGCTTCATACCCAATAAAAACCTTAACTTTTAGTCTGAAGCGACTCTTTAAATATAATTTACACCAAAAGACAAGCAAGTTAAGACTTGGTCATAATCTCCCTTAATGCATTCGACCAGATTGAACGGCCGTATTTATTTGAGGTCCTACAAAGATTTAATATTGTAGACAGGTTCCTGGCGTGGACTAGTCTTCTGTATAAATGGCCAACAGCACAAATCCTTAGCAACCAAACAATATCTCCCTCTTTCAAGTTACTCACAGGAATGAGGCAAAGTTGCCCTCTGTATTAATATTTGCACGAAGCATAGAACCGCTTGCCCAGTGTATAAGACTAGATCCCCAAATTCATGGCTACAATATATATATATATATATATATATATATATATATATATAAAAAAAACACGTTTAACACGGTTAAGTTTAACTGTGTGGTACATTTGCTGGATCCAGAATTAACTTGAATAAAAGTTTGTTAATGTCCATCCATTCAACACCCACAAATACATTGGACCACCTTCCATTGAAGATAGCCATAGAAAAAAAAGAGGAAAAAAAAAATCACCTATGTAGGCATTGAGGTCACAAAATGCCACTCCTCTGTCTTTCAAGACAATTTTCAACCTCTGATAGATTTACATTTTGGTCTTAAACCTCTATCACTTGCTTTACCAATTGACAAAAAAACTGTTATGGTGGAGGGAGGACCCAAACGCAGAGATGAGGAGACAGGCAGGAGTAGGTACACAGGGGTTTATTGTAACAGTTCAGAACAAAGGGAGCACAAGAGGCAAAACCCCGGCAAAAATCCAAAAGGGCAAAACACAGAAAAAAAATCAAAAAAGCTAATCACGGACAAAAGGTCCAGGAAAAAAAGGGGGAGGAAAAAAAACAACCAGAGGAACACTACACAAAAACACTCACAGGGAATCTCAGGAACATCACCGGTACATGCAGACAGGCCAAACCAACAGGGCAAAAGGATATGACAAGGGACAAAGGGAACACAGAGGTTAAATACAAGCAGTAACGAGGTAACGGGGAACAGGTGAGATGTCAGGTGAATCCCATTAGGGCGGGTCAGGACAATCAGACAGGCACAAAGCAAAACTAGACAAGACTAGGCATACAGGGGCCTGTTGCACGAAACTAGAATAAGGGATTAAGCTGGGATATTCAAGTTATCCTGGATGAATTTAGCTTGGACCCGGTTGCACGAAACCAGACTGAATTAAGCCCAGCCAAGTAACCATGGAGATTTATTCTTTGCGGCTAGCCTGGTCCAGAGCAGGCTAACAGCCAGGCTAAGATTAATCCTGGAGTCTCATGTGTCAAATCAGCTGCAGCTCTGATAAAAAAAAAAACGTGTTTAACAGTTATTCTGTGGTCTTCTGCATGTGTTCTGCTTTATTTTTATTAACATGCATTAGCCTACTTGTCACTATTGTTGTTGCAAGTTGGATTTAAACCCTACTACAGTTGTTTAGATAGTTAGAAATAGTTGCACTGGCACCCTGATGCGGAGTGGGACTTTTCCCGGTGGGGCGGTAGTGTGTCGAGGCTGCCTGGCGTGCGGCCGCTCCCACTTTTAAATAGTCTCACATCACCGGAATAATAATGTGGCCTTTATAAAGTACGTATATAGTTTACAATTATCACACCGGGAACACCACAATGCTTCTTAATCTGTTTATTTAGGTGCTGTCACTTGTCAGAAGAATAAAAAAACATGAATATTGTTTTTCATATGCTCACAGCGTGTATTGAAGTCACTTACTTCTTTTTCTAGTTGTTGTCCCTTTCTGATTGTTCTGTAGGAACATTAATTGTACAAAGAATTAGGAATATTTTATAGAGATTAGTTGCTTGGTTGTAAAACATTTTCATATGTTGTGAATAAGGGTTTGAAATTAAGCCTGAAGTTTAAAGAGTCCATTTCCCGAGGAACATTAGTTCCCTCTGCTCACTTTTAAGGTAAAGGCTTTATTTTTAAACCCCACACATTCAGTCAGGTCCGCTATGTTGGGCTTTTTCTCTCCGTTTGATAAGAGCCGTATTTCCCTTTTTGCATATTCTTCCCCTCCTCATTACTTTCCATTAGAAGCTGCTGCTCATTGGGTAAAACATATGGCACATGAGTCTTCTCAATTCTGCATCAGTAAATCTGTGATCGATACCGTGGTCTATTTGAGAAAGCTGTGAACGTGCACTTATCCCAGCTATCTACACCTGGCTTGACATAGCTTCACCTGTTACTCCCGGCTCGGCAAACCTGCAACCGATTAAGCCGCGATGAGCAGATCACACTAAGTCAAGTTGTGCTTTTTCACTTATCCTGGATATCTTTATTCTACTTTCGTGCAACAGGCCCCAGGAAACCATACTATCAAAACAAAACAGGAAGAAGAACAAACAAACACTTACCGGGGAAACACTGAGACACAGACACAAGGAGACAAGACTGGACCAAAAAACCACAGAAGGATAAAACAAAGAAACCAAAGCACCCACCAAAACCATCACAGTATCCCCCCCCCCCCCAAAAAAAGGACAGATCCCAGATG
>NC_048418.1:10742000-10749980 GCF_013103735.1 Etheostoma cragini
GAGAAGAAAGAGGGGACGGAAGGAGACGAGAGAGGAGGTGAGGAGACGAGAGAGGGGCCGAGGAGACAAGAGAGGGGGTGAGGAGACAAGAGAGGGGGCAAGGAGACAAAAAGTGGGGACAGGCACAAAGCAAAACTTGTCTTATATATAGAATATCAGACATGTTTTCAGTTTGTTCACACTTTTTTGTTAAGTACATAATTCCACATGTGTTCATTCATATTTTTGATGCCTTCAGTGATAATCTACAATGTAAATAGTCATGAAAATAAAGAAAACGCATTGAATGAGAAGGTGGTTCCAAAACTTTGGCCTGTACTGTAAATTTTTTTTAAACTGCTTTGAAAAGTTTAAAGAAAACAAAAGCAATGTGGTAGTAGCTGTGGAGGTGGTGGTACTAGCTATTGCATGCACAACAAAGGAAGCAACAACAGCAAGGAAAAAAAAAGTGACAGAAGTCTGATCAACAGATAGTTATTGGAGCTACTACACCAAACTACACAAGATTATACATTGTGTGTATTTTATGTGGTATTGCAAACACAGCAAATGTAATCATTGTATGCTTCTATCTCCAACAAATGTCCAGATTAACTTCATAATCTCTCTGGTTGGTATGAAGACTTTTCAAGAAATAATGGTGCAAAATAATTAGTCTGTTCTCAGGATTTGGATTTACAAGCGTGGTTAAAAAGGATAGTTAATGGGGTTAGCTATAACAGCCTGTCTATCTGCAGTTTATCTCCTCTTCCTGTGTGAAGGAGTGCTGTGGCTTTGGCTGAACCCAGGTGTGCTTGTGACATAAAAGAGTCGTGTTTGTAGTGTGAGAGACCAGCTTTAAAACAGCGAAAGACCTCTGCATTTTCAAAAGTTACTTACAGCAGTCAAAACTCTGTCTTTCCTGCAACTAAACAAATATTCTGCCTTTTTAGTGATAAAATGTCACTTCTTTGAACTGTGTACTTGCAGCCCTAATATTTTGTTGTGTATACTGTTGTTAATCCACAACTAGATACCCGAAATACACTCTGCCCCAAAAGGTCACATTCATTAATTTAAGAAACGGAAATGCTGAAAATTAATTCTCCATTCTAATCTCAATTGGCTTTTGCTTTGACAACATTTTGTACTGAGAGTTAACATTACATGAATGATCAGATTTATGTAATAATGTATATTCCTTCCTGCCCCACACATCACACCTGTCCTTACTGATTTAACATGAGTGGTAGCTGATGCTGTGCAGGATGAATCTATTTCTTTTCTCAAAGATATCTAGGGCTAAGTAGGATGAATAGCTCAAGAGGAATAAGTAGAATAACAGTTCCTCACGAGAGATGGAAGAACCAATATAAATATGCTGTAAAAAAAAAAAAAACATTGTTTACTTTTTGTAATTAATTGTAAATCCTCCTAAAAACAAGACCTTCTCACACCTGATGTGTCTGATAACAGTTTACTTTAGGCTTGAGAAGCAATGCCACAAGTTGAGCTGAAGTCCAACCGTGTGGTGAGTGTGGCCTGTTTACAAAAGGTTACTTGAATCTTCACAGCACCGTGAAAAAGAAAGCAAAAGGAAGGAAAGTTAAAAACACAATTTCGATATATGACATTGCATATTAACTTTCCTTCATTGTGCATGCCTGACGCTCTGCTATTTTGTTATCTAAATTTTACATGCAGTAGTATTTATATGTATTACCAACAAATTACTCACAGGGTCTCATGTTTAAGAACATCACACACTGTGTGACACAGAAAATTAAAAAGTATCTTGTTTGTTTAATCTGTACAAAAACCGAGCAGACAACAAACAAAGACTCCAGGAGATCAGACACAGAGTGTATAATGTTATAATTAGTGAGATTTAGGATTAAGTGGATTTTGTAACCTTTGGACAGAGCCCTGCTAACTTTCCCCCCCCTGATTGGTAATCATCCCTCTGGCAGAAGCTTCATAATATATAATAATATAATATTATAAGTGCATTTACAGAAACATTGAACTATTTCTTTAAGAAAAAAAAACAAAAAAACAGCCATTCCTACCATATAAAATGCCCTTCTTTATTCACTCTGATTTAAAAAGCAAACATTTTGCTTTTACAGTGAAGGTTGACATATTTTTGTGTAGAGGGCTGAAATAAACACATTACTAGCCTCCAGGCTGCTGCATGCAGTAGGCATGGCTGCCAGGGTGAAGCCTGTAGTAACTCCGCAGAGGAATGTAGGTTAGAGAGCTCTCATTAGATATTCAGTGGACTAATACTCAGTCTACGGGCAGAGTTGGCACAATTCAACCCCAGTGGATTAGACTGGCTGAGATTTGAGATGTTCTCTTTTGGATGTTTTCTGAAAAATAGGGAAGTGATTGAGCATTTCTTGTTTGGCCACACAACCCTCCTTGGAGCCAAGTCAACCCAATCGCTGAACCTGCAGACACCCATTTTTTAACTAATGATGAAAAAAATGTAATGATGTGGCACAATCTTCCCCCTCCAGAAGCTTGTTGGTTCAATGGACAACTCTTGAACATGACTGTGATTATGCAGCCCAGCTTGGATTTACTGTACATATTTGCAGGCAGCACCTCCCCTGCGGGATTATCAGGAGCCAGATTAACTGGAAGCTTCTTTAGAACACAACACACTGAACTGAAAGAAATGGTTTGTGTGGGAAACTGCACGCAAAGCTCAATATGCAATTCCTCACAACCAATGACCAAGAGCACCAATAACCAATGTATATTCTCTGCAGGGAAGTGAATTAAAAAATGCAGTCATGTATAATTTGCCCGACTAAAACAACATTTCTTTTAATTAAAATTTGCTTATTTATTAACAAAATATAATTGGAGTTCTCACTTTTACAGACGTACTGTTCTGTATTTGAGATGTCCTAAATTAGAAAATAGATATATTCAGTCCAGAATAATACAAAGAATAGAATACAACTTTCAAATTATATTACTTCCCCCTGGATAACCCAGAGATGCTCACACAACTCATAATGCTCCTAGGCAGAGTAATGCACCAAATGCACTGGACTAAGGAAATGTGGAAATAAGGCCTGTTCAGAAGGATTGTGCTTTTTTCAGTTAAATCAGGCTCCTGTGCTGCAAGCAAGAGTCCACTGAGTAGCAAAGGAGCGCACTACACTACAAACCCAATGACCTGGTACACCGTGTACACACCATAGAAAGTTCAAGTTTGTTAGGCACCAATGTTTTTTCATGTAAGAAGAACTTTGACAATATACTACTTATTTGCTGTTTTGCAAACTATGACACAGTTTTGATGTTTCTGTCACCAATTTCCCCCTACTGTTACTAACTGTATAACATCTGAACAATGGAGAAAAATGGATATGCATGTTACCTTTCCAAAGTCTCGAACATCGAAGAGATCGAAGGCTTCAAATAAGTCACTTTTTTTCATCCCAAACACCTCACAGCAAGATGTCAGGAATGTGCGGATGTTCTTCAAGCACAGGAACTGCAAGGGCAAAAATTGACACATAATTTTGGCATCCCTCATCCCTATAGATCATTTTTGCATTTCCTAGAATCACGTTAGAAACATTTAATTTATTAATCAATTCTATAAATAACATCAATAGGTCAGTTTTTTTTCAATGCTACGTTTTTTTTACTTTCGTGCTGTAAATGAAAATTTTAAGAGGTCTGTGCCTTAGATTTCTTAATGTCCAAATTGCTAAATAATACTGTACCACAAATAAGCACATATAGTATGTGCCTCAATTGCAGCAGTCTCAGACAGATATCTGCATTGCAAGATACCACTGACATAAGTTGCATGGAAAGTGTATTTGTCATATGGAAGAACCAAGATTTTAATTCTGTTTACCCTTAATCAACTATATTAGCACTAGAATGTGAGCTCAGAGAACTTGAAGTTGCCTTTATAAAAGGGAACGTGTACCCCACACACACAGCTAACTGAAAGTGAAAACGGAAAGTTTCACGGTGCGAAATGAAACCACAAACTATGTGCTCTTTAGGTGTCACTTCCTATTAGGATCCGTGTCTCAGTGGGAAGGGTGCAGTCCAATAACATTCATAAAGACAATGTGAATATGGTTATGGGTTCTAGCTTGGGCAACTTAATAATTTCATAAGAAAAATCCATCTACACAAATAGCACTGTAAAAAAAACACCCTATAAAGCTTGCAAACAGTAAACAAGTGGTAAACAAGTGTGCCAGCATTTCCCCCTTTTACATCATTAGGTGATTACTAAACTAGGAACTGCGTGTGATAATGAGAAAGGAGAGCTGATTACTGTGAATACATAGGCTCCTTTTTATCACGTAAGCTTATCGTGGAGACGCCTGTAATCACTCCACCGCCCCCCGGGGCCCTGTTTGTCTGTGGAGGAAGTGTATGAACATGATGGTTTTGCAGCACTCCTGATTACAGGCACAGCCCTGATGCATGTTCACTTTCTTCACATCTACTTTGACAACAAACGATTCATCCTTGGCTTCAGAGATGAACAAAGTCAAAAGTGCAGCCCTGTCTTGGTGCAGTATGTTTAAAATGAAGGAAGGAGGGTTAACATAGGGTTGCTTGATGCTGTGTTTAGTAGGGATCCTGTTGCGGTTGATTTGATTTTGCACTGATTATCAAGCTTTTACTTTGTACCTTTTGACATGTTGTATTATTTTGTCTGTGTTTATATATATTGATGTTTAGCAGCATTGATTTCTCTGGTGCTGAAGTCTGTCTTGAAAGATTTTCTTTCAATATCAGCTTTACTTTACTAAAAGCAGATCTTATATAGAGTGCCTATTTATTCATGATCCATAGATATGAATTTTACTGTCACACTTTATGTTTTGCATTGCACCAAGGCCTAAATAGATAAATCTAGCACTTCTGGGTGCATTTCCACTGTACAGTACACTGCACTCTCCACTGTCTTCCACTCCATTACCTTCATGGCCTTGTTTCCATTTCCAAGATCGTAGGTCAGCAGGGCACAATGAAAGGGCCAGTTAAAATCTGGAGCCCACTGGCATACATGCTTTTTTCAACCATATTCAGATGGCCTACAGCTGCAGGCCAAGGCTAAGCATTGTTCGGCGCATTATGTCCTGGGTTTGCTTTTACTGTCTCTCAAGAAGATAAAAAATGAGTAGATGTGCACTGACAGAGCGGTATATAAGACAAAGCACAATCTAATGCCCGGTTAGGAAACTGGCTTTTATTTGTTACAGATCATTTTTACTAGATGTCTTAATTGTTTATGGCGGTTTGTGAAAGTTCAAATTAAAAACAGTTTGAGTCTTTTTTTTGTTTACTAAATTAGCAAATTTCTCAAAAAATAACTGTTTAGTTACAAATTATCAGACCTACTTATGTTAAAACTTTTTAGTGTGATTCTTTTTATCAACGGGTCCTTTGACCCTTACAGGTTAAGATGCCAAGATGTTGAAGATTACATGGAATCAAAAGAGTCTGACGAGATAATACATTAGTCATACGTATCATACTTGTAAGGCCTGATAAAGATCTAATCACCTGTGAGTATTTTGGGAACTACAAAATATTTTATTTGAGTTTATCTGCACCTATATGGAGACACATCGCTTTAAATGTCTGCCTCACTATGCGTTTCACTGCGTTGAGTTATTATATTTTTGTTTTGTTTTATTAAACCTAGATTTAACCACTGTGATTAATAGTATATAGCACATTTTGGCAATTCAAAGTGCTTTACATAAAACATTAAAAAGGTTTTTAAAAAGAGCAATTAAAAGAAACTCAAAGAACGTCAATTCAAAAGGTCTTGGCTAGGGCTGGACTACCAAAGCCCAGGGCAGCTGGATGAGGTTTCCATGGCCACAGGCTAAACTGGTAAATGAAAATCAGGGTTCAGCTGGAGAAAAAGCTCTCATCCTTCTCAAGTGACAAGAAACCATTGCTCCGCTGAAATAGTCAATGCCACAGCAGTAGTAGCAGTCCCAATTGTTTACAAAATGTTAATGGAAACGGGAGGTGTATTCAACCATGTGCTTTGAAACCAATTTCTTCACAATTAACTACAATACGGCCTACAATCAATGCAAAATACAAGTCTTATTTGACCTCTAAAGTACATACTGGAATCATGTTGATCTTACTTCCAAATGTAAATTTTAGTTTGTTTTAAGTAGTTTGCGTACAATATTTTTATCTCTGTGGTTAACTTCAAATATTGGACTTAAAACTCAGTTGCAAGCAGGCAATCAACTACGAGTTGCAGCACACATAGTTAAAGTTCCCTAAATAATGGGTGGATCAAAGCCAGGATTTTATCAGGCCTCTCCAGTGACAGAGGGAAGAATTAATTAGGTATGGTAAATTGGGTAAATAGAGGTCAAGCCTAGGACCATCCCTTTGGGTTTCACAGTCTGATGGGCATTTAGCATTCCCTCAATTGCTTAAAAATACAGGTCATATACAAATGATTTATTTATCATTTTTAGAAAGACTGATGAAGATGTATCCGCATTAGATCTCCAAAGAGGTCACTCAGTGCCTCATTTTCTAAAATGTTTACAGTGAGTCAGTTCGACACAGCGCTAGAAGAGACCAGATACATGGTCCCAAAACTGGATTTGAATGCAATGTGTGTGACAGATGCATGGGGAACGATCACAAGCTTGCCATGCGGTAAATCCTCACTGTTTTAATGAAGTACATCAAAGAGACAAAAACTCCCCTGACATATATCGGCATTAAACTCTTAAGAACTCTGGAACAAGACTTCCAAATTAGTGTTGTTCCCCGCAACACAAATATGATCTGCTAATTCTACTTGTTTCTGTGGTGGTATGTTTAGATACCTTATGTGGACTTATCATCACTCAGTAGCCCTTTCTTTAAAAGCTGCTGCCATAGTGTTAATTAAGTGCCAATTATTTGGCTTCTTCCACTAAGAACTAAATTGATTCTAGAGCGAGTGATTATTAACTAAACCAAATCAACTTACATTGACATATAACACTATGGCTTGATTTTAAATCCCTTTAATGTCAACACTAATTTGGATTTCACAGCAGTTTTACAGTTCCTCTGCACACGTTAGAAGCCCAAGTTGATTTGAAAGCAGCGTAGAAATGCTAAGTCTACCTGTGACATCTGTGGCCTGAGGTTGATCTCCTTCAGGTCAATAGTGTGAGGTCTCAAGTTGTTCAGCAGCTGGCACAGCAGCACCCCGTCCCGCAGAGTTTGCGCCAGGTCGAACACCTGCGCCGTGTCCGCAGTTACCCGGTGGTTCGGGGGCAGCACTTTGCAGCTGATCAGCCACATCGTACACTGCCTCCAGTACTCCATGTTGTCGGTGAGCGGTGAAAGCAGAAGGTTAATGCCAAATGTCAAAACTTCGTCCCTATTGTAAGTCTTAGCACGGCATGGTAGCTGCGCTCACACTCATCCCCGTCCCCTCGTCTATCCAAACTCCAGCATCGCCTCTGGAGGACAGAGAGAGCTGCTGCAGCTTAAGAGGGTGGGCTGCCGTCAAACCTCCACTGCTTGAATGTCAACTTCCTTTTCTTCTTCTGTGATGTTGTCACACTGAGGTGGTCCTAAAATAATCGAGGCTACTTCGGAAATGAGTGGCCAACAATTGTCTACACCTCATAGCTACTGAAACAAGTCCTGCCTTCCCTTTCCCTGTAAAACTTCTAATGTTTTCTTAGAATGGTGAACGCAGGTTATTGCCACCTCTTATATAGGCTCCATGCAAAAGTTTAGGCCTACCTGATTTCACGGTTAACGTGCATGTTAAAACTAGCCTATAGGCTAGGCCTAGTTTTTTAGATCGTTTGTAACCTTTATATAAGGCTCCTCCTGTTGGCAGCAGTTAAAAGTATCATTTCACATTAATTTAGGCCTGGGCTCCGGCTACACCAATAACAACGCAGCAGGCCAATGCTATAGCATTTGTTACACTGCTTGCAAGACGCCTAATATTAT
>NC_048418.1:10750160-10800549 GCF_013103735.1 Etheostoma cragini
TTAGCACCTGTTGTCATTTTGTTTTTGTCTGTTCTATTGTTGTTCTTACATGTACAAAACAATAAAAAGATTTGAATACCACTTAGGCCTGGGCTGTATGGGTGTTGGTTTCATTTTATCCATAGGGCTGCAACTAGTGAGTATTTGTATTGTAAAATAATCTGTAGATTATTATTTCAGTGATTGCTCCATAAACTCTATAAACCCCAAATCCCCAAAATATGAAATTGATGGTAGGCTACTTATATAAAAAAAAGATAAAATGAGCAAATCCTCACATTTGGGAAAATGTTAAAAGCAACTGACAATTTGCTTTGTTTTGTCAGTTGACTAGCCAGTGAACCGACTAAAGTTTCAGCATTTATATTATCTTTCACATACTGTGTATCTCGATTTATTCTATAAAAATGTGTGTGTTGCAAAGTAGGCCTAAACATTTTCCCTCACAGTCTCTCACGCTCATCTGAAATTGTATGTGGATTACGAACAGCTTTGACAGGTGACTATAATCTGAGTGCTTTGTGGCGTGTAATTCTAAATTGTGATCTCTGTTTCAATATACAGTAGGCTAGTCATATAGCGTGTGTTTCTAGGAGTCAGATAGTAAATAATCAAGGGGATCTGACAGAGACAGGGAGGACATCCTCCCTTCATAGGATCCACTGTGTCATTTAGCCCATGACATAAACACAGGAAGGAAGCTGGCATATGTGTGTGTGTGTGTGTGTGTGTATGTGTGTGTGTGTGTGTGTGTGTGTGTGTGTGTGTGTGTGTGTGTGTGTGTGTGGAGGGGGGAGGTCCCATCTTGTTTTACCCTAGTGAGGGAGCCAGATGTTTCCTCTGTCATTGCAAGCTCATAGACTTTAACAAAATAAGAGCAACTAAAGCTGACAACATGCTCATTTGCTGGCTTGAATACAAAAATTCCCTATGATACAATGCAAATACCCACCCAATAGGACACATCCGATGCAGTCAGCAGTATCATTTTCAGCATCAAATGAAATTGAGGTTAGGCCTAGTCCATATTCATAATTAAGGACTAAAACACATGGGTGAAGCCTACTCTTTTCGCAAACAGTAGGCTATACAAAACCAACAACTAATCTAATGTCAGCATAGCAAATGCTGAAATCAGGGCTGTTGTCCTGAAGCCAAGGTTAGTTAGAAAGGGTTAGACATTATTTGGAACATAGTCAAAATGTTGCAGTGAAGTTGAAAAAATTAAACAGGAGGCCAGCAGCTCATTTTTTGCCCAGAGCCCCCTTAGAAGGTTTATCTGGACATTAAGAAAAATATAAAATGACACAAAAAGCTGCACTAATTGATATTATTCACATTAGGCTACACATGGTCAATTCATCCAGCCATCTTCATCCGCTTATCTGGTATCGGGGGCAGCAGCTCCAGCAGGGGACCCCAAACTTCCCTTTGCTTAGCCACATCAACCCCTCCGCCTGGGGGATCCCGAGGCGTTCCCAGGCCAGGTTAGATAGAATACCTCCGTGGCTCCGTCTAGTCCTGGGTCTTCCCCGACGCCTCCTCCCGGTTGGACGTGCCTGGAACACCTCCCTAGGGAGGCGCCCAGGAGGCATCCTTACCAGATGCCCAAACCACCTCAACTGGCTCCTTTCGATGCAAAGGAGCAGCGGCTCTACTCCGAGCTCCACAATGATGACTGAGCAATTCACCCTATCTCTAAGGGAGACGCCAGCCCCCCACCTGAGGAAACCCAATTCGGCCGCTTGTACCCTAGATCTCGTTCTTTCGGTCATGACCCAGCCTTCATCACCATAGGTAGGAGCAAAAACTGACCGGTAGATCGAGAGCGTTGTCTGTCTTAGCTGTCTTCGTCACAACGGTGCGATGAATTGAATGTAATACCGCACCATAATTCGGTGCTAATATATGCTGCTTTATGACAATTCCGGCTTTATTTCCCAATGACTGTCCTGTGAGAAGGTGGTTTTAAGACAGTTATCATAATTGTGTTTTGGGATACAATGTTGTAAATTCCTAAATCACACATTTCTCAGATTTAGGCAGTAGGTTTCCAGAAGCTAATTTCTACTCCCTTAAAAAATAGATTAAGAAAAGAAATTCTTAAGTGTTAAATTAAGATTAATTTATGTGGAATTTGTTTAGTTTGTTAAAATAAGTCAAGCTTTCACATATACAGTAGGCTAGGCCTATTAACAAATACGTGTTTATTATCATTATAATTATTAGTAACAGTAGAAGTAGCCTAGTACTACAAGTGTTGTCATTATTAATTGTTTGTCATTAACATTTGGCCTCGCGTATCTCTTCTGTAAACTTCCGGGAGGGAAAACGAAGGGAGCACGACACCGGAAATGGAACCAAAAAAGAAGCTGAACCGTCAAAACATAAACAACAGACCACTCAACCTTGTGGGAACGCAGTTAGCTTGCATTAAATATCTTTTACAAAAAAGCTTCATGCACGCATTCCTAATGTCGTGTATTTACGGTCAGAGAATTCCGTGTCGAGGCACTTAGCTCAGTGGCTAAGTAGTGAGGTGGAGAAAATATATCTCCAATAAAGATTAACGTTAGGTCTAAACTAAGAAGTACGCCTCGTCGGGCCTTCGAGTAGAGGTAACGCAAGCTATGCTAGTTAGCCACAACAAGCAATGTTAGCTGCTTGCTCGTTTTTCGACAACCAGCTATTTGGTTGTATAGCAGGACTGACTATAATATATGGTTTTTGAGTTAGCCTCACGCAGGCTTGTTAGCATTTGTTTGGTGAGCACTGCCGAGGACAATGCACTGTTAAGCACCACAAAGCAAATAGGGCATTACTCAGGCCTCTGAGCCAGCTAACGTTACCAAGCGAGTTAGTTTATCGTTACATGCAGTGGTAGGTAAGTTGTAAAATTAGCCTGGCTGTAAATTTGGAAGCTACAGAGCTTAAAGGTAACTTGTGCCCCGCGGCACACATTGTGGCGTCAGTAACGGTAGTTGACGACAGTTCAGCGAGTGCAAGAAATGATGTTGGCTTACTTATGCATGATAGTTGTTATCTTTATTTGAGCCATTTTTGTTTTGTTTGTTGTAAACCTAAATATTGTTTTGTCGATAGCTTCTCCTTCGAGTCGACGCAGTACAGAGGAGACAGAATGGCTGAGGCTGACGACAAATCCACTGCTCTTAATGGTAAAGGATCAGTGCAAGAAAATAACTAAGTATTTCTACTGACCATAACCGTGTGAGCTGTCATGCTCCTTAGCACAGACAGTTAATCAGACACACGTTTGTTTCTTCTAGGTGGCTCTGAAGATAAAGAACCAGGAGAACATGAACACAAGGAAGCAGATGCCTCCGGAAGCAAAGAGGGAAAAACCCAGTCTTCTTGTCAAGAGGGTAACACCTTTCTTGTAGTTGAACAGCTCTTTAAAAAGCTTATGCTGCTAACATTGTTTGGTATGTTACTTTTTTAAATTATGTTTGCATTATGTATATCTTGCATACTGCTGAGATAATGTTTTTGCAGCCTGATAGGATTTAACATTATTACAGATTACAGTAGCTGCTGTAGGCTACACCTTTTGTTGAGTGTCCCAGTGAGACAGCAATATCTTAACCTTATTCTCCATGGTTCTAACTTTCCCTATTTCTGTAGCTCCCAAAGAAACAGGAGAGGCATCTAGAGACAAGCCTACGCCAGATGTGGAAGGTGAGATGGGGCCAAACAGAGAGGAAGAGGAGGAAGAAGACACAGACAGCATGGATGGCAGCGGTCTCTACTCCCTTACTGAGGATGGTGAGAGAGAGAGCGATGTAGGCAGACGGGAGAGAGCAAAGGATAAAGATGGCGGGAAAAGGGCAGCCAGAAAGAGGAATAGACCTGGCGGCGGCACCAATAACTCCACCAGCTCAGATGAGGATGATGATGATGAGGACGAAGAAGAAGAAGAACAGAAAGATGATGAAGACGATGATGAGGCTATGGAGGCGTGGCTCGGAGCAGAGCTCCGTGACCTGCATGGCCCTATATGGCGGGCAATTCCCTCACTGCGCTCCAGGGAGATCGGCAGGAACGCACACCAGTTTGTAAGGCGTGTGTGTGGAGCCCGTGGTCTTGTGCAGAGGCTTGAGCTCCAGGGCCGACTGGAGAGGCACACGGGCTGTGTCAACACATTGCACTTCAACCCCTCGGGCACACGCCTGGCTTCAGGCAGCGATGACCTGCGAGTGGTGATCTGGGACTGGGCTGTGCGCCGTGCTGAGTTGGAGTTTGACAGTGGCCACAAGAGCAATGTCTTTCAGGTAGGGGGAACCAACATCTTTACCTCTTATGAGCAAAGAAGCAGATGCATTAAGGAGTAGAGTTGGTTAAAGATAAGAGAAAATTGTAGCCTACACTATTAACAGTGAGAGTTAGCAATTGCTATATGTAATAATCAACAGTAAATGATAGGGCTGGGCAATATGTTGATATTGAACTGGATATCGTCTTAGATGCTGGATATTGTGATATCGTGATATGACACAAGTGTTATCTGTCCCTGGTTTTAACGGCTGCATCACAGTAAAGTGATGTAATTTTTTTGTACTTACCAGACTGTTCTAGCTTTTTATAATTTGCCTTTGCCCACTTATTTATTATAGATACATTAATAGATACATTCAAAAATCTCATTGTGCAAATATTCTTTCGTACGCACCAATTGTCAACCTTACAATATTGTTGCAATATCGATTTTGAGGTATTCGGTTAACGATATTGGAATATTAGATTTTTTTCTCCATATAACCCAGCCCTAGTAAATTATAAAACGTAACAAAGTGACCATTGTGGTCAGAAACTTGAAATGAGTCTTCGCCCGTCCCTGATATGCATAGGCAAAGTTCCTGCCTCACAGTGGAGACTCCACCTTGGCCATGTGTGCTCGAGATGGTCAGATCAGAGTGGCTGAGCTCTCTGCCACACAGCGCTGCAAGAACACCAAGCGGGTAGCACAGCATAAAGGGGCAGCACACAAGGTGAGTGTTTGTTCTGCATTTGCGAATGAGAAATTAAGGACAGATTTCAGATAAGTAGGGAAAGGATAGGATAAGTTTCATCTGTGGTAAATCTGTTTAGGACTCTGATAGACTGATAATTAAGTGCATTTTCCCATCACATCTGTATGTTTTTTAAATTTTGTTCCAGCTGGCCCTAGAGCCAGATTCCCCCTGCTCTTTTCTGTCTGCTGGAGAGGATGCTGTAGTGTTTGGTATTGACCTGCGTCTAGACCGTCCCGCCAAGTGAGTGATGCCATTATTAAAGTTAACCAAGTTTAAATTCAGTCACCCAGGAATTAGATTTGTTGTTGAATTGTGTAAAAGCTGGGGAAAATATCATAAACAATTCATGTATTAGCCATTCAACATTATAAAACTTTTCTCATTGCCAGATCTAATACCTGTTTTTCCATTGTGTCTCCTTGCATTTGTGTGGCAGTAAACTGGTGGTTGTAAAGGAGGGTGATAAAAAAGTGGGGTTGTACACCATCTTTGTCAACCCAGCAAAGACACAACACTTTGCTGTGGGCGGAAGAGATCAGTATGTGAGGTATGAAGCAGGTTTTGGTTCTAGTGCTGATTATTTCACTATTATTGCAAAATGGGATGCAATGGAAATTGTACAAAAATATTTGATATTGTTGCATACTGTCACATTCTCTTTTTCTCGCCCTCCTTAGGATCTATGACCAGAGGAAGATTAATGAGAATGATAACAATGGTGTCTTGAAAAAGTTTTGTCCTTCACATCTGGTATCCAGTGAGTCCAAAACCAACATAACCTGCCTTGTGTATAGTCATGATGGCACAGGTAAAAAAACTTTGCATGCAGTGTGTATGGAAATAATTTAAAGTCTTATGTTCATTTTCTTGCAATCTCCATGATCCTGTTTCATATTTATATTTGAATTACTTTGATTATCCTAACTTAATTTTTCATTCAGTTATGATCAAGTTTTAGAAATATTGAAAATAATGAGCCCCACACTTGATTCTTGCTTGATTCAATGTTTTAAAATGCCAAAACCTTTGCCATTCTTAGCCTTCCAGATGCAACCCAATGCAATGTCAGTGACACACACTTAATTATGTCCAATTAATATCTATTTTTATGAGATCAACAACTAAGCTGAGCTTGTCTAAATCTTCTCTATTTGATTTAAAAAGTCTAGCCCATCTTCTGCCTTTATGGTATTAAAAGGAAACTTTAAACTAACTTTTTTTGTGCATCATCTCTACAGAGCTCCTGGCAAGTTACAATGATGAGGACATCTACCTTTTTGACTCCAACCACAGTGATGGGGCTGACTATCGCAGGAGATACAAGGGACACCGCAATAATGCTACAGGTGTTAAATTAATTCCCAATTACATTAATCATTTATTACAGTAATACAGTAGTTCTCTTCGCATCTACACACAGCTTTAAAACTCAAACGTATCGGCTATAGCCCAACTTAACAAGCATTTGGCCAATAAAAACGTGTATTTACAGTATGGCCTTATTTTGTTCTGAAGGGGTACTGCAAGGCTGTTATCACACAGACTGTATCAGTCTCTCTCATCTTCACCTCTTTCTCACAGTGAAGGGGGTGAACTTCTATGGGCCATGCAGTGAGTTTGTGGTCAGTGGCAGTGACTGCGGACACATCTACCTGTGGGACAAGAACTCTGCTCGCATAGTCCAGTTCATGGAGGGAGACAGGGGAGGAGTGGTGAGTCAAAGAGAGAGAGAATAATATATATTTGGGCCGGGTTCAAAGATGACTAGGTCCTTAGTGGTAGGTATTTTTTCTGTAATATTGTGTGTTAGTGGTCACTACCGAGTATTTGTATACAGTTGCAGAAAAATACTATTTTTCATATTTTATTTTGATAAAAATGCACTGCTTGCATATTTTCTTTAACAGTATAGTTAGCTTTTTGCTGCGGGGACAACAATCTCATTAATATTCTCTGTAAAATCCCCCATCTTCTTTATATTATCATCTCAGTCATTTTTTCTACCCTCGACAACTTCAGGTGAACTGTTTGGAGCCACATCCCCATCTGCCAGGTATTGCCACCAGTGGGCTGGACCACGACATCAAACTATGGGCCCCTACAGCTGAAAGCCCCACTGGACTCAAGGGTCTCAAAGAGGTATACTATTCTGTTCTATTTTTATTCCATTATGCTTGTTATATTTTGTGCCATCATTCTATTGGTTGGGGTAGCAGTCTACCTACTTCTTTGTAGAAACATAGGGATGCAGTGACCCCACTGACAACAGCTTTGTAACACAGCCTGTGCGGTATTGCAACGTAGGTGGAGCAGACAGATATTTAACATATTAAAACAGTTCACATTTTTTGTCTAAACCACTCACCGTATATGAAAATAAAGGTGAGTATGCCTGAACTGTCCATTATAATTGTCCATTGCACTGCAAAACAGCTAGGATAGCTCTGTATTGTAATAGATGTTTACAATGGCTATTAGGGGTCATTTTAATCCTCACTTGCTGCTGAATAAAATATTCATAACTTCATCATCATAACTTAGCATAGTAGGAATGATGGCAAACACTGCAAAGAAAAAAAATAAGATTCAAGATGTAAAACAAGAAAAAAATCTTATGTAATGACTGGCAATGTCTAATGGATCACGGTGTGACATTAGCTAATTATTTTTTGGGACTTTTCCCTTTATTCGATAGTGACAGTGAACAGACAGGAAAGGGGGGAGCAAAAGAGACAAGATGATACGCAGTAAAGAGCCACAAGTCAGATTTAAACCGGGCCGCGGTCAGTCAAAATGATTGCAATTAGATCTTTTCCTAATATCGTGCAGCCTTAATGCTACGTCCTGGCATAGTAATGGGATTTTTATCTAGGAGGTGTTTGCTCTGCATGTAAACTCCTGTTCTCAATATTCACACCCATTTTTGGGGTTTGTCAAGGTGATGAAGAAAAACAAGCGGGAGCGCGATGAGGACAGTGTGCGCCACGGTGACCAGTACGACACCCAGCTGCTGTGGTTCCTGATGAGACACATGAGGAACAGACGTCCACCAAGGGTGAGCTCTCAAACACTACAACTAACCAAATGCAACAAATGTAAATTACGTTTTGGAGTGTGGTGTTGAAAAGACATGAGCATTTACCAGGCAAATAGGTACAAACAAAAATATCCTGTCTGTTGCATTATGGGAAATGTAGGATCCAGAGTGTTTGGAGCTTTACCAATACCAGGGACAAAGTGTCAGGATATTAGTTTTTTTTGTTTTAAATCTGTTCCCTGTTCCATGTTGCTGGAGTGCCCCTTAAGTAGTATGTAGGATGCAGTTGCAACTACACTTGGATTGCAGTGCAATTTCAAACATAAGGACCAGGTCAGCAAGATGTTTGTATCCTATTTTGTCCCAAAATACTCTGATTCTTACTTAACTTTGTTCTCTACTTCTTTCTCTGGATACAGGCCCGACGTGAGGGTGCAGACGCAGACACAGATGAGTCCTGGAGCTCTCCAGATTCCTCTGATGAAGAGGAAGGAGGTCCAGACCACGTCCAGTGCATGTCCTCCTGAGCCACACATTCTTACTTATACAAATATATAAACACACACACACACACACACACACTTTGTTGCCCTTGCATTGATGCATATCGGCAAGCACTATTGACACACTGGGACACTTAAATAAGATACATTTTTTTTACACACATACAAAGTCAAACTTATGAAAACACACACTGACTTAAACATACTTTTGAAGCAGAGTGACCGAGATGCTTAACGCCTTGTTTCCCAGCAGTTGTGAGTGTGCAAATAACGACAACAGACTGCACACACACAGAATTCTGACTTTTGAGGATTGTACAAAGAGGTTTAGTGAGTGCTTACATCCCTATAAACTACTTGGAGGCCCCTGCTTGTCCATACATTATCTATATGCTCTGTTTAGCCCCAGATCAATGTACTGTGCACGTATGGCAACAAGCAAGCACCTCTCGTTGAGGTACCCTGTAGGAAGCTCTACATCGACAGCATACGCAAACCCCCCTCTTAAAACCACCTCTTGCTCTCGAGCTCTTTGTGCTGATAAAGGAAGTTTCAGCCGGGTGGAATGGCGTAGAATCGTTCCCTCAAATTATCCCTAAATGTGACCTCCTTTAAGATTTGAACTCGGAGGGAAACCCCAGTGTGCCCTCAGTGCAGCACCACAGTCTCATACTGATTTCTGGCTCTGAGCTTGTGCAGCTAGTTGCATTTTTCACATTTTCTCTTCGAGGACTACTAAATCCCTACATGCTGCATCTCCGACATGCCCTCAAGCTACTCCCTCCCCTTCTCTTTCCCTCACTACTGAGTGCACTTTGAATCAGGGATGCTTTAGTTTAAGACATAGACAAAATGTGCACTGAGTGTGTGATTTTGGGGGGAGAGATGTTTAGTATCCTTCATTGGGAAAAAATCCCCACAGAGACGTTTAGTTTATTTCTATTGATTTTTTTGAGAGGGGAGATATTTTGCACTTAAGCGTTTTTTGACTTAGGAAGAGGAGGTTTCTTTTGCTTTCACCAGCCTTTCCTCCTCCTCCTTCCTCCCTCACTCTTCATCCTGACACCCATCTTTGACAGGGAATCCTAGACGTATGAGGTAGATGGTGGTCAGCATGTGCATTGGCTAAGGACTGATGATTGGATCTGTTGGGGAACTGTGTAAGTTTAAAGAGCCTGTACCGACCTCAGATCAAATCCCAATTGAAACAGCGCCCTATGTGCCAATTGAGATTTGATAATAAAGGACTCCACTTATCCATGCGGTTCCTGAAAATCCTTCTACGATGCTAACAGTCTCAGATCAATTGCTGAATGACATTTTTCAGACACATTTTTGAACCAGGTCTTGTTTGCACTGCAGCCAGCACACCACTCGGGAGGAAACGTCTCTCTGTGTTCTATTAACAACCGTTCAAAGGAGGATTGGGGGAGAAGGGGGTCAATATGCTTGCCAGTTATTTGTTGTGTGAGAGCGATAATGTCCAGCTTTTCTCATTTTCTATGAGAACTCTAGTTAGTTGAAGTTATATGTACATATATAAATATATATTAAAACTGTAAAAAAAAAAAAAAAAAACTTTGGCAAATGCTGTTTGACTTAAAAAATAGAACAAAGATGTCAAAACATTTGATTGGTATTGATGCAGAGGTTTATATTCTATATGAGGACAAAGTACTTTTAAAATCGAGAGGAGAAAAAAAGTTGACTCAAGTTACCATTTTCTTCAGTTTTTCCTTTTATAAATGAAATCCCTGTTATGAACAGAACCGCTGTTATTTCAAGTGTTACAGTTTGGAATCTCTTTCTTGTACAAGAAAAATAGTATTTCCTTTATTCATCATTTGAGAGTTATTTACAGATTTTCCCACTGGCTGTTTTTTGGCATCTTGTATACATAAAAAGGCATTTGATGAACAATTTATTTTGTCCACCACCGCCTAATATTGCGTTCCACGAGTTAAGTTGGCAATATGTATGATTCGTGCAATAAACAAAAAGACAGTGCTCCCGATGTTGTCATTTTATGGTCTCATTCTGTGTTGTTTTTGTAACGCACCATATGAATTACCATTCTTAGTATTCATCTGTGGAGATTTTCTGCAGGCTGCCAGTAACATATCTTGCAGAGTTTGAACAATATGGGTTTGACCGCTCACACTGATAGATTAATGCAAGTCATCAATATTCTGTTCCATTATGTTATTTCAGTCATTTCGTTCTGAACTTCAGAAAAGAAAAAGAACATTTAAAATCTGAACAGCAGTCTTAAATGTCCTGACTAAAATTTCAGTCAAGACCCAAAAGCACTGGATACTACATTTTCCATAATGCAACCCAGTAGTGTCTTTCATAATTAGACCATCCCTGTGTAGATACAGCTCATGTACTTCCAACTCTACTTAAATTTGTAATACAGGCTTTTTATTAAAACTAAAAACCCATACTTTATACAACTCAACGGGATTGTGACATTTTCTGTGTAAGTTCCTAAAAATGGACTACTGCTTGCTATGCAATTAGTTGGTCTCCATAATTCAAGCAATACAATTTATTTTAAAAAGGAAGCTATTTTGACATCAGTCAGAAAAGCACAGGTGTAAAGAATAAAATGGATGGCTGGATTTCATTTAGCTGCTGCTGGTCCTGAGCATGCTGGCTCACTGGGACACTTGAATAAGTCAACAGTGGCACCTGTGCCGTTTCTACAGTGGAAAAGGCTTGTTGAATTGATTAATGGCTGTTTGGAGCCTGAGGAAGAGTGTGTGTCCAAATGATTTTGGATTTTGGGTGCCAATTTGAGGACTTAGTACACACATTGATTTGATTAATTTAAGAAGCAATTGCCATTTTTCAAAATCAGTTTCCACTATTCCCCTTACTTTATCTTAGTAGGGACTCGTGAGTAACCGGTCTACTATTCAATTAAATTTTATTTATATAGAGCTAAATCACAACAATTAGCTCACTGCGCTTTCCATAAAGAGCAGGTCTAGACCTTACTCGGATGTTATTTACCGAAACCCAACAGTTACCACCAAGAGCAAGCACTAGGCGACAGAGGCAAGGAAAAACTTCCATTAAGAGCGGTATTAACTTTAGTTCGGCACTTTTTTGACTTAGGAAGGTTTCTTTTGGTTCCACTAGCCTTTCCTCCTCATCCTCCTTCCTCACTCTTCATCCTGTGACTTAAGCAGAACATCATCTATATACAGAATTGAAATTTCTAAGAGCAGTTGATTCATGATCGGCTTGTTTCAGTTGAGAAATGACAAAAACCTGACAAATGAGCTTGACATGTTTTTATTCAACAGGTCTCTGAGTGGGAATGTAAACTCCATACTTGTTGGCAACGAAAAACAAAACATATTTCCCACACTTGTTACCAGTCACACCACATCTCCATCCTTGATCCAACATGAAAGGCAACTTTCATTCACATGAACAAAACTAACATAGTTAACACAAACAGAGGTGTCTGATCCGTAAAAGACATATGAAGTGTCAAACCAAAAGGATCTGTATAATTTAGCACAAATGCAGCGCAAATAGCCCTTTACAACTCATCCCAATTAGCAAGAAGTAATTACTTGATATGATGTTCTTGTAATACAAAATGAAACAAATCTTTTGGAATGAGTGTTTTATTTATACAGTGAGCTATTTTACATCTGTCACACACAGGAGGCAACAGTTGGGCTTCCAACCTGTTTCAGTCACTTGGGCAGGAAGCCCATGCCTCATGCATGAAGGGGATGTGTTCTAGCCTATCAAACACAATCTGCCATGACATAGTGCAGACATAAATATTAAAACATGCGCGCGCACACGCACACAGAGAGAGTTATTCCTTGTACTCCAGAAACTGCTGCAATCTTTTTCGGTGCTCTGCAGACATCTGAACAGCACTGAGGATTTAAGAATATATGTTAAAAAATAAAAATAAAAAATAAGTATACTCACCATCTTTTGTGTTTAGAATTTGAAATAAGTAAATTTTAATGCTAGGCCTTACTTTAAGTGATTTCCAAAAGTAGTCGTTATCCTGTAGATGGAAGTCTTGAGAGTGGCCCTGAGAGCAAAGCGCAGTGTTTTGTGAGTAGAGTCTCCCATGCTGCTGGCTGACCTGACTGGCTTACTGGAGGCGTGAGGCAGCTTGAAGTGGCGATCTACTGCCTGAAGACGAGAAGGACAGGACACAGCGGCTGTCAGTGTGTGCACGACGATCTTGTGTCACCATGTACAGTATCTGTAATTCCCTTTGTTTGCCTGATGGCACTGGTTCTTGTAAAATGTGAGAGGTTGTCTTATATGCACAAACGATTCAGAACAACAATTCTATCTTCTTACTTGCATCTACAGAATAAATTTCAACACAATTACATTTCAATAATAACTGAATGTTGCATATGTATTTACCTCTTAGAAAAACCCTGGAAATTAAGTTGTGTGGATCAATATAACAAATTTAATTTGATATTATCTACAACACAAGACTTTCAACATGGCTACTCACCATATAAAATTATTCTTCAGGATTAACAATGGCTAGAATATGTTTACACACCCATGATAAAGTTGATCTTGATGTCTGAATTCAAAAAGATTTGGCAAATCAGGACTTTTAAGGACACCAATTTTCCTTGTGAACAAATGATGCATTGTAAATAAAGACATTTTCTTTTTAAAACACAGCAGGCATAAGTATACAAACCCATGTGTTAACTTCCATAGAGGCGGGCACATTTGTCTGATTTGCATTGAGAGAATTTTCCCCATCTTTGGGTATGGTGAAGTCTATGTGATGATATGGAGTTATTTAAATTCCAAAGGCCAAGGGAACTTTATTAGGATGCATAGTATCCTGGATTCATGAAATAACTGGCATTTCAAAATAAAAATGTGCCTGCCTCTATGGAAGTTAACATAGAGTTGTTTATACTTATGCCCACTGTATTTTAAGGAAGAACATTTATTTATTTATTTACAATGAATTATTCATTCACAACAAATTATTCATTCACAAAATTGGGGTCCTTGGATTTTCCTAAACATTTTTGAATTAAAAAGGCATTAAGATCTATTTCCAAAAGATGTTTTCTATTCCTCTTTTTAATCAATTTTAGCATGGGTGTGTAAACGTATTCAAGCCACTGCAGATGAACTGGCCCCTTTAAATTTCTCAAGCCTTAACAAGCACAAAGCACTAGAAAGTTTGTGTGTTTGTTTTCAAGACACAAAGTTCAATAAAAAGGTGTGTACCTGCTAAGCCAAATCACACACTCTGTACAATGTAGCTGGGCTATATAATTTGATAAATCATTGCTGCTATGCAAATATGTGCTCTCAGGGTAGATGCGGTAAACCATGACAGCTTACCTCTTGTAAGCCCAACATGCAACTGAGTATGCTGGGTAATGCCGTCTGTACAACCCCAAACTGGTCTTCAGAGAAGGAGGATTGAACAAGGTAAGACAGCCCTGGAGGAGGATGTTAAAAGGACATAGTAATGTACATGTTTTTATTTTATTTGACCAGGTAGGCCGTAGAGAACAGCTTCTCATTTACAACGGCGACCTGGCCAAGAAAAGCATAAGCTTGCAAGACAACATACCGTTTCACATTCAATACAATACAAGAATACAAAATACAATAAACTACATGAAGTGCTGATTAATTAGGCATTACAAAGCAAAGTAAGTCTTTATCAAGAGGCTGCATCCATATCAAATGGAAATAAAGTCCACCATCTCTGCCCACCTTCTAAAGCCCAGATGTGAGCCTGGCTGTCTGCGAACAGAGCTTGACTGGAGGCCTCTGGAAGCTGTAAGAGACAATGTTAAGTAATACCAGTACTCTGCTGAAAAGACAGATGCATATTTACAGTTAGAGGGAGAGGTTTTAGTGCGACTACACTACAACATGCATGTGGCATCAGAGAAAGATGATACCTAAACCTCAAAGCAAAGCAGACCAACTAGTTTCTACAAATAGGAAATAGTGCAATGCAAGTACGATATTTAGCTGTGATAAACATATCAGTACCTGACACGTCTGATTTGACCACAGTGACATGCTTTTCTCCAAATTTTGATTGTTTTTGTAGGAGTCAAGGGACTTGCAAGACACGTGTTACACAACTAATTAAATCAAGCTTTTAAAGTAATTAGAAATGAGCACATTGTACCAGCTAGGTGGATGGAAAAGAGCTACATTAGTAATGTGTGCACAAGAAAGCCCACACACGGGAGTTTAATTAGTGATGCCTGCAGGGTGAGGTTGTTACCGTAGATGTGGTGAAACCAAATGAAAATATACTGTGTCAGACGAGAGAATGCAAGGGGCCCCCAGTTTTCAAAGTCTGAAGAAGACAGCATGCACATGCCACACATCCTTACCTTGTTAAACAAATACATTATCAGCACGCGCTTTGCCAAGACATTTTTAACCTGAATGGGACAATTAAGTATAAAGTTGTTTTACGTTCAAAACTGAACAACAAAATATAAACACAAATGTGGCAATAAAAGCTTTTCACACTTTAACCCTAACTTAACCCTGATGTGACCTTTACTTTATTAAACAGGAAGTAAAATACATCAGTATTCCGGCTACAAGATGGGACACCTGATCCTAATTTTGTTGGCACTCCTCCCATCTCATCTTTCTGGTGCCAGAACAGAAGTGATTGGTGTGGCTGAGCTGTGAATGAGTGAAGTGAAGGGAAAAGAAGAAAAAAAATAGAGAGAAAATAGAGCTCTGTCCATTTTCCCATGTGTGCATATCCTGGCCAATCACTGCGTAAAGTAGAGATGGTGGTCAAATTGTCTGTTTAGGACCCGTCTGTGTGACTACTATTGTTTGCCCGAGGTCAGTGAATGTTAAGTATGAAAAGCCTTTAGTCAATAATGTATAAAAACATAGTAATATCAATATATTGTAATTCTGTATTGTATCAACTAGACTCCAGTACCTGTTCTTTTCTGTTCTGGAGGAACTGAGCCAGTAGACTTGGTTTGGACGGTTCCTGCTTGGGACTGGGAACAGGGGAGGCAGGGAAAGCCAGCGGACTGCCATTGACCTGTGAATCTGCACAAAAAGATGCTTCAATTACAAAAGGGAAACAGCTAAATTTATACCCTGACCCAATGACAAGTTGATGTGCTATGCCAGACGTTCCAAAACCTGTGGCAAAAGCTAAAGTTAGCTGATGAATTGGTAGATTACACTCAAAATTTACATAACCTACTAACATTTTCTCCTAAAAAAAAATTTCAGAGCTATAAAGCATAGATCTAACAAGGTGAAGCGCTCTAGTGGCTAAAATTGGTCCTTAAAGTTTCTGAGGAACCTGATTTCTTCTACTAGCCTCCTCTCACCTGTGGAGGTGGACCAGAGCTTTGGGGCTCTCCTCATGATGTGTGGGCTCTGCACTGTGCCGAACCACGGCGAGCACTGGTCCATAGGAGCAGTAAGACGCCGCAAGGCGGGAGAAGCAAAGGGGCTCTCCAGGTCAGGAGTGAATGGAGCCGTCAGAGGGCTCTGTGGGCAGCCAACAATGGAGCGTGCAAAGACCGAAGACGGAGTTTTCATCATTAAAGTAGGCCTCGGGCTCATTAGATCTTCTGTACCCGAGGTAACTTTTAAGAAGAAGAAAAAAAGCCAGACAGAAAGGATAAAGGGGACGGGTCATACAAGCAAGGTCAACAATTTATTTATGTTTTATAGCAACATACCCGATGACTCAGATGAAGTCTTCCTCTCACTCCCAGTAGACAGTGATTTGGCTCTCCCATTGGTTGCAACAGTGTCATGATAGGCTATGAGTCTCTGAGTGAGATCAGCCAGCAAAGACAGACACTCCTTACTGATGGCATTCCAGCTGTGGGCATGGCCACCTGGGAAAGACGAGAATGAAAAGCATTTTTGTTGTAATTTTGATTTATTTTACACAATAAAATAAAGTCTGTTTAAGAGAGAACCTCTTCTGTGTAGACAACATAACAAACCTGGCTGACTTAGACTGAAGACCTCACTGCGTCTTGACGGGGAGTGTTGAGACAACAAAGCCAAGTCCTGCAGCGCTAGAAACTAATGTTTTGGAAAAGCAAGTTACAACACCCATATGTTATCTGTAAGCACAACAATAAAAAGGAAAATCATGTGTCCAATCTACCTGTAATATCTTTGGCTGCTTGTCCGTCAGAACTTTAGGAAGACACTGGTGGGCATCCTCGGTAAACGATGACTGCACAGGAAAACTGTACACCTGCGGATAACAAGAAATATATTAGATAACATCACCTTAAAGTTACACCCCTCAAGTGCAACTTAAATTGGTCAAATGGGATTAACTCTGCGATGTTCAACATGAATATTATAATCCAGTTAAGTGTGGTGCTCTTCAGGATATTAAACATTCAAAGCAATGACAACATTGCCCCCTAGTGTCTCTAAATAAATAAAAAGGCTAACAGAAGTCGCGTCTGCAACGCAACACTCCACAACGCCAATTACAGCCAATTATCAGAAAAGAATGGAATCATTGCAATTGTATGGTGGTCATATTGGCCAGCTGGCACTGGTTGTAATAGCCTTTGGATGTGCTTAAGTGTCAGGTGTTGATCAAAAAAGAAAAACAGAATTTTTTATTTGACAAGGGAAAAATACAACCTCTGCAGGACCACGAAACCTTTGGTTTTGCAATAGTAGGGATAAGATTTTATTCATGCGCATACCTCAGTGACAAAGATCCTAAAGAGCAGCAGTGTGATGTGCCATGTGAAGAGGAGGAAGCTGCCACCGATCCACAGGTGGTAGAGCAGGGACAGGTCCAGCAGCCCAGCTATGCTGTCAAGGGGGTGGACAGAGCTGGAGGTGGAGATCACAGACGAGTACATTAATGGAGTCCAGGAAGCAGTACTGTGTGGCTGCAAGTAGCCTTGTTTGTACAGATCGTAAAGCCACTTGACACAAACTGGGATTTTGGATATTAAGATATGAATGAAATTGACTTGACATAAAACATAGAATCCATACTGACCTGTTCAAATCAAGATTCAATGTCTTACAAATCCATGCTTTTGGAATGTATCCTGTTAAAAACAAATTGAAATATTTTGACTATTATTTCTAACAACTTTGAGCAAAAAAGAAAAGAGCAAAATGAATACAGAGCTCAGATACAACAATCGAACATAAAATCATGAAAGTTTAAGCTCCTCTAGCAGTTTGTTCCAAGAGCTGTGTTAGTGATGTTTCATTTCCAAACAGAGACCACTTACCCAAAAAGTAATACACAACAATGTAGTTCCTGACTGAGTAAAGTGCTTGAGTGGCGCTACACTTCACCACCAAAGATAGGGATCCCTTAAAGCGCAGGTATTTGTATTGCTAGGAGAAAATAACAACATAAAAGGGTTAACATCAATGCTAACAATAAACTATTTAAAGGATAGTGCCAGTCATTTTGTTTTTCTAAGTCTAAGTTAGAGTCTGTCTTGTTAGAAATAAACAGGTGCAACACCTGCATGTATGCATGCTGATTGGAAAAAAAGTGTAAACCAGATTTGACAGAGTTGTTGATTGGAGGCACACAGTTTGCATTTGAAACTAACCCATTAAGGCAAAAATAGACTCTTAAGGTGCTTTAAGCGATGTTGGGTGACGTTACTACTTGTTGACGTTCAACGTTTTTTCAAACAAAACAAGACTAGCCCCTCCTTCCTTCTCATCCCGTCCCTAACCCCCCACCCCCAAATCCTTCTTGTTGGTTATTGGCTGGAACACTGTTTGTGTATGCTTCGTGGTGCAGGTGGGCACAGTTTATTTTTGTTGCCGTTTGTAGACCCTGTGCTGTCTACAGAGACTACGTTTTTTGATTTTTTTACAGTGTGTTCAGGGGACAGGCAGCTCGCAGATAGTGAGGAGATGTTTGCTGTATGATATCGCTTAGAGCACCTTTAATATTCAGTCTTTGCCAGACCATCAGTCAGATAACTGAGTAAACTCATGTCTAATACCTGAACAGTGTAAAAAGAAACATAGTTCATGTTGTAGATCACACCCAGCAGACTGTGAGAGAATCCAACAAAGGCTCCAGCCAGCAGAAGGATGAGGTGATACTCATTCAGGCACATCTGGGGGGAACTGTCAGTGTGGAAAACAGATTGAGGAAATTAAACTACGGCTTGAGCATTCACAGCTCAACATGATAGTTTCATGCCGTAGCTGCTTACCCATCACCCTGTGTGCAAGGGTAGGCGATTGTCTCATATCTGCCCCCGATGGTGATGGCACAACACCAAGCCACGATTATTCCCATGATGCAGTGGGCCAGTGAGTTGACAAACTGACGAGGGTGGAGCAGCTGCCCAAACAGGGCAATTTTTGAGCATGCAATCCTTGGGATGACTGAAGGGTAACAGAAAAAATAACAGTGTTACGACTAAAGACAAACATACTGTATGTCTTAGTTGTCTTTTTTTTTCTATCAAACTCAACACCATTTCCAACTCTGCATTATATAAATATTAGTTACACTCAGTGACAAGCAGTGCAAATGTACTCCATCAATGAATGAACTCATAACAATGATAAAAATGTATCAAATGATGTACCATGTCCTAAGCATCAAATGCACACCCTTCATTTCCTTTTCCTTGTGCACATAAACTCTGAACTGATGAGCTGACGCCACACGTCTTTCTCTGCTAAACCAGTAAGGAACCCCGTCAATAACAAGGCATCCTTGAAGACCAAGCCATATATAAGTCAACAATAACAACATTTAAAAATACATTGGCATGTAAAATAAAAGGCATGGAGTGCCTTGATTTATTTTTTAAGGAGACATGCCTCTTTACAAATTTTGGAATTGAGAGTTATAAATCAGGTAATAAGCTCGTTTCCACTCCTTTGTCTACATATTTGCAGTGTCCTGCCACTCACCTGTATAATACTCCAGGTTCAGGAACCCTACCATGATGATCACCCCACACAGCAGAATGAAGGAGAAGATGGCACTTGCACTCGTTAAGAAGGACAGGCATTCTGCAAGTAAAAAGCAGTCCAAAGTGAGGTTCACAAAACGTCATAGCTATGAGTTGATCCCACAACGTGTGGAGACTGACCTGATACCGCCTGGATGGGGTGGAGCAGACTGAACCTGCTGATGATCACAAAAACGGCTGTGATGGGTGGCAACAACAGGACAGCCCAAGCAATACTGGCCACAGCTCTCCAGAATATCACCTGATAACAGAGCAGTCAGTCATCATTAACTCACCTTAACAGAGCTGTGAATATGTTATAAAAAAAGGTATAATGTGCGATTCCAAAATATCATAGGCTACTGGTGTTTATGCAGACCCATATGATCTATTTTCTCTATTTTTACAAAACCCTGTTGCCACAATTGCCTACTCCCAGTGATCCCCATCTGAGATGTTAACCAGAGTGATCGGGAATGTGGTCACAAACTGATCCGTTAAGAGTTATAAAAAAATAAAAATAAAAGTAATGGCTCATTTGGTCAGTTGATCATTTTTCCGTACGGATCATTGTATTTTCTGCGGGAGAAACTGTACCTGTGTTTTTTGTGTGTACGTACATTTAGGAAAGACCTTAAAGTTAACGGACGTTATATATTTATCATCACTTTACATGACGTCAGTAAAATATTGATTTGAAAATAACGTTAGCGTTTTTGTTTTTTCTTATTGTTGTGTCGCTGAAACTGTTAGCTAAAGTTACGCTCTCATAGCTAGCTAGCATAAACAGAACGGCTACTTAAAGCACGCTAGGATACGCTATACATTTCTCTTTTATAAATGAAGACTTAAGTTAAAATACTCACCTTGCGGACGAACCAACAACTTTGCTCTGCAGAAAACATGTTGTTTGGATCAATGGAGAGCCAAAAGGCAATAACAAGCTCTTCGGCTGTCCTGCTGTCAAACTATTTTCCACTGTTTCCCATATCGCGCCACATGCATTCAAAGGACCTCTGAGGACCCCGATTAAAAGTCGTCCGTGTTCCTGCCTGTTGCCAGTATAACATGCAGTATAACAGGCAGGCATATATTTAGTTTAATAATGTGCTTGTTTAACAACAACAAAAATGTATGTCAGTCAGTCTGACCAATGCAAACTTGGTTAAACGGAATAAGTTCACAAAAAATAGCTTTTAAAAACCGCTTTAGTTAAATGTTGCCTTAAACAGATCTATGTAGTAAGGTTGAGTGACACAAGTACTCAAATAACTTCATTGTCACAATTTAAATTACACTACGCACCAAAACAATTCATACATCAGTTGTACATTATTTAAATTGTATCTCTTTTTACTCATTTCTTTGTTATTTACAGACATATCACACATTAATAAGGATTTACTATCATCTGCTATGCTTTCCTCTCTCAATGCAGAGTGTGTCAGTCAATAAGTCAGTTCTTAATTCCTTTAGTTTCATCATGCATGTACGCTTTCTTTTCATGATGATATCCATTTCCATAAGTCGGAAAACTGTGTTTATCCAAAACTGTCTTTTTATCATGGTCCCGAGACACTTGCCTGGTCTCAAAAGCACTGACTGGAAGCGTTTGGGACGAACTGACAGACATCTCAGTTTGAACTGCTTTATGGGAGGGTGATTTCTGTATATGTTTCTGGGCAATTGCAGGGAGGGCGAGCTGCTCCCTCTGAACCTTCTTGTCTTCCCATAACTTCAGCAGGCGGCGTTGATTGTTCGTCATATCCTTGAGATTTTGCTGCAATGACTGCACTTGATCCTCTAGAAGTGTTTTAGAGGTGACTGTATTTGCCAACTCTGCAGTTAAATCATCAATGGTCCGACTCAGTTTCCCAGCCTTCTCTACCAGGGAACTGCACTCACGGTCCTTTTCATGAAAGTCATTGATTATGTCCTTTGTGGTCTTACCATTGAATTTAGGGTCGCTTTCAAGTCCAATCTCATTACGAAGAGTCTTCACTTGTTTCCTCAGCTCCTTGTTGTCCATAGTCAAGGTCTTCAGTTTCTGTTTCAGAGCCTCAGTTGAACGAATCCTCGACTCATACTGTCTGAGTTTCTCTCTGAGAACACTTTCTCTGTGCATGGCATCATCTCTTTCCTTTCGGCATTTCTCCAAAAGTTTCAATGTCTCAAATTTGGACACTTTTTCACCTTTCCCATTTGAGGCAGCCATCCTATGGTAAGATTCCCAAATCACAATAATAATTAAAAACAAAATTAAAAAGGCATTTTCATATTTAAATAGTCGTTGAGCATTGTGTTGGTAATCCACTTCACAACCATTAGCAGCTACATGCATTCCCGAGACTGAGGCGGTTGACATTTCTCTAACAGGGTTAGCCGTTGGACGGGCAGCTCCTGTGTAACTCAAAGCTGGGGCTTAAATGACCATTAATTAGGGCGCCACAATCCCTTTGACACCGTTTCAAGTGACACTTTTTTTTTTTCTTCTATTTTGTTAATTAATCTGAGAACTTTACCATTGTTAATCTATGGAAATAAGAAAGACTTAACAGAGGTCCCTTCTGTGTAAGGTGCTGACCACACGCCGTGTGCCGGTAAAAAACAGGCTTTTGATACACAAGTAACTTTTTCCACTGCAGGTGATCTGTGCATCCAAACAGTGACACAGTAGATTCTATCAGTTTGCTCCACCACACGACAGATAAGATTGATGAGTTGGAAAATCGGTAGCAGCAGCCAAACGTCTGCTTTTAAAGTCAGACGCTCTCTTCGAAATGAAAGGAAGTTATACCAATTAGTTACAATCTACCCCCTAAATATTTAAAATGTCCAACTGTTGAAATGTAGTGGCAGCCTTTAATGCTGTCAGGAGCTGGCAGAAAAGAGACATGTTGACCAGACGTGTGGGAGCTAAGGGTCATTTCAGGTTGTCCTACTGAAAAACCTAATGTTTACCGAAAGAAAAAGTTGAACAAAAACATTTAAAGCATATATTGAGGTGGTAGTAGCCCAGTTGGTAAAGAGTTGGAAAGATGCCACTATACCTCCTGCAAGGTGCTTTTGAGCAAGGCACCGTACCCCAGTACTGGCAGCCAACTCACTGTGTGTTAGTTTGTTTCAGACATGTGTGTAGTGATTACTAACCAAACAGAGTGTAAATTGTAATTATCCCACACAATTGTAAACTAAAATGAACAAACACTGCATTGATAAGATTTAGTGTGTGCTAGATTTTTTTTTTTTATATATAATTAAAATTTCCGTTGTTTTTTTCCAGGTGGATTTTTGTTGCCTTTGGACAGAGCAAGGCTAGCTGTATCTCCATTTCTGGTCTGTATGTTAAACTAAGCTAACCCACTGCTGGCTGTAGATTCATATTTATGCTAAATAAATAAGAGTTGCATCTTCTAAAACAACTCACGGCAAGAAAGCAAATCAGCATATTTCCCAAAATGTGGAATTATTTCTTTAAAGTGGGTAAAGATATTATGGTAAAAATCTGTTCATAGTTTAATTTGTTCTTAAAAATAGGCTCTGGGTTCATGTTTATTAATGATTGGTTTAATTAATAATGCCATGTTGCTTTTTTCACATGGAGAACAGACATTTGAAATGTCATCAATTTTATCCAATGCATTTTGTCACAAATAAAAACAATTAATAGAAGAAATAGTTACACAAGTTGTATGTGCCTTGGACATTTAGAATGGGTCTTTGGCATTACATGATGGCACTTACGGTTATGTCAATTTGAGGAAAATACAATAACTGTTTGTCAATAACAAGTCCAACCCTTAATATCTTACAAACACTACAAATGTTTTGCTGTTTATACAGAATATTCTTTACACAAAGTATACTAGGCATTTCCCATTAACTGAATAGAAAAATGCATATACAAAATGCCTTTGATGCCAAAAACATTACTACACAGACTGATCTAAATATTTCAACATAAGAACTTTAAAGCAGAAAACTACCACACTACAAGAAATCGTATGTGTAACACCATATCTGATTTAACTTTAAAGGCGTTTAGTACCCATCGCATTAGAAATAATATACCTGGTACCAGTGTTCATGTTCAGAGGTTATGCAGTTAAACCAAGCACATACACTGGGTTTTAAGGTCTTGAGCCATAACGTCCGAGTGCAGGTGAAATCCACACGACCCATGACTTCATTGCCACAGCAACCCGATTCTCTCTAATAAGGCAACAGGAGAACCTGCAATTTAAAAAAGAATAACACGTGCTTTGAGAGGGAGAAATCATGTAAAGGAAGTCCGGTGTCAGATGTTCTGCTCTAGCAGGTCTAAAACCCAAGCTCGAGCCAAGCGACTGAAATAGGCCAACATTGTAGGGCTACGACTGAAGTTAGAGGTCATTAGTCTTGATACTATTCAATTCAATTCAATTTTATTTAAATAGCACCAAATCACAATAACAGTTATCTTTTTATAAAAGTGCAAGTCTAGACCGTACTCTGTGATGTTGTTTGCAGAAACCCGATGTGAATTCAAAAACGGCCAAAAGAAAGCCAAATAGAACAGGAAGGAATATGACTCGCATATATCAAGTTATCGAATTGTACAATGAGATCATGGCTTAAAAAGCTTCTGGGTCACTATTGTTTACCTTTAGACAATGAAAGGCGTTCATGTCGAAGACGGCGCCTTAGTCACTTCTGTTGCAGCATAACTGTCAGCTGGTAGTACTGCCTCCGGTTTGCTAAAGAAATAGGCCTGAACAACCAAACAAGGAAAGGATATAAGACAAGTACACAACAACCCAGCAAAAAAGCAATTACAGTAATAAGAGAAACCCCTGATCAATTAAGAACTAAAGCCAGTGTGTCTATGAGTAAGTGTGCAGCAAATATTAAGTTTAACAGAAGAAAATGCAATCCATTTATCGTAGTCAACCTTCAGACCCAGGCTTACTTTGTAGGCCAATAACATGAATGTGACCAGACATAGGATACTCTAAGCATCTGACGGTATTCACATTAAGAAGTTGCAGAACAGCCTGTTCTGACACCAGTTAGCCAAAGTGGTCGCATCTTCCAATGAAGAGTCTCTCCCCAGAGGGAGTTCACTCGACAGTATCAGGTAGTCATTTCCCAGAATTAGAAAGGGAGAAACACACAAACATGTCCGTGTAGTGTAGTGTCTGTGATTGACATTGACAAGATGGACAGGTAGCTTGGTTCTTCTCGATTAAAGAAGATGGAGTTTACCAAGGCAAGACAAATAATGCTGTATCTTATTTCCCCCAGACTTATTCTCCATATTTGCCAAATTCAAAAACATCCTAACAGTAAAGTGATGTAAAAGCAGCATCATAATTATAGCGAGTATCATTACCTTACAGCCAACAGCAAGAAGAATGTTGAGCACAGCAATGGCCGACATTATTGCTATGATAACTTTGGGGTGGTCCTCCCTGACGGCAGGCCAGAAAGTCATCACCAGAACTGAGCCAGAGAGGCAGAGAGCCACCACGATGGAGCACCACCGCAGCCACTCATATGGGATAATCCACAGGACCTTTTGTAGGAAACAACAGTACATTATATACTATATGTCTCATTTTATGAGCCTTATTAGACACGATCAATAATCTAAATGTATTTATGATAAAGGGGGAAATAAGTATTAACCAACTCCCAAGATTTGTAATTTGGAGCAGTCACATTACATTGTGTTATCAATTGTTATGTTGAGATAAAGATTTCAGGTCTTACCACTGCTGGTATGTAAATTGCAAGAGAGTATCCATATACACAGACGATCTCCATAAAGGAGTATGACACTAAGTTCATGATCTTGTTGTTTCTCCATAGCAGGACGCCCCAAAGTGCAAGAGGCACAAACCAAGCATAGCTGAAGATCGCTGTTGCAGCTATGGTCACTAGAAAACACAGTAAATAAAAAAATTAAAAAAGTCTTTAAGCATTTTACAATGAACCTGAACAAGTTAGCCATGAACACCAAATAATAACAGATATAATAACAAATAACAAATAATAACAATAATTACCTTTTCGAAACTCTGGGGTATACTTATAGTTTGGTTTGCCTAAGTGCACCAGAAAGTTGGATATGTTTCCACTGATGGCAATGGCAAACACAAGAGTGGTGCAAATCCAGAAAGGTCCTGAAAAGCACAAATATCGAGCATTGGAACTTTGTTAGTGTGCCCATAAGGTTTCTTTAGACAACATTTGTTACAACTATTAAAGAATTCAAGCTACAGTACAGAACAGGGACACCCTTTTCTTCTTATTTTCCAAAACAGAAAAATGGACATGAAGGTTACTGTTTAAATGCTAACCATAGAGATCAGGATTTCTGCGAAGGTGGACATGAACAAAGTTCTTTCCAGGCCATGGCAGCACTGATCCAATTATTCTTTCCTTCACCTGAAAGAAATGTTCATAACCACTAAATATGTACACTAATTAAAGCTACATTTGTTCAAGGGCACTCCATATTACAACACAAAATGTGAGTGGTTAAAGTCAATAAATTAAGTTGTAAATATATTACATGATGGGTCTCGATGTCGAAAAATCTTTGGTAGTACTCAAACGTCCAGAAGGGGACACTTTTCTTTGGCCCAGAGAGAAGCTATAATTGAAAAAAGAAACAAAAATGAGAAAACCTGAATTAATCAAAGAAATACTTGAGAAACAAGATGAAAAATGGTAAAGAAAAGTTTTAGTCTTGTGCAGACCTCTGTCTTGTCATCACTGGCCATTGGGTCCTCGTCATCACCATCAGGAGAGAAACCAACAGCTTTTCTCTGCTTGTCGGGTTTAATATTGTCTTCTTCAATGCTAATGGTGGTTGCATCTCTGTTGGCTTCCAGCAGATTACCAGCTTCTTCAAATTCTATTTTCATAAAATGGATAAATGGAAAATAGAAATAAAAAATGTTGAGTTTTTTTTTAGTGGACTATTTATTGTTAGTGCAGTGCAGCACAGGCAGAGTTCTGATATATGTGCATACAGATAACATAGAGAAAGGGAAAGAGCACACAGTAAACTGTAGCAAAACACCAATGAAGCAACTTCATTTCATAATCAAACTACACAGTGTAGAGGACACTTACCCTGGAATTGGAATGGATCATTTGTCGACGCCATTTACACGACTTCACTCTCCGTGGCGTGATTGGCGTCACAGGAATTTAGGGAAGTTATGGTGTACAAAGGCTACAACTTATTTTAAAAAGCTGCTGGGGAAAGACACATACAAAAATGTAAGCTCCTTAGCCTAATTACTCTTTCCCCGTATGTTGGTTTAAAATGTTGGAAACTATGATCAAAACAGGAAAAAGGAAACGTTAACGTTATATGTTAGCTTAAGTTAGCTAGCAATTCCTTGACAGTTCAACTAACGTTAGCTAGCATTTACAAACTAACGTTACATTAACGTTAGCTAGCCAACTGTCTAACGTAACTCTAGGACAAGGAACAAACAGCCAAATCAGTTGCTCTTAGAAATGTAGCTAGCTAGCTAGTTCTTTAGACAGTGCATGCTTACCGAATTATCTACCAAAAACCCTAAAAATCATTTTGGTCCTCTCAGCTAACGCAGCGTTGACTGGAACCAACAGGACATCCTAGAAAAGATGTAAACAAGACTTTTTCCTGTTATTAGATATTTTCAAAGTAAGCGTTCGAACTTATTAAATTTAACATGTAACTAATTAACTGTGTCATGGTGGGTTACATATTATGTTTTAGAAATATACTAAGGTGAATTATTTGCTTCTTAGTTGGTATTTGGGGATCTTAAACCGATTTCCTATTAGCAGTGGTCTTTTATTTTGAAGTTAGCAAGCAAAGACCCATTGACAATGCAAAGACCACAAATGTGATGACTTCTAACGCTACGGTACGCTACAACCACAGTCTGTGGCTACTTCAACAAGAAACTCAAAATACTCAAAAAAAACGCGCGAGTGAAAAACTTCTTGGCCTGCCATATTGCGAAATGAGAAACGGTAGCAGATAATAGTAGTCTTACAGTACTGCAGACTTAGCGTTAGGGGTCCTTTTGGTCTAGTCATTTAACAACCATAGCTATCTAACGTTAACTAGCTAGCAGCTTACGTTAACGTTACACTGACTTTTTGTAATGCTTCAGGTGTCAGTCTGACTAAAGAGTTGTATCAATCTCACGGGAAAAAAAACGTGTGACCTGAGTATGGACAACAGCGCCATTTATGTCCGAGAAAGAGGCAACCTTCGTCGTGTCAGTGACATAGTCCTGGCACAGCCAAAGCCAGTGTCATCATGCAGAAGGACAAATCCGTTTGTGCCGAGAAAAGAGAATTTCGTATTCACCTACAATGCTGAAGGAAGTCTGAGATACACCACAAAATCTCTATTTGAAATCAGTCTGTTATTCGTAGCTGACAACATCCACCACGTGGACTCTCTGGTGGGCTTTCCTGAGCAAATAGGAAACAGACTTTTTGCAGCAGCAGAAGAGAATCGTGTGTTTTTAAACGCAGACATTTCTCAAAAAGCCCTGCAGTTATTCAGTGATGCTTATGGGGAAATTGTGCTTGGATCCCTCTGTCTAAGAAATAGGTAAGTTATAGTGGCAACGTATCTCCAGCTCCCCCAGTTTTATTTGCCAGACAATGCAACATCTATTGTACCTTTTTTATTTTGCAGATTTCCACTCTTACATGAGAGATTGCATGAAATAAAGACATTTCATAGTTTAAAGTCTCTGGATCTGTTTGGCTGCAGACTGGGTGATGATCATGAGATCTTTCAGCATCTAACATCCAGCTCATTGGCAAGGTAATACCTGATTTCTCAGTCCCAAGACATGATGTGGAACATTTAAGAAGCGATGTTGCTAACACTTCTTCACTCCACTTCTTCAGCAGCCTAATTCAGCTTTTCATTGGTGGTAACAGTCTGTCAGATGTAGGCCTACAAAGATTGACCGCACCCATCCGGCTGCTAAAGAAGGGATTGGACTGTCTTCAGTTACTTGATATTTCCTGTAAGTAACGTAAATTGTATCTGCTTTCACGTTGTAGTGAAAATACAAATAATAATAATGTATGCAAATACCACCACCATCAAAGTTGACATCCATGGTTGTTCAATGGTTGAATCTTTTTTCTGTCACTTATACAGATAACCCTATCTCGGTGAGGGCTCTGAGATACCTTGCATGCCTCCCCAAACTTGAAAATCTTGATGTATCTGGGACCAACTTGAAGGTACGACAGTAATCGTTGTGTGTAACACTTGGCAGCAGCTTATTTTGATGCTGACATCTAAATGTAATGTATACCTCCAGCTTGGCACAGGATTGAAGACAACCATGTGGGACCTGTTGAGGCTCAATTATTCTGAGAAACCACTGGACACCTTTGATCATTTAAGATGTAAAACAGAAGGTTGGGCACAGCAGGTAAATACTTTCTCAGACACTGCTAAGAGTAAGCATGTTTCTTTAATGCAAGCACCATACTTATATTATTTCTAAATGTTGCAGATGTATTGCTGTTTGATCTCACAAATACATTCATTGGTTTATTTTCAGATTATAAACCAGTGGGAAACAAATAGCTCACAAATGCCAAAACAGAAGAAAATTGATGAATCCAGAGCATCAGCACTTCGCTTTTGTAAGTTCTCTTTACATTGCATTGGCATTGTAATGGTCTATTGGTAAAAGTCAATGCTATGACACATTATCTGAGATAGTCTTGAAAGTATTTTTGTTGTCTAGTTGGCAGGCAGAAGTTTGTCAGAGAAGTCTTGAATACAGCACCCTTGGTATGTGAGAGCGAGGAAGAGACCAAGAAAGAGAGACTGCATTTCTTCAGACCTGCAGCAAACAATCACACACCAGAGGAACAAGCTCCTTCCACAACAACAATTCAAGCAAAGCCTGCCTGGCACAATATCAAAAAAAGGCAACGTCAGTCTGAAAGGTGTGACAGTTCACATCAAAGTCCTCCAACAAAACGTTTGTCCTCATCAGCTCTTACTGCAGAGGACATGGACTTGTTGAATAGCTATTGAGGTATGTGTCCATGTAGCATTCCACAAATAGCAAATTGAGTATGTCGGTTAAGCAGTAACATGCTCAAATGAACAAGTATATTTCCAAGAGGAGTTACACTGGGGGAACTGTAAACACTAATTCTTGGATACAGGTGACGCTTATACACTTTTTATAAATAAAGTTTAAGATTTTGTTTGTATCCAATTTCTTGCCTGACATTATGCTGTTTGGAAACAACCTATATGATATGATTTTTAGTGTGCTCATCAGATCTAGTATGGCAATGCTGGATAACTAACTGGGCAAAGACAACTGCCATGAAATAGCTCCATGCTTACAGTGTGAGAACTAGTTCCTTGTTAATTTAATCGAGAATTTATTTGTGAATATGCAGCACTGAAGCTAAAGGGCAACGGACATGATTAAGACCTCAACATTGTTGCTTTATTACTTAATGTTATGGTATGTTCAAGGTTTGTGTTTATATGTTGTATTATTTCCTCCCATAATATTGTTGGTCACACAATGTGTGGTTAAAAAATAAGTAACAAAATTGTTAGTCTTTTTTATTCCACACAATCTTCTTCCTTGGTTCCTTGTTATGCTTGTGGTAGTGAATGTAGTCTAGGCCCCCTACTGAGGTCTGGTAAACTCAGTTCTTCTCTGCTCCTCACCACTAGATCCTTTTATTTTTTAGCCACAACTGATTTAAGTAGCAAGTCACCTGAGGCAGTTTTTAATACTTTGCACACCGCCACTAAAGGGCTTTATACAACTATTTTTGTTCACATATGCAGTAATACTCCCCAAGACCTGTAAACAGCCTTTGATGTGTAAATTGGTTGAGTGCCACAGTAAATCAAACTACAACACAGCAAACCTAGAGTCAAGGTAGTATTCCAACAGAGGAAAATTGTACATAGCACAAAGAGGGGGGGGGGGGGAATTGGGGGACTTTTGCCATTGGGCCAAGCAGATTAATTCAGCCAATGAATTAGTGGGACACTACTGCATTGAGTCCTGTGCCACCAGGCTCAGGGACAGCTTCACCCCACAGGCTGGCAGAAGACAGCTAACTCTTGAGCTCGGAGATTATCACTTCATTTTCAAAAAGTTGACTTAAAATCTGTTTACACCTCTGTAAACATACATTTCTAATTACGCATATATACGTTACTACATTCCCTTTTACAGTCAGTCTTATTCATTTGCAAAACAAATGATGCTTAATTTGCACAACTTTTTCCTTTTGTCTTAGATTCAGATTTTGCTTGTATATTTGCTTTTCAAAGTTTGAGCATGTGCCTGAGGCCTAAGATTGTGTGCAGATGACCAATACAGAACCTTGAACCCATAACTTGTGTAATTTGGCTTTTTCCAAGTCTTTTCTGAATTTCTCTTAAATTATGACACTAGTTTCTGTAATCCTACAACCACATCCTTGTGTTGAAAATTTGTTTTTAAATAAATACGTTAGTATATGACTGAAGAAAGTAACACACATGTTAACAACATGACTATTGTATTTATTTCTGATCCATAGTTAGGAGAACAAACAGCAGAGCAGGAAATACTTACAGTGCTGCTCATGAGTAAAGGAACCCCTGCTTAAGTTGAATAAACAGAGCAATAAAAAAATCATCTCTCAATGCAAATCAAACCAGCTATTAGGCTAACTGAAATAAAAACCTCAATAATCTCTCGGTATGGTGAAGGGTATGTGATGATGTGGGGCTATTTAAATTCCAAAGGCCAAGTGAACTTGCTCCGGCTGCTTAGTATCTTGGATCCATCAAATAACTGGCCTTCAAAATTAAACATCTGCCTGCCTCTTTGGGAATTTAACATAGGGGTGTCTATAATCATGCCCCCTGTATTTTAAGGAAGAACATTTATTTATGTACGATGGTTGGATTTTTCCTCTTTATTTTAATTAAGGCATTAAGATCAATTTCCAAGAGGATTTTTTTTTTATCCTCTTTTTAGTCAACTTAAGGATGGGGTCCTATATCCACTTGGGCAGTACTGTAACTGTGTGGACCGTCAATATCAATTAAGATTAAGGGTATTGAATTTTATTGTAAAATTCAGTGTCAGCTGTAAATCACTGCAGTAAAAACAGAACAAACAGGGAGAGTCTGCAATATTAGTACTGTCTATTTTTACCAAAACGTGAGGTTATGGGTTGAAACCTGCATTATTTCCAGTCACTAACAGTTCATTTACCCAATATTCATTAAAATAAGCACACCAACAGAAAGCTAATGCACACCTTGAAAGAAAAAAAAAAATCCCAAAAGACGTTTTACTCAGGAATACAAAATGTTTTCCAAGACGTTACTCCTGTTCAGACCAAAAGAAGCACAGGTGTTGTGCCTGAGGAAAACAAATGAACAATATATTCTTCCTAAAAGAGGAATTTCTTTCTTTGCTACAGCTTGGTTTCTAGATGTCTGACTGGCCCAGGTTGACTTTGGAAGGGAGTGGCCCGGCTTCTTCCTCCGGCCCTTTGGAAGTAATGATCAGCAGGGAGGATGCTGGGTAAGGAGTCAGTTTCTCTTCCTTTACATACTCCTTGTCACCATAGATGCTCAATTTCTGAAAGAAATAATAAAACAAATATGTTGAAATAGTGTTTTGGCTTTTAACATGTTTTGGCATTGTCAACATAAAAAAAAAAATACTCAAGAGTTAAGAGAATCACACAAACTTGAATATAACTATAATCACTAACTTTCTTATAAAGCAATAAGTTAAATATGGGTAGGAGAAGATGCAGTATGTTTCACATTATGCAGTAGGTGTTTAGCTCATGCCTTAAATATATGTTATTACGCCCATTTTGCTTTCTTGCAGAGAATTGGGATAAGATCATTGCTACTTCTGCATGTGCACAGTAAATATGAAGCAACATTCAGCAGCCAGGTAACAAAATGTTTTATCTCCTTTGCTTAATTTGTACAAAAGTTGAAATGTAAAAGGCAGAGACTCTGGCAGAGTTACTGATCCCGTCCAAGAAATGCGATAAACGTTTTTACACAAGGTTACACACAAGATTCAGCAAAAAAGTGGATAAGCAAATTTCCCAAAACACACGACGCATACATAATAAGCAACTGCCCATTAAAATAAACAAACTCAACCACAGAGAGTACAAAAATAAGACTACAGCAGCCTGAAATTACGTGTAACTAACATTCACACACCTAGATTGAGCTTGTATGTTAACCAAAGTCCCACAAATCTAAAAAAAATAAATAAAAAAAAAAGAAGTGCAGAACTTACCTCAGCAGGTACATACTGGTCTACAGCAGTTGCCAAAGTGGCACAGCAGATCCAGATCAGGACCAGCACAGACAGGATCAGGGTTGTGGTTAGGATCCAACCTGGTAGCCAAGGGTTTCTGAGGAGAGAAGTACAAATATTAAGCTTATGTGGCTGGTGCTGTTTTGTCATGCTCCATTAAGGTAGTTTAACAATTAAACTCCTTTGAAAATGTAGACAAACAAACCTTGAAAGACAGCTGAAGAGGTTATATTCATCATTATAGCTGCGGTCCCCGGTCATATCTCGGTCCCTCTCCTGGATTAAAGTGCGATGGTATTCTTTGTAAACTGGGTTTAACCCAGGGACTTGAAAATGAAAAATAAAACGTTACATGGCATGCACACTTCTAATGTACACGGTTTATTCCCCTTGTTGTATTATAAAACATGTGGATTGGGAGTAAAATAAAGCCTTGGTGTCAGCAATTTTAGGACCGTGGATTTTAAAGAAGGCTGGAATTCAATATTTTTCTTTTTAACTAATTGAGTGCATACACCAGAACAAACGCTGCATTAGTTTGTCTTGATACTTTTTGTTGCACTTCTTCACACCTCTCTGACATCGTATCAGGGGGGCAGTGTCCAACCTTTTCTTAATCGCTCCAAAATCTACGATCTGACATTTACACCCACTTACATTGTGACTATACGTGTAAAGATACATTCATTGTTGGTTTTCGTAAGACTTTTTGACAGTAAAAAAAACAGAGAATATCAAAGATCTACCTAAGTGTATTTTAAGAAAATTGAATGCAGTGCTTACTGGTCTTCTGTGGTTTTTCTTTAATGTCGGTTTCCACTTCAAACTGGGAGAAAAACTTAACTTGGGGTTCAGTCTGTTAAACAGAAGACATAACTGGATATTTAACAGTGTTTTTGGTTGCATTTGCATAGTAGCAGGATGTTTGCATAGAGAATAGTAGATTGGATCGCCTAGTAGTTCAGTACCCTACCTGGAAAATTACAACTCTGCCATCATCAGCCTGGAGGTAGAATGTCCATGTGGAAGTGATGAAGCTGTGTGCCTGACTCATCACATCCTCCCAAAACCCTCTGACCAGAGTCAGTGGGTACAGCAGGTGAATCCTGGGCATCATGGCTTCCAACTGAAAAAAAAGTGATACTGAGTACATGGTTCTCAATGGAAAGATGTTTACACCCATACAGGCCACCGAGTGATTCTTACACACCTGCTCATGACGTTGCTCAGCAAATGGAAGCTGATTCTGACAGCCCAGATTGCATGCATACTGCTCATCAGAATGGGTGTAGGCTTCATGACAGGCTGCAAAGGTTTTTTCAACATTTTTATTGGTACACTGGTCATACGAGTTCAAATGTGAAAACCTTGTCTTAGGAGACTCCAAAAAAAAAAAAAGAAAAAAAAAAAGTTTGTTTGGGACAAATTTAAATATAATACGTAAATAACAAATCTAAGAGGCAAGGAAGTAAAACGGTTAATATAAAAAGACAAAATATAACAATCATTCATACATACATATACACACACACACACACACACACACACACACACACACACAGTATATACATTATATAGATATATATAAACACATACACTTAATTAAAATACTGTACATCCGAGGCCTATTTACAGGGTGTGAGTGTGTGTTGTCCACTTATTATAGTATACAACAGTTTAGCTTTACTGTAACGACAAGGATAACAAGCGATTTCAAAGAGGCCTGGGCACTATAAATTGATGAATTAAAAGACCGAAGACTCGGTTCATGGCTTACTTGATTCACACTCGGACTTGGTCTGATTTAGATCTTCGCTGTCACGAACAAACTGACAAATGGAGAACAGACGGCAGCCTCTCTGACAGGCATAGAGTTCCTCCTCCTACAAAACAAACCACAGGACCAGTTGATTGCCTTGACAAACAACGTGAAATCGGATACGCTTTCACACAAGTCAAATACATTTAATTAAATAGAAGGCGTTGTAGCCTATGGTTGCGACAAAGTGAAATTTGCAGGCCCACGTTTGCTTCGGCAAGTTAGCTAACGCTAGCAGATACTTTTCTAATCGAGAGGAGTAACGTTACTCACCCGTGGATACGTGTGCAAACTGTATGTCAGTTCACATGACTTATGGCAGGATACTGTGTTTCCCAACACGCTATCAAACACATCTGAAGATGATGAGGTGCACGCAAGCAGGACAAACAGTCCTAACAAACAGACAAAGGAGGAAAGAGTCCCCATTTTGTTTGCGAAAACCTAAACAAACAACACGCTCCTCTTCCTCTTTACTCGGACTATTATCTCGCGGGAATTCTTCATCACGCGAGACTGTTTCTAAATGTTTTCGTGTGTTTAAGTGCTCCTCGTAACTTCTTAAATGCATGTTTACATTTTGCAGGTGATAATGCATTATTTTTATATTTATATTTTTTTGAATTCAAACGTTCTTGTTATCGTGATTTGTTTAGGCTAGACCACTAGTGACTGGTTTTGGAAATAAGTTATGTTAACATTTAGTGTCCTTTTAGTTTCCTTTGCCACACTTCATAATTATGTGCATGCAACTTTGTGATATACTGTATTGTGTTTTTTTTCTTTTTATCCCGGGTTTTGAGTATAGTTAGAGCTTGTGTGTATGTTATTTCATTAGGCTTCTTTATCAAATCAAGCTTTATAGACTACTTTTTGTAGATGCATTTTACTTAGTTAAGTAGACAGTATTAGCATAGACATCACAAAATGTAGACAGGCAAAATAAACACATCAACCCATCAACTGTATTTGATCATGAAAATCATTTGTACAACCGGATGCTGAAAAAAATCTCTTACATAGAGGTAAAGTAGGATTTCACTCAATTAGAACAAAGGCGCTTGAGGGAACATGATTTATTCAACAAATTTCAATAGCAGTTGATGTGTCTGCAAATATGGCCAAAGCATTCGAAATTAGTGACAAATTATACACTGACATCTTACAGATTAAAGTTGTTGAATTCAACTGTTGTCAGGCTTTTAGAGAAAATTATGGCGATAAAATTGTTTAAATTATGTAAAAAAATGAACTAAAATAAAGAAAGTCTTTCATGTAAAAAAACAATAACTAACTAAATTAGATCAATGGGCTGTTTTATCATTATGATTTGTTACTATTTATTTTGCTGAATTTATTAATTTTATTAATCTATTTTTATTTATTTAATTTTGTAGGCTACCGCATGTAGGCCCATGGCTACTACGTTTTCAGACCTTGTTGGGTCGGGTAACTCCTACTGTGTTGTGGCCTGTGTCATTTCCGACAGCACCTAAAGGCAACATTAGTAGCTACTTGTGCATCTTGTAGCGTTAGTGCTTGCTACAGCTAGCTTTATCAAACAGATTTGTCACAGTTGTGGTTAGAAAGAAAACTAATATTAATTGAGTAGGAACAAACGACTTGAACCAAGCTAGCAGTGCGCTTAATATATTCATTATGAAACGATGATAACGTATCCAGGTACCGTACGGTAATTTAGCTAATAGCAGTTAGCACTGGTTAGTTCTGGACCTTGTTGACCTGAACATTGTTTTCGGAAGACCAATTCTCTTTAATTGAACAAAACTGAACTGTATAAGCACCTGTTTTTACAAACTAACCAGACTACTAGGTGGCTTGCTACTTTGTATCTGAAGATGGACAAGTTTGTAGTGCGGCTTCCAAAGGGGGAAACACCTAAAAAATTGAAAAGCAACGAAAAAATATACAAACAAACTACAATTGAATCTTTACGGGTGAGCTATCGTTACTACACGTGAATGATCAGGCAAAGCCATTGTGACTGTGTGACAGATTTCCGTAGTCATGCATTGCCCTTGTGTTTGTTTCAGAGGGTGGTTGTAATTGAGGATATCATGCGCTACAAGTCCATGTTGGATCTGCCAGAACAGAGCAAGGATAATCTGCTGACTGCCCTGACAGAGCTGAGCAAGAAGATCCCTTCCAAGGAGGTGCTCAAGTCCACTAAAATAGGTAGACTGACGAAAATTCATGTTAAGAAGTTATTTTACAAATTGCTCGTTGCAATAAATGGCTGTGTAGACCATTGACACAAAACACTTGATATTAAGTGATATTAAGTAAGTAACATGATATTAACTTTACATTGTATTATTTCATATATATATATTAGAGACTGTAAAACAACAAAGGCGATGTAGAGTTCTTAAAGTGGCCATATATTATGAAAATAAAATCGAGCATAATATGGGCGCTTTAAGTTGAACATACAGCATGGTTACAGTTCCCCAAGTTGTCTTTCCCTGCTGTTACAGCAGTATTATTACTTAAAAGATCAAACAGATCAATCAGAATATTGTTTACCTCATGTATGCCCGGTCCATTATCATATGCATATTACACAAATTAGTTCAACACATTATAAAAAAACTCTCTCTTCTAAGGTCACACCGTCAACAAAATGCGCAAGCATTTGGACCCTGAGGTGAGTTCAATGGCAGCAAAGGTTTACATTGAATGGAGGACATTCATCGAGGAGAATTCCAATAAGCCATCTCTTGAAGTGCGCTCCGACAAACAATCTGAAGGACTCAGGAGCAACGCTAGAAGACTTATGTCTGAGGCCCTTGAGGTCAAGGTGAGACAGAGCCTCTCAGTGACTACTCATTCTGTTTACCCCATCTCTAATTTACCTTTTATAATATGTTGGTTGTGATATTTAGGCAATGGTGGAATATGTATTCTGATCCTTTACTTAGGTAAAAGTACTACTACCACACTGTACAAAAATACTCAGTTACAAGAAAAAGTCCTGCATTGAAAATGTTACTTAAATTAAAGTAAGTCTGTATCGTCAGGAAAAGTACTTCAAGTATTAAATATAAAAGTACTCAATGCGGACAAATCCTTGCATTTTAGAAACTGGAAACAATCAAAACAGTTCCGTCAATCAGCTAACTGTTTAATCGGCCAATCATTTCAGCTGGCCTTGTAGGATTGTATATATTGTTGGGTAGTTTAATTTATAATAAACCATCTTATTTTCTAAACCACGTGTGTTTTGTGTGCAAAAATCTGAATCTGTAAAGTAACTAGTGACTAAAGCTGTCAGATGAATGTAGTGGAGTAAAAAGTACAACATTTCTCTCTGACATTTAGTGAAGTAGAAAGCAAGAACAGGAAAGACTTAAGTAAAGTACAAGTACCATCAATTTGTACTTGAGTAAATGTACTTAGTTACATTCCACCACTGTATTTTGGGAATATAAATTGATGCAGAATTCCACAAGTTGAACAAATTAGACAAACTGTCTTTTCTCATGTTACTTGTTACCGAAAATACAGTATGTGTTAGATGCAAGTCCATTGACATCTTTTTGTATACCTGTTTAATTATGTGTGTTCTTTTTCTTTTCTCCTCTGACCTACAGGAGGATTCTGGCCTCATAGACAACATTGAGAGAGAAGTGTTTCACCAGAGCTCCCGGTTAGTCAGCACGTCATACAGACGCACTGTTAGAGCACTGGTGTTTGCCTTCAGACACAACCCTGACATCAGAACTCAAGTGAAGGACAGCACTGTGTCAGTCAACATGCTGGTTTCTAACTACAAGAAATAGCTGGTATTGAAGAACTATGGTGATTTCACTTAAACATTGTCAAAAGGTTTTGATGCATACACATTTGATGTTTTTAATAATTTTTCTTTATTTTCTGTAAATGAGATATAAAATACTTTTACACTGTGGCACATCAGCAGCCTTACACTGTTTATGAATACATGTAAATCACAATCAAGAATATGTTATATTTATTGTTGATGATTATGACAAAGCCATACCTTTGTGCTGGACTCAGAAGTTTTTTTTTTGTTTATCATCTGTTTTTATACTGTGGGTGAACATTTTCATTCAAAATATGATTGAAAATATGACAAGCGTTTGAGTCCTTTCTTTGTTGGCTAAGATCATATGTATATTTATTACTAAAGCAGCACCAGCCAAACAATAGCTATCACCATGAGAATAACAGCCAGAACACAGATGCTAATGAAGACAATATCACTCAAATCATGAGCCACAGCTTCTGGGTGCCCGATATTGTCATTACTGTTTTTGTCAGTTTGCTGGTTCTGCTCCTCGAGACGACGCTCCTCTGCTGAAATGATAGACACTGATGCTATCTTCCGCAGGGCGTCACACTGCACTCTATATTCTTGCACATTCTGCTGCTTCCCATCAGAGAAATCAATGTAGAGTTTGTTTACCAGCACTGTGATGTTCCGATATTGCTGTAAGGAATCAAGAGTTAAAGCATTAATAGAAGCACATCACAAATGTCTTTAACAGCAAAACGTATGATAAATCATTGCCTAATACAGGGGTCTTCAACAGGGGGTCCGCGACCCCTAGGGGGTCCGCGGAGGTACTGCATGGGGGTCGCGAAAGTTTTGGTTGATTAGACTTTTTTTTATATTCCCCCCCCCCCCCTGCAAGTTTTTCCACCAATTGAAATGTCTTTAAATACACATTAACATGAATTCAACACACTGTACTAAACAGATAAATGGAGGCAGAAGATGTCTTTCAGTCATCAATGCACACATGGCACTATAGGACCAGTTTGATATAACACAATTTTATACAATATATATAACTAGGGGGTCCCCGCTCCATCTCGCCATCAGTTTGGGGGGCCTTGGCCTGGAAAACGTTGAAGACCCCTGGCCTAATATGATGCACCAGTAAGTGATATGTGACTTTGGCTAGTCACCTGGCCTGCAGTACCGCAGTTGACAAACTGAGCAAGGATCTTATACGAGGTGGCGGTCAACTGTGCTGCACAGGTTGGGTCTCCCAGATAGATGCTCTCACGGTCCAGCTGTGGTAGGGACTGCTGTGGTATCAATATGGTGAATTCTGATCTTGTGCAGCTAACGTTTACAGGTACCACTTGGATTAGGGGGGAAAGACAGTTTTGTTTACATGGGAAAAGCTTGCAGAATTTTTTTTTTTTCATGAGTATATTTAGCTGAGATCTAGACTGACATTGTGAGCAGTAGGGCGTGCTTGACAGCACCCACAGAGAACATTTACCTCCAAGATAAGATGCAGTGAACCCTCTGTGAGCCACATTTCTGTCTGTGCTCAGGACCACCAGCAACTTGTTGCCCTTTGAGACGAGAAAGGGAGGTTGCTCCCTGCCACACCAGCGTCCCAGCAGGGTATCTGTCTGACTGCCCCCGTCGTAAACTGCAACAGAGTCGTAGTCACATTTGTCTGACAGACTGTGGCGGTCTTCCAATTCCATGACGGGGAAGTAGAGTTTGATGCGGTACCCAGCTGCTAGAGTGATGCTCCAGTGGCAGTTGATGTTGTTTGGGTAGATGTTTGGGAAATGTGGGCTGGTGAAGTTGCCACTTATAGCTGACAGGACCTGCTGACATTCAGCTGTTAAAGAACATTTGATCAGATAAGAAAGTCTTTTTGATTTATATTAGATTATTACAGTGAGTTCAATTTAGTATTTAGTTTTAGGATGCTGCATCCACTGTTTGATACAATTGACTCTTGCAAAGATTTATGTTTATAGAAAGTATTTAATTGATTAAAAAAACTCTTTTTACTCCATGTATTTCCCAAGATGTCAAACTATTCCTTTAAAAGCATTGCATTTTAAAGGTTTTTAACACTTCTACCTATAAATATCAAACAAGTCAAGATTAATGATACAGTAAATGTGATTGTAGGTTCACTTTTGCAACTGTGTTTTAGGATTTTCACCCTCTTGCCAGTTGGTCTATGCTCGACAAGGTCACATAGGGACAGTCTGTGATCGTCTGTTATGTTATTTAGAGTTTTTCAATCAAGCTTTAGGACTTTTACTCTGAAGACTTCAAGGAAGGCATGGTGTGAAATGGATGATCAGAGATAGTGCTTTGCATTTTAGCAAAGGTGTTCAATTTTCAATTAGTCAGATGACAAGATCTTTTGCGTCATGTTCTAGGTTGTTCATGTGCCTTGTTTCAAACTTCCAGTATGATGTAATGTGTTTTTTCCCTTCTTTCTTGGATTTCATGGCAGCTTTTCTGTTCTGAATATGTGAATGAATAGGATTTTTGCAATAATGGTTGCTTTTATTTAAACCGGAAAGTGTAAGACTAATAGTATGTCACATTAATAACTGTCCTTTTTTAATTTTCTATTCTTGCCATTACACCCCAAAACATAGAATGGTGGAATACAACTAATCACATGAAACTTTCCTACCCGAGTAATAATAGGCCTTGAACCCACGTCCACCAATGTTGAAGTCAGACTTGAAGATTACCAGAAGATGGTTGGAGGTGGTGACTATGTTGGGGGGTTTATCTGCTCCACAGTATTTTCCCAGGTGGCGATGGGTAACTGTTGGGCCATCAAACACAGCGACAAAGTCAAAATTACATCCCTCGTTGTTTTCCAGCTGGAAGTCCAAAAAGACTAAGGTGACCACACTGGTGTTGGATACGTGGATGGCCCATGAGCAGTCGGCGTTATTGCTGTATTCCTGAGGGTAGCCGGGACTGGAGATTACACCTGATAGGCCAGTTAGGACTCCGCCACACATATCTACGGGGCATGGAAATCAAACTCAGAACCATCTTATATTTGTCTTTGTGAAAAAGAATAACACTAAAGAAGACAGTTAATGGGTTGCAATAATATTCAAGGTCTCTAGAGGATCCATTTTAATGACGTTGGTGATCCCCTGACTTTTCCTTCAGCACCACTATGAGATTATAGCCCTTTTTACTGAAATATTGCAAGTATTGCATGGGTTGCTGTGAAATTTGGAATTCACATTCCTACTCCCGGGAGGATGAACTGTAATAATTTAGATTCACTGACCTTTCATCTAGCGCCATCATTGGGTCAAATTTAGCTTTTTTGACTAAATGCCTGTAAAAACGAATGGCATTTGCATCAGCCTTAGCTGTACTTTGTGATTAGTGCAAATTAACACGTTAGCATTTTAAACTAAACTCAGATGATGAACATGGTACATCATACCAGCTAAACAAAAACATATAGCATTATCATTGTAAGCCTGATAGCATGCTGATGTGAGCATTAAGCTCAAAGCACTGTGTACATCCTCACAGAGTCACAAGGATGTCTTTAGACTCATGGTCTCGTTTCCGCATAATGTTTTGGTGACATCTAAGTTCTCGATTGAGTTTAAGGTCAAGAAGATTTAGCTAAAAGACTTGGATTGCCTGAAAAAAATCATCTCAATATTAGGGCAGTGAGCCCACTGACCCCTGTCATATTGCATCAAATATAACAAGTTACCTTTTCTGTAGCCAACATTGAAGCCCCTGTAGGCCACATGGCGGTCTGAATGGAAAATAATAGACATGACATTCCATGAAGAGGTGAACTGTGGAGGGGAGATGTCACCACAAAATGTCCCAAGGAGGTTCCCTTCATCCTCAGATTTGCCATTGTAAATCTTTATGTAGTCATAAGCACAGTTGGCATGGTATTCCAGCTCAAAGTGGTGAAAGGTGAGAAGGACGGAGGAACCCTCTGCCACCACAATTAGCCAGGAACAGTCAATGTTGTAGGGATACGGGCCCGGGAAGTTTGGACTGGAGATATTGCCAGATGGAGCAGAGAGGATCCCTCCACATTTGACACCTTATAATTACAAAAAAAGTTTCATTTGATCTCAAAAGCAAAATATACTCAATAAGATTCATGCTCTTTCCTTGCATACTTATTCTACTTTTTTTCTAAAAACCTGATACAACCTCTGAAAGGGCATTACAAGCTGACATTGAACAATTGACTGCCTAACTTTCTCTATATGTACAGTACCTGCAAGATAAAGCACTTACTTCAAATTTAAGCTTTGCTCCATCAACATAACAAATAGCAACTCACCTTTTTTAGAATCAGCCTTGTCAACAAGCAGTAGTAAATGAATCAGTATAGCCAACCTGAGCCTCATGTTGTTATTGTTGATTCGGCTTTTGTCACGCCTCAGCTACAATACGAGTAGAGACAAACAACGGCAGTGTCGGAGCACACAGCCTTGAGACATCAGCAGTGGTGCCTGTAGAGGTAATAGGACTTTGAAAAATTTATCCACAGCAGAGTGAGAAACCTGATACCTACATAGGCCACACTTCAGTCTCTTCGCTAAATTTTAATGACTGATATCCAATGAGCATCAGTGGCTTGTCAGGACACTGTTTGGAGAGATGCTATACATTTTTAATGATGGTCTCTCTCATACAAACACACACACGCACACGCACACACACACACACACACACACTGTGAACACCAGCTGCAAGTAGAAAGAGACAGGAAGAAAGAGAGAGGATGATCACATTTGTGACTAATATTAATGGCCTCATTAGAGTGTTGTAAGGGGGAAAAGATCCTAGAACTATTGATGTTGTGGAGTAAGGGGCACTTTGTAAACTTTGTTTTTCTTGTGTTGGATCCGACACTAAACATCAACATTTTATCTTTGAATGGGAATGTAAGTCCAAGAAGAAATGCCCAAGTTTGTTATATATGTATAGCGTAGGAATAAAATGATCAATATCTCACTTTTATTCACTTTTACCAATGCTTTGTTGCTATTATAATAGCTGCTACTACAAGGTTTCTAGCAAAGTTACTGGATATTAGAAGTGCAGTACATTATTTAGCTTAAAAGTTTATTCTTGATCATGGAATTACAGTAGTAGTTTGACAAAAAATTGTTCTGTGTTTCCCCAGAAACAGACCATGAGATGTGGCTGACAGTTCCAGAAAATGGAAGATGACTTTGAGTTAAGATTTCTTTGCAGACGTAGAATATATCCTTAAATCCATCAATTAAAGGAATAGTTTGACAGTTTGGGAAATATGCTTATTTGGTTTCTTGAATTTTAGATAAGCAATTACTACCATCGTTTCTGTCCAGAAGGAAGCTAAAGCCAGGAGACATTAGCTTAACTTAGCTTAGCACAAAGACAGAAATGGGGCAAACAGCTAGGCGGGCTCTGTCCAAAGGTAAAGTGACATCCTGGAGTCTCTTAATGTTAAAAGCAAACTGTCTCATGGCTGCAGCCTCATATTTAACAGCCAGATTGGTATTGAACTTCTCATCTAAGTCTCAATGTATACCCCGCTGTTCCTTGAAGTGTCAGACACCCCTCTAATTTTCCATCATATTGTTGTCATCTTGCATTTAAATTTGACTTAAGTAAAAGTGTTAAAGCATTTGCATTTTAATTTAATAAAAAATATCAACTGTGAGGAACGTTCCCTGTTGCAGCTGTTTCTGTTACAGCTGAGGCATACACTCTGCAGCTTTGAGAAGGAGAAAGTTACATCCTTTACATCCTTCATCCTGTTCTATTTAAATTTGCAAAGGTGCATCATACTGTGTAAATAAATAGCTTATCATACAGTTTGTTTTGCACACACACACAAAAGTACCTTATTGAAGCGGACAGCTGCAACGAAATAACGTTGTATAAAATAATGAAGTCTTACAGAATTGTACCCAGTACTTTATACCTCAAACTGCTTATTTGACTCCACCTCTGTTCCACTATTTTTATCAGACAGTAGAAGTCACTGCAATGCGACTGCAAGGTGAGCCAATTTTGTTTACACTTTAGTTGTTTCTGAAACAAATGCTACAATCACTCTCAGAGAGAGATTTTGTTGTATTTTCCAAGTGCTAATCATAGCCCCTGACTCATTCCACTTGGTTTGGCTTATAACTGAACAGTGGAAGACATAGTTAGTAAAAATAATCATGACTCAGTGGAACATACAGGGAGATAAAGTATTCTTAGTAAAAACCTATTCTGCAAATAAATGTTTGCTATTTCATTAGTGCTGTGAAAGGCAGGACTTTATTGAGAACATCTAATGGCTTCAGTGAGCAAAGCTTATACCTACAGAGACCTTCTAGATGGGGCTGTTGCACTATGAAAACATAGTGAAAATCACCACTGGCTTTCAAAAAGTCATGCAGAACTCCAAGCTGAAATAAATAGGAATGTGATTAAAATCAGTCAAGTGTTTTTCACACAGCGGTTCCAGAAACGAAAATGAACTGCTTTGCCTTTGAATTTTAATTCTGTCCTCTCTGAAAGCTTGTCATTGTCTCAAGGATGTGAGCACTGGTTGTGTGGATGTGTTTCAGAAAGATACCGTTTGTTTAGAGCAATTAAATAACCTATTAGCAAGTAAACACTCAAAAAACAAATAAGGTTGAAACTATTAGAAACTTCCAGCAGAATAAAGGGGAACGTCAATCAAAGAAATAGCAGGCTTTTGACCTGGGATAGCTCTTGAAACTTAATTGAATGTTTTTGTTACAATTGGTTGCATTTAGCAGTGTAACAAAAACCATTATTAATACCCTGAATCATAGGTAGATGGGGTTTACTGTGGGAGGTGAGAGAAGTGTCTAGTGTTTGTGTTGTTGTGGGCATTTGACATGGCATCTGGCATCTTTTGATCCAAATCATAAGAATTGAATGAATCTTGATATTTGTGTGAATTTGGAAACATTTTAATTAAACATAATCTCTTTATAAAAGATATGTTTTCACATCAAAACAGATTATGTTAGATTCTGCTACGTATATGCAGGGACTGCTGGTAACTGCTCACACTGATTAATGTTCTCCAAAGCTCCTGACAGTCAGGAGGATATGAAACGAATATACAAGCATATATGTCACAGGACAATAACAAGTTAATGTTTCTGACACAGCCTGCAGCTTGTCAGAATATCGTCACCTGTATTCAGGGTGATATGGTTTCTTGGTTAGCACGATATGTCTTTCAATATTTTTTTCTGCATGGGGTATTTCTGCAGAAAGAGCTTAAGGATGACCTTGAATCAATTCATGCTGCATTCTGTTTAGATGTTTCATCCATTTGTTTTTGCTTTGCAGTTGGTTTGGGTTTTGTTTGTGTGCAGATTTCAGTAAAAGCTAACTTTCTAACAACAACAACAACAATTCAATCACAATATGTATCACTAAGGGTGCACAATTCAGAAAATGTCACGATTCGAGTCAATATTGATTTTTAGGCTCAAGATTTGATTCCAAATCAATTTTTGGTTAAACAATTCTCAACTAAAAAAACCTTTCACAGTATGTAACTGAAGTTAATTTCCCCATGTGATAGTATACACGTCTTCACAAAAAAAAAGGATTTTTGGAATTCTATGAATCAATTTTGAATCTGTAGAGCTTGTATTGCAATACAAATGTGAATTGATTTTTTTTGCACACCCCTACATACCACAATCCCATTTCTATAGCAGTGGAGGCATTTCATTTTTTATACAGGAGTGGACCAGTCAAACTGAATGAATGCAGAGGAAACATTGTTACAACCGTGTACCTTGTATTCCCAGCTGGTGCTCACTTACAGGCAGAAATGTTGTTGTTTTCTCCTCGCAGTGATTTTCTCTGGCCACTTTGTTACATTTCCAACCTCTCTCTCTCTCTCTCTCTCTCTCTCTCTCTCTCTCTTTCTCTTTATCTCTCTCTCTCTCTCTCTCTCTCGCATTCAGCAAAGGACAATATTGATATGTCATTGCACCTGCAATTCAAGTAGTTCACAGATTGGATTATGAACTAAAATGAGCTCTGCCTCCCTCTATAGTTAAGAGGGCAATGGAATCCGTTATCTAGGTTAAGCAACTAAAAGGAGAAAAAACTTCCCTTGACAACCTCTACTTACCTTTACCTTGCTACATTAGATGAGATGACATTTGTTATGCTGCTGGTCGTTTTTGTCATTAATTGAATATACTGAATAAGTACCAAAGCTTCACAGGAAATGGCCACAGAAAAAGTAAAATGCAAATAATTAGACATTGTCAAGTCAGTGCTTGCAGAGGCTTAAATAGAAGATATAATGTTTATTTACGTATGACGGATTATGGAGTCTGGAGGGTTTAGCGACTCGAGCCAGAGCAAAACTTTAAATACATACAGTATTGTTTTAATGGTAAAGTGTTAAGTGGCTTGTAACTGTTTATTTACATGGAGACTGGTGGTTTGGTCCATCGTGACATTGTATTAGCTGACAAATAACACTTTTGGTTCCTTCATCTCCTTATCCTCTCTTTAAATCTCGTCTCTGTGAAAACCTCTATTGGTGTTGAGACCTGAAGTCAGTAAGGAATCAGTCAGTTGGTCAGTTAGTCCATCATGGCGTGTTAGCTGACGAATAATGCCTCTTCTCCTTTCTTCCTCTTCTCTTATCCTTTATTTCTCTCCTCCTTATCTTCTCCTCCTCCTGTGCAAGTACGTGTTGCTAAAGTGATTCAACAAGGGTTGAGTAAAGGCCATCATCACCACAGGTATGATTAGGAAAAGCTGATCTGAGCTAACTTGAGAGGATAACACAGCCTACAGTAAAGTCTGCATACCATCCAATCCAATAAATGCACAGTATAAAATATAAAGTACACTAAATACAGGTATATTTTTCAACTTTTTTAATTTTTAATTTTAATTTTTACAACTGATGTAGGAGACATACTTTTTGTACAACACACCTTTAGCAGCTTGGTGGTATTTTATAAAGTGACCATGATCTATTTTTGCAATAGCAATGTATCAAGTAAAATTGGGGAAGTTAGTAGTGATGTTTTTTTTAAAGAAGTTGCCGGATAATTCTGGAATCTGCAGCTTCATACACAAGATGCGTTCAGGCACAGTATCAAGTGTGTGTCACCCGCGAATTGGCAGCGATCATGCCAGTCCATAGACCAGCACACAATATAAGGCCTGCAAAACTGTATCTGTTTCTAATGAAGAATGGAAAACGGGCTGAAAACCACCTGTGTGTAACGTTAGATACCCTGCTTCATCGAGTTTCAGCTCACTGTTTAGTTGGCCCGCAAGTTTACTGTTTTGGTTTACTCTCACCGATATCATTTTCGGCTGTAGCCTAGTAACATCAAAGTCTACGACCGCAGCAGACGGACAAAGTTAGCGGCTAGGCCAAGTAGACAGAAGAACAATCCCAAATATATGTTTCTACCTAACTCCTGGATTGGTAAGTAAGCAACTGCTAAAAACGTTTGCCATATTAACTTAAAATATGTGTTCACAGCTTGTTCCAGCTGTACCACTTATTTTAAGTGGCCAAAAAGAAGTTTAACTGCAGTTTTGTACCATCAAATCTTTGCAACATTGATGTTTGCTCATTTGCTAACTCTGCTCCTCGTGCAGCATTGCATAAGAAAGCTAGCCTGCTAACGGTCTCATAATGTCTCTTCAGGACCGTTTTGTGAAGAAATAAGTGGATTGGGGGTCTCTTATCAACTGTCTCAAAGATGTGCTTCGAAGTTCGAATGGGGTTTTCCTACCTTAGCTGTGGGACTGATGTTGACTCTTCCCAAACAAATGCCAGGCTAAGGTAAGTGCTTCTGCTAATAAGTTACAACTTGAGCCACAGTGCTAATTCTGTTCAGTCAGGCCAGCAACACGGCTAATGTGCAATGTCGTGGTGTTGGGTGTTTGCAAATTCACGAAATGCTGCTGCTAGCTTTATGTGCAATTGTGAACAATTTTGTTATAGTGACAGCGGAAAAAAAAAAAAAAAAAAAAAAAAAAAAATATATATATATATATATATATATATATTTATATTTATATTTCTTTGGGTTACTTTTTGTTTGGCATGTGTATTATGAAGCTTCATGCTGTTGATGTTTGATGAGATAAAGAATAACTTGGATAGATTTCCAAGTTCTTTCCTTTTACCCCATTGTACACCCGGGTCCCTAATAGAGGCTATTGTGTTGCTCTAAACATGATTGTTGCCTTGCACACAGCCTCTCCTCATAATTATTTGCCCGTAATATTGTCTTCATGGGAGGCTTTTTTTTAACTGAAAACTGAATATTGTTTCAGGTGTCCCATTTGCTTACTTCAAACCAGGTCTCTAGACGGCAACATTGTCAATTGGCTTTAAACATTGTTGTTTTGTATGCAGAACATTTGCACGTTATTTTCTTGAAATATTGGCTTCATGGGAAGCTCAATGTGGCTTTTGCCACACATTGGTAAGGTAGGCTGGTTATCAACATTTTCTCCACATGCTTCACACTGAGTGAAGCGTCATTGATATAATACAACATAAAGTCTAAGCAGTAGGTTTGTGTAATAAGTACGAGACAAGCCAGACACATTTTATAATATTGACTTGGTATCTTAGGCATTTTTGGGTGAAGAGGTTTAATATTATCACTCCATAGACTGGATAAAATATGAATGTAGCCTCTATGACGTCACCAAAAGGTTTCTGAAGAACCAAAATTAAGCTAAAAATGGGCGGCTGCTGGTACCTCCAGCTGTTGCCATCTTGGCAGTGCCTGACGTTGGCTAATCCAAAAATGGGATAAGAGGTGGATGCACGGGTGGACCCGAGGTGGGGTGAATGAAGCCTGCAGTTTACGCTCGCCTCCTGTGAAGGAAGCCCACCAGTCACTCAAAGGGGAACACTCCTAATTATGCAGAACTTTAACTTAATTTCATTAAATCTGGGGCATTTTAACATGAGGGATGGGGATTTACTCCCTTTTGGAGCAAGCCTTGAGTGACCACTCGATAAAATGCAGTTTTTGGCCTTCTGCATTAACTTTACCTTTTTTACACCTACAATAACAATCAGAGCCTGTCAGTGGCAAAAACAACAGCTTTTAGCGGATGCACATTGACGTTGCATAATTGCCCTTTGTGATTACATCGCAGTCCGGTTCACGGCTGTCAGCTGCAGTGCTCTCGCTCAATACTGGACCAATTTAAAGAAATGTTATCCCAATAAGTCACGTAGACATAAACACATGGGAAAATTTGGTCCAGGTTGGAAAAGACCAAAGTTTCCCTTTTTAAGATGTGTCTTCATTATGAAATTCTCACTTTATATTTCTTCTTTTTATTAAAAATAATATTTTTTTAAATTTAAATGTCAAATCATATTTGCTTTGTCTAAGTTGATATAAATGTAACTCATTGTGTTAAATGTGATGTCGTCTTGTATCAATTGCAAGCCCTCAAATTAAATCAAATCGTATTGTGGGAGAATTTGATATCGGCCAATATTCTATGTATAGAATCAATATTATATTGTGATTAAAAACATGTGATTTACACCGCTAAGACCTTGCTCAAATTGATTGACAAGCCTTTTAATACAGACACTAGACAATTTTCTCGTATTTTCTGATGCTTTTTGTCTACATCAGTGAATCCAATATTAATCAGTTTAGCTTTTCTAATTGTGCAAGTTATTTTGTAAGGCACAGTTTGAGGTGTCCTTTCATCTGTGACAAGTGAAGTGTTTCTGTATAATGATAATATACAGTGGGTACGGAAAGTATTCAGACCCCTTTAAATTTTTCACTCTTTGTTTCATTGCAGCCATTTTCCAA
>NC_048418.1:10800649-10815503 GCF_013103735.1 Etheostoma cragini
GGAAAAAGGCTGCAATGAAACAAAGAGTGAAAAATTTAAAGGGGTCTGAATACTTTCCGTACCCACTGTATATCATCTTTTTATAGAGCAAACACACAGAAGTATAACATCAAAAGCTGAGCTCTATAAATCAATTCCAACAGGGGCGTCTACACGGCTGTGTTGTTTTGGGCAAAAAGCGACAGCTTTTTAATTAATCACTCACATAGTGATGCTGCCGTGTAAATACTCCAGATAAACAGGAACTCCAAGGGGTTGCAGGGTGGGGGGGGATAGAAGAGCACCCTGGCACATAAACAGAGTACAATTATGGCCCTTAGCAAGAGCACTTGATTAAGCTGTCTTAGTACCCTTTACTCACTGGGTACTAAACATCTGACTCACAATGCATGAGCTATATCAGAAAATTGCACTTGCTATGATCTTGCATGAATATTCACACAAGTAATTAAAGGAAAGGAATGATGAAGTGGATGGACTGATTTCATTACAGGAATCAGTGATGCAAGATGCAGCTCAGTTACTCAATGACAAATATGATGACAGTGACTTGACAATATTAGTATTATGTTACTTGTGTCTTAATGACGTTTTGATCTTTTTAAGTGAGTCAGTTTAACATATTGAGATATTCTTCCAAGAAAAACAAAAGCACTGGTTGTCTTAGCAGATGCACCAAAACAACATATGTTTACGTACAAGTGACTAAGTCCTCTCACAGCTGTAGGTGTTGTCTCCGGTCGAGACGGACCAAAGGAGCAAATAGTGTGACATTGTTATAAAACCACAAGGTCTTTGGAGGGAGAAGGTTAGGATGGTTGGATGGGTCAATAATAAATTGCTGTTTGTTGTCGTTTTCTGTCTTAAGTTAACACGGGTTTTCTTTAAACTATGACCATGATTGTTTTAAAACCAAATAATGCTGTTTCCCTAAACCTAACAAAGTCTTTTTTTTTTGTACCTTTTAACCAAACCTCTGTTCAACATATCCTAAATATACTCATGCCCTTAATGCACTACTCATAAGTGCCATTTGTTTTCTGGTTAATATGTACGAAATGTATCCTGGTTAGGTTACAGGTAAAATACAGAATACTAAGAACCTGTAACTTAAGGTCAAACATTGAATGCCTCACTGCCATGTTAACTAGAACTGGGAAATATGTCTATATTATATCGATATTGTGATATGAGACCAGATATCGTCTTAGATTTTGGATATCGTAATATAATATGTGGTGTCTTTTCCTGGTTTCAAAGGCTGCATTACAGTAAAGTTACGGCATTTTCTGAACTTACTGAACTGTTTTAACGGTTACATAATTTGCCTTTACCCACTTAGACATTATATTCACATTAACGATGATTGTTTATCAAAAATCTCATTGTGTAAATATTTTGTGAAAGCACCAATATTCAACACTACAATATTGTTGCAGTATTGATGCTGAGGTATTTGGTCAAAACTACTGTGATATTTTCTCCATATTGCCCAGCCCTAATGTCAACAGAACTGATATGACCTTTGCCTCATTGGAGCTAGGGCTGCTCAATCATGGAAAGAAATCCTAATTCTGATTATTTTGGTCAATATTGAAATCAGTTGTTTAACAGGATAACTCATTGAGTTTTGGAAAGCATTTATTGAACTCAAACAGTAAAAAAGTTAGACAAATCAACAGTTAAAACAAACTACCTTGAACTGTGAAATTTCCCTTAATTTCCTTCCTGTTGTTACCTTCTATTGTTTTTTTCAGAATACGACAAAATAAGAGCTTACTTGCAAAGTCATTGTTTTTCTCGATAACATTATTTGCACAGCCCTAATTAGAGCCCAACCGGAAGCACACAGACAACATGGTGAGCAACATGGTGTTTCAGTGTATTGTGTTCTTACCGTATGCATACCTTAAGAGCCGTCTTTGGCCACAGTTTTCCTCCCTACTGTTGGTCCCCTTTGGCCTTGGTAGCCTTTTGGGTGTAAATCTGCTCATTGCTTCCTGACAGATGGCCTAGTGTACCGATCATTTCCAGGTCTGTTGGTGGCACCCAGCTGTATGTACTGCCTGGGAACATGCAGAATAGCCACAATGCACCTTATTTAATATTCACACTATATTTAGTTGCAAATAATGTGAAGTCTTGCATCGCACAACAATATTAAAACCAATTTCACCAGGCAAAGTACTGTTGGTGTTTCATATCAATTGTTTACATAATGTTGCATTAGACATGGCTTTGTTCAGCAAGAACAGTATAATCCATGAGATACTTGCTTGCGTTCACAGCAAAACAAAACGTGTATATCTTGTATGAGATACCAATTCAAAGTACTCTCGGAATAATCCACTTTACGTGAATTAACCGTTGGAGATAATCAACCCCTTATTGAGAACCAATGAAAACTCCTCCCAGGAGTCATTTGAAATGATGCCCACACCTATATTAATAGTTTGGGGGACAACAGCAGCGATGGAGACAGAAGGTTAACAGCTATTGCCCAGTTACACTCCTGGGATGCAGAATGGCCAATTACTGTGAATAATAGGGGTCTAATTAAATAGTCCCCCTCCCCAAAAATGTTTTCAGTATATGAAAACAGTTAGATATCGCTTGTTCTTTCTCATATTTTATCCCTCCTATGCTGTTCATATCTGTGAATCTCAGTGTTGTGGGAAGATCGTGCAGGACATTCATAAGACATGATTATTACTAGCATGCAGACCGATGGGAATCTGTTTGTGTATTTCTGTTTGTACATAGGGTTGTTTTGTGCTGTGTTCCCTCATTTATCAGAAGGCTGCCCTTCTCTGATGGCCACTGAAGCTCCATTAGTACCCACAGTCTTGATTGATGTTGCACAATACTGTGTTGGAAGGCCAGGATTGTTGTTCTGAACCAGCGGCATGCTTATTACAACATCTTTTCACCGTAGAAAAGGGAATTGCTATGCTAAATTGCCACGCTGATGTTGGGAGGCTCAGATTTGCATTGATGGTGAGCTCAGCAAATGTTAAAATGATTTACTCTTCAGGATTTTGTTTGCAAATGTACCATGTTTCTGAGTAAGAATAATGTTTTTGAAAACAGGGCAGTTTAGATAGTTTTTTTTTTTTATGAATATGAAGCACAAGTTATTTCATGTGGAACGGTTCTGGACCCTGACTGACAGACTGCACAAGCACTCCCTATTCAGATGACTGAGAGCTGTTAAGTGGTTACATTTGAGCTGGTGTAACAGTTGAAATGCTGCAAACCTGCGTGATTGTAAGGATGCAAGCAGTTATTGTGGGAGCTGTGACAGGCAGGGTCCAGTCTCCTTATGACCCCACTTATGAGCCAACTGAAACAACATATAAGTAGATGGATTTTTCTTTTTTCAAATTAAACAAAAACTGCTAACTTGAAGCCCACAAGTCAAACAGAATGACGTTTTCAGTGTCTGTGTTAAACATCCTTGATCACATGATAATGCCAGAAGGTGCTATTAAAATAAAATTGGTTAGTTCATGAGACCAGACACTGATTTCTTCCTGATGAAAACATACCTTTTCCACGTGATCTCTCCTCCTGCTCTCCTCAGTGTTTTCAGTCTCTTTTAGTGCTGTCTGTGTCAGCGAAATTAAATGTCTTGACAAATGTACGCTTAATGTTGTGTTGCAACTTTTCAATATGGCCTTTGAATTCTTGTCTGCATTCATTAGTGGGAGGCAATGGCTACGTAAGTACCAGAGCCAGCTGCCAAGACATCCATGCCGCGAGACAATAAGGGGAAATCGCCAACTCTGTAGCCTGCTGATGAGTACATAGTTTCTTTGATTTTGCATTTTGAAACCGAGATGTAAAGCTTGTAGCCCGCTGGACTGTCAAAAAGAAGGTGATTTAAATCATTTAAGTTTGGATTTGCTTTGTGCCAGCTCTGCTTTTGTTCCTTCCACAGTGGCTCTTTATTGTCATTATCAAGGTCATGAATGAGTCAGAAATGGAACTGAAAATAGTTATCAAATTGTCTTCTCTCTGTGTCTGAAGGGTTTATTGAAGGATTATTTGCCTAGTGTGGGCTGTTGATGATTAAGATGATGTTTTGAGATTATTTGTCTATACAGAGATGCAGTTAATACGAGAGAAAGGGGATGACATGCAGGAAAGGCTGAGTCAGATTCAAACTGACAGCCTTAACTAGCTCATCTTCCCACGCACAAACATTTCTGTTTTTATTGTTAAATTCATGCTGTTTGGCTGATGGTGTACATTTTTTCATCATATTTTCCTGCCAGCAGTATATGCATACCATTGCCTTCTGTACAACGACATGTGACAAAGTGCGTGATTGCTTTGCTGCATATTGAACGCACCATTTTAGTATTCCAGCGCTGCACATTATGACACCCGTTTCCACACATTAACCTTTCCCGAGTTCTTTCCTTCCCGTTGTGCTCATGTGTTCCCGGACTATGATTAATATGCCTTTGCCCTCATGTGATAAAATCTTGTGACTCTGCCTCCCTGCCTACCTACAACACCAGTCACCTTATTATTTTCGAAAGGTTGTACGGTCACTGAGCTTAGATTATTTCATTCGCTGTTCTACATCTTATGCCCCACATGTTCCTTTCCTCATTCAAATGTGTTTTTTCTCCAGGAATAGAATATGGAAATGTCTTTTAGCTTATGTGCGGATGATTTTTTTACTAAATGGATAGCCATTTCATTAACTTCCTACTAGAGCATTTTGTGTAGATGTCCTTGGTGTCTCTGAGCTGGTCCCTTTTTTTTGGGAAATAGTTTTTGATAAAAATGTTTCAGTAGCGTAAATATACTGTCTCCTTTAAGGGTTATGCCAGGTCTGTCTTTGGTGGTTTGGTTTTACATGTGTTAATCAATAGTTTTCTTTTTTTGGTTTAACTTCATGAAACCTGCGAGAACTCTACACACTCTGTGCGGGCTTTTGTGTTTAGACGTCATTACAATAAACATGAATAATTGACACAGCTCTGGTCTTATGAAATATTCATAGAAATGTATCAGCTGGATTTGTTGTTTGCGCTCGCCAAACATCGGACATCTGGAATATTATACCTATTATTCGTTGTGAATAATGCACAAATAATCTTTTATACATGACCATCTATTATTTAATAATTGTGCTGTTTTCTACATGAAAGGGGTAAAAAAAGTCATTGCTTCCCATTATCACATTTCACTAATCTGAACTACTGAAAAGGTCTTGCTGTATTAATCAAATTGATGAAATAAGACAGAATCTGTCGTTTCAGAGTTTAACAACTAAAAGATCAGTTATTTCTAACCTCTAGTTCTGTTAAAAACACACCAGAATCTGTCCTTAACATGCAATATTCTTTATTCTTTTTTCTGGCAATGTCAAAAATCTATAAAGCGAAGCATTAGCAGTTGTTTTCAAGGAGAAACTTTACTGTCCATGACTAAAGCAACCTAACTTCTCCATATTTCGATTCCAGCATGTGCTCAGACAAATAGCATTGTGCATTAACTAGAGTTAAAAGCCTAGCCTGACCAAATGGACCTATCTACACACAGATTTAGTTTTAATTTAGCATGGAGACAATGATGAAAAGACCAGCCTACAGCAAAACATGTTGTGGGGATGTTTTAGAACACTGGCTGATCTGAAGTATGACTACAGGAGAACAAGAGAAAGAAGGGATTGCTGATGTCTCCAGTATTACTCTGGGGAGACCATTTTGTTCTGCCAGGCAGACTTGCACAGCATCTCTTCTTGAGCTTTCCAACACATCAGCCATTTCACATTTCCTCAAAGCACGCTGTTATTTTCAGAGCGATGTTGTGAAAGATTCAGCATGTCCACAATCCATCTTTAACGGAGTGCACTATTTCTGTTTCTATGTGGGTACTCTACACTGCAAGGTAGCCAAGTAGCATGGGTGGAAAAAGTATATAGATCCTTTACTTAATAAATAATATTAAGGATAATCCTGTTTTTATTACATCTTGGCTGTTATTTTTGTAGTTTTGGCCATCATTTCTAACAATAATATCTGACATCTAGGAACATGGTCACATTGCTAAGAAGAAGTCTGCCAGGGCGAGAAACCCAGGCATTAAGATGATTGGGCAAGTTACTTTAAAAAAAAAAAAAAAACCCAGGCTTATAAACTCATGTTAGTTTAAAATCTATCACAGATAACATTTGCTTATGTCATGTGTGCACTGACATTCAGTTTTACCTTCAAATAAATTGATTTGGGTGATTTGGCTAAAACATTTACTTGTTTAGAGTTGAAACATATATTATATTAGTCAATTGATTTGAAGTTGAACAATCTACCAATATTTTAGTTTTAACCAGTAAATATTCACTAGTTCTACTTTCCAAATGAGAAATTAGCTACTTTTCTCTTACTTCATTGGGAATTAAATAAATGTGGGTTTTGTTCAATTAGTCGTACTGTTAGAAATTTAGCTGGCACCTTGTGATCAGGGAAATTGTGATTTTTCACTATTTTTCTAGAAGAAGAAATCCTTTAACAATCGCCATGGGGAAAAACATTTTTCAATAAAATGTTATTTACTATTTTGTAGAAAAGACGATTCCTCTGGAAAATATCAAAAAATGAATACAAAATTAAATAAATTGTTAATCACAGCCCTGTTCCCAGATTTCTGAATCTTTTATTGAGTACATTGTTATTATTATAGATAGAAATATTGGCGAAAACTACAAGAAATAAGGTCCCAGTTGCAAGAAACTGAATCAAGGGGAGTTATTCTTTCAAGTCCTTTCAGAATGATTTGAGGACATTGCGGTATGCTCACTTGTGGTACTTTATCACTTCCTCCGATCAAGTTTGAACTATTTGTCCTCTTATCTCAGGAGGGCACTTTGTACTCCTAAATAACTGTGCGGTGTGTAGTGTGTTTTCAGAGCAGAGAGGGACCCTGCATCTCACCGTGTGTGTGTACTCACTCAAAAGTGGGTAAATGTGCGTGTCTCTATCTGCGTGTCTGAACTATGCAGAGGCTATTAAAAGATGTACATGCTGTGCAGATGCCCTTTCTGTCATGGCAGGATCTGCTCCTAATGTCACCTTTTGTCACTGTGACTGACAGTATTGAGGGCTGCGAGGGAGGGGTCACCTGCTCCCCAACACAGGACCACCTGTCAGAGCCAGCAGGCTCAAAAGTGATGATGGTTAAGATCAATTTGGGGGCAGTGGACTTCACTTCAAGGATTTACGCTTCATGAACTCAGTGCTAGAGAATTCATTAGCTCTATTAGGCCAAAAGTTTCAAAGGGTAACAGTATCATTGACCTGAATAGCACGATATCTGTTGGAATCATCACTCACTTAATGTCCTGGATTCTGGATCTTTCCTCCTGGGTCCTGCTAGTCAACTTTCTTTTTAGCTGATGGCCCATATCTGCTTCATGACAGGATTTAATTTGCTTTTGGTCAGTGTCCCAAATCCCCTTGTGTGAAATCACTATTCCTACACATTTCACACATGTTGTAATACTAGACATGTGATGTCACTTTGTAGGGGTATTTCCTGGGAATAGGGGGCCCCTTGTTTCCATGGGATGCTCAGTGAAGCAGGAAATTGAAAAAGGTGGAGCAACAGATTCATAGACCATCACCTTTTATTAAGCCTTGTTTGCACAGACAGAAGTGAGTGTGTTCATTTCACGCTTAAAGTTACAAGTGTCAGCTGTACACACTTCCTTCTTAACTGCACAGGGGAGCCAAGACATGTCTGCTGTTGTCGTCATACGCCTTTTTAACAGATGGGGCAGATCACAGAACATAATCGCAGGATGCTTAGCTGTTGATGTACGGTGTGTTTGCACCTGAAGTCAGCGATCAACAGAACCAGAGAGGATTTTATGTTGATACACTGGTGAAAATTACCCTGTGATTGCAATGAATCAACCTCAGCATGAGGAGGATTTGGGATTTTTCAGAGAAATATAAAATCCCAGTGGAATACGTATAAACTTTACTCTGGGGGGGGAAACATTTACTATAGTGTCAGTGTTATTATCTTTCTATGTCTAGCAATGGAGGCATATTTGACAGAGTCACAATGGACACAATTATGTACAAGCTGAAAATGGCCAGTTGCTACATTAGTCCTGGATCACTGTGAAAAACAAATGGCCAGTTTCCCCTGCAGTGACCCCAACAGTCCTACTGTAGCACGGGTGGCCTAAAACACTCCAAACCCCAAGACTGAGAAGATGGAGTTTAAGAATATGCATGTGCATTGTGAACCGTGGCAATGAAGAGAAGCCTGTGCTGCTTGAGACAAAAGTAGGTCATGCAAGAACATCTTAAGGGACTGCTGTGAAATTATAAAAAGTCATTTGCTGGGAATTGAATTTCTAATGATCCTAAATGAAAATGGAGCTGTGAAAGTGTTCCGCTGCTGTGTGAGCCCCACTTTGTATGACCCCACTGAGACACTGAGGCGACACGGGAGGGTAGTAAAGGCAGGGTCTTATGAAAATGAATGGCACCATGTGAAAAACACATTTCATTGTGCTTGATTAAACTTTGTGGCTGCTTGACGAGGCCCACAGCTCTTAGATATGATGTAATTAGTTTACAGTGTTGGGGGATGGAAGGTTTTCTTCTTCATTTTCAATTACAGTAAACTTTTAATCTAAAAAGTTGACTACAGTAATGGTAAGGGGAACGTTGTTACTCAAGGTCCAACTGCTGGACTGACGTGCACCTCCAAAAATTCCAGCCTTTGTGTAGAGTGAGCACTGAGCAGCTTTAACAGTTATTGATTAAGGAATCAGCAATAACTTCTCCCACCCAGTTATACCCACCAAGAAAAGTTAACAGAAACCCAACTTTCAAAAGCTTTTTGATCTTCAGGCTACCACTGTCTGTAATGGATTAGTTCTGTTTGGCTCAACTAATGATTTCTTTCATTTTTGATCAATTTCTGGATTCACTGCTTGATTGTTTTGTCCTACAAAATGTCAGAAAAGGAGAAATTTCTCAGCTATGAAGTGGTGACGTCTTTCTTTTTTTACAGCCCAAATATAATTGACATTAATATAAAACAGAAAACACCACATTCTCACACCTGAGCAGCTGAAACTGTTGGTTTCATTTACATCAAATGTTGAAACAACTACTCCATTATTCGATTAGTCGGCAGACAAAATATAAACAGCAATGTTAAGATATTTTGGGGCACTTAGGCCTTTGACAGGACAGCTTAAGACAGAAAGGAAAGGGGAGAGAAGGGGAATGACGCAGCAAAGGGCTACATGTCGGTATCTAACCTGCGTCCGCTGTAGTAAGGACTAAGCCTTTTATGTGCACACTCAACCAGTTGAGCTACCAGGGACCCATAAACAGCAATTAATTGTTAATTGTAATAAGTCATTGAGCAAGAAAAGGCTCTTTCCGGTTTCTCAAATGTGAAGACTTGCTGCTGCAGTTCTTTGTATTGTATTATTGTAATACAATGCAAGTTCTTCCGTAATAAATAACAGAAGAATTGAGTGTGGTTTGTTAGAAAAAACAGTCTATTAATAGATAAATCAATCTATTGCTTCAGCAATTTTTGGGCCCTAAATTTACCATTTAACATAAATCTATTGTGCCTACTGATCAAAGTGTTAACATATAATAAGACACTGTCTGAAACTGCAGCCTTTTCCATGTTAAGGCAGTCTAAACAAACTATCTCTATGGGTGAGGTCTAGCTGGAATGCTAATAATCATTATTTGGCTGTGGAAATGTATCGATTATTGGATTTTGACCCATTACCTTGTCTAGACCTTTGTCTGTGTTTGCCTTTCCCCTTTGTCCTTAGTTATTCCCTTTTCATTATATTTTTCCTGTCCTTGTGCGTCCTGCAGCTGCTGCCCTGTAGAAGCACTCCGTTCTAAGTTACATAAGCACGTGAAATGCTCTTGAGTGGCTAAAAAGCAAAAAATAAATAAATAAAAGCGAGTGGATTATCTGTGACTCATTCCAACGTTTGTGAACACTTGAAGAATTTTCTAATTTTTTTGATTATCTTTGAAGTGACAGTCATGCATACTAATCCCGATTTATGCTAATGTGCCGCTCCCATTCCTCCTCTTTGAAACTAAGGCTGAAGATATTGGCATCTGGTGGTTTGCATGCATGTTTGTGGCAACGGAGGGTCTAAAATATAAAATGAAAATAGACCAGTGTGATCTGTTGCTTTCAGTGTGTAAATGCTGTGCCATGGATGCCGCTCATTGGCCTAGTGTTGGAGAGGCTAATTAACAGCAAAAGCCTGCTGGTTTGGTTGCCAACACCAACAGAAGGGCATGTTCCAGATGCCAGCTGGTATCTGGAGGGTGACTGCTTTTAGATAAATGGAGAGGATATAGTAGAGGGGAAGCTGTAGAAGTACTCTTTTAGGGGCTCACAGTTATTTCATACAAGATTGTCAGCCACAAAGTCAACCCCTTTTTTAAGAAACATTTCATTTATTCCTTTTAGGACCATTATTGTAAAGTTGAATTGATATTTTATTCCTCCTCACTTTGTGTGTGAGGAAATATAAAGCTAGCAAGCTAGGCTAACCCAGACAGTGGAAATCTTATTCATGTGCCCAGTTGTGGTGATGGCAAATGACCAGACTGTCAAAACACGTCAGCAACCAACACAACAGCTAATGTCTGAAGTGACAATTGAAGTGATATTCTAAACTTTTGCACGCCCACACAGATACTGTACCAATCAAATTACCAGTAGCGTACTGTCATCAATAACCAAAAATGCAATCCCCTAGAAAAATACTAATGTAGTGGAAACTTTACTGGCAAAATGGTGGTGTAAAGAAGAGTTGGCCCCAGGTTTAAATAAGAAAAAATGCAGAGGGAAATAAATACCTTTTTGTTATGGAAAAAAAAAAAGTAAAACTACCAGTTTAATTACAAAGGGAATCTTCCGAATGTTACCTACTTGACTTGTCATTGAGGGAAACTCTGAATTCCGATCTGCTCATTTTACTGCAATTAATATGTGAGACTCTTCATCTTTGCAGTTACATTAGACTCATTTTGGGTCTGGAAAGAGACCACCAATGTCATTAAGTGGATATTAGCTAACTCTGGCACATTAACATTTTAAAGAGCCCCTATTATGCTTTCTTGGATTCTTCCCGTTTTTCAATGTGTTAGGTAGCTTTTTGTGTATGCAATAGAAGTATAAATAAAAAAAAAAACATTTTACTCCCAATAGAGCTTTGTCTTCCACAGACAGCACTTTTTCTTGACTGCCTAAAAATGCCTTGCTCACATCCCTGTTTGGAATTTCTCAATTAGTGATGTCACTGATTGAGATTGCCAGCCTTTCATCTTTTTCTTTTTTTTACTTTTCTTTTTTTTCTCGGGGAGGTGGGTCAAGAGCTCAGACAAAAGGCTCTGTGCCCCCGGCGTATAGTTCAAAAGGGTTGTACTTATTGTCTTAATTAATCATAGGTAGGTTTAGGGCATAACATGCAATAAACAAATAAGAGTGTCATCTCCCATTCCCTTTTAAAGCCAGATGCGTCTGTACCTCGGCGCATTGCTGTTATTATGGTGGATTTGCTAAGCAGGAACAAGAGATTGGAAACACCTGATTTGCTCGTGCGTGATATGAACCCATGTGCTAGCAGATCATATATCATAATCCTATTTCACATTGTAATGTTTTTTTATTTTTTGCATGTTCGTGTGCTGCTGCATTAACAAGCATGGTGTGTTTGCGCTGTATACAAGCTTAGTTGCATTTTAATAATGCGCCAGTAATATAACAATGAAATGTTGTGTTACTGACTAAAGACTGTTGGTCAATAAGGGCGATCAGATTCCGCTGCTTCAAGATAGCAATACGCCAAGAATGCACCTGAACACATCTCCCTGTAAAACCTGCACGCCCATTGGCGCACAGATGGGCGCAGGTGCATTTGCTCTTTAAACAACGTGAATGCTGGACGGGCAATTGACAACTGCGTCTCTCTTAAACTAGTAAAGACAGTAGAGATGCACAATTTTGGTAAAATGATAATCAGCATTATTTTGATCAATATTTGACTGTTTGATTTGAACCAAAACATATTTTATTGTCACAATTTTATTGCTATTTATAACTGCTTTCACATCCATATTATGCAACATTCTTCTGAAGTTGAATTATGAATGGGGCCAGCACGGGTCGAATGGCGGGTCAGCGGAGATACACACGTCGTATGTATGAAATGTCTGTATCGTCACTGCGCTGCATTTTTATGAACTATGATATTCTGGCCATGGGTCACATCTATCGCCCAGGTCCAGCATGCTCCGTCTTACACGCTAATACTCTACGAACTGAAGTTAGTTGAATGCTGCGCGGAGAGAGAGTAGAGATCCAACACAGGCATAGCTTTACTGAAGAAATGGGTCATGTAACGCAAAATTAAACCCTATCGATATAAACAACATTGCTGCGGATGCGAGGACATTGGGTGCACCGGTGCGTCCTAGAGGAAATATATTACTTGCACCCTAGAGCCCTGTGAGCTTACCGACACTAACTAGCACTGCTCACTGCTGTTGTCTGAAAAACAACACAGACGGGACAAAATGTGCGTATACTGGTAAAACTTGAGATGTATAACCGACTGCTATCTGCTGTGAAATTTTCCTCACGTTACTATGTCCTCCGTGACTGTCTACATCTAGAATTTAAGCTGTGCTGTGCAGGGAACAACCGGAGTGTTCTAGGAAATGACGCATTTAAAAAATTGCTTGATCACGCAAATTTTATCGTGGGAAGCTAAAATCGTGATTGTGATTAAAATTTTATTAATTGTGCAGCCCTAAAAGACAGTTGCGTCAGGCTTTGCCCTGCGCCGGTTGCAACAAAGGGCCCCAATATGTTTTTGAACATCAAAACATGTAAAATATTTTAGTTTTTTCTAAGAATACAAATATGCTGAAAAGAAGCATGATAGGGGCTACTTAATTTTGAGTTATGTGCAGTGTCCATGATACATACATTTAACTGATGTGTACCTATCTAAAGAAATGAAAAATTGTAATTTTCAGCGGATTGGCTGATAAAGCGATGTTAAAAATCTGATGAATGGAACGTGTTTGCTTTGTTCATGATATATTGTGGGCTTGTTCTGAAAGTATTTTTTCCCCAATCCCAATTTTTTCTTCAGTGTCCTCAATGCTACTAATCCTAGAAACACAAGACTCGTGATGGCCATAGGTCAGAAATGTTATTGGTAATAAAAAAATAAAAACCGGGGGAGGATTTAAATAAAAAGTGGATTATGAACCAGAGTCCCTGCTAAATAGAGTAAGTTTGAAACAAAAAAGGTGTAACTACAGCAGACATTTCAAATACAGTAAACGCTTAAACAAAAAAAGTCGTTGTGGAGTAAAGATTGTACTTGTCACTTGAGGGGTAACTGTTTTTTACTATTTGCTTTTTTAAATCAGTAATGGTACTTGGTAGTGAAGAACTTTTTACATAAATAATTCCAAGCATCTGTGCATGCGTTGAGATGTCAGTCACAATATTTTGCCCTTGAATGTAAGATGACTTAAAAACCCTTGACAGATTATTTGCAAACTCAGTAGAGAACAATATTAGTTTGAGTGCAAATGTCTTGCAGTAATACCATTTTAAGCAGGAATACTTACTTATTTAGCCTAAATCAGGTCCATCTTGCTTACTTGTACATTACAGAAACACTGCCATATCAATAGCATGCAGTATTGAAGAGATCCAGTATAGTATTAGAAGCATGATTCAAAAGGTTTGCTTCTCAGGTTCAATTCCTGACCATTGTGCTTCATCTGTGAGGACAGGTTACGTGCCTGGTTTTCATTTCTGTAGTGCAAAGTCTTATGTCCGGTTGGGGAACATGAGCCAAAACTAGTCATCTGGGTGATGGCAAACAACTCTTCAGATTTATATTCAAGCTGAATAACACTGTGGTTCTCCTGTCTAGCAAACCCAAGGCTTATTTGACAAGAGAACTACATCTGATATGATGTCAGCAGAGCACTGTGCTCTCCCTCATGGCACTGCAGATGTAATGATTCCTTCTGATGATAGTTATGAAGTAAAGTAAACCATCACTTTCACAGGATTGTTCCGTTTTCACCTTCTTCTGTTGTTTTCCAAGGTATTTTGAGCAGCTTGAGTACCAACATTATCCTTTTTTTTCCCATCTGTTGTGTTCCTCATTCAGCTAATGATGACAACCCTGCCTACAGAGAAAGGGGACAACTCTCAGGTGGTCCACTATTGATCAGCTGAATTCGGCACATATTCTATCTTTGTCAGCGGAAGAAGCCATTTATAACCGCATGTATAAGAAGCAATGGCTGCTCTGGAAACAGTGTTTGACCAAGATTGTACTTGTCCCTTTAAAAACATCTAATTATCATGAAAGTAAGGCTTACTTCTAGTAACATTTTTATTAACTCATAAGCTTTTAGCTCATCAAATTAGGAATACTGTATCAAATTAGTTATATAGATCCACAAAACAAGAGATGAATATCTTTTTGTGCAAACTTCTCCATAGACTGTCAAATATTTTAATCTTTGACAACAAGGAGACTTGAGTTAAATAAGTTATAATGGAATTTAGTAAAGTAAATTGTATACTGCCCTGGGTTGCTGTAATAAAAACCTTTACACTTTTAGTTGGGCTTGGTTACTTTCTATGGCTCTACAATATGTACAACATGTACATTATTTATATAAGATTATTTACGTATATGATCATTCTATTTATGGGTAAGGATAGTGCTTTTAGTTGCATTTTCATATATATATATATATATATATATATATATATATAT
>NC_048418.1:10815603-10834836 GCF_013103735.1 Etheostoma cragini
CCTGGTCTGATGAGTCTCGATTTCTGCTGCGACAGTCGGATGGTAGGGTCAGAATTTGGCGTCTACAACATGAAAGCTTGGATCCATCCTGCCTTGTATCAACGGTTCAGGCTGGTGGTGCTGGTGTCATGGTGTGGGGAGTATTTTCTTGGCACTCTTTGGGCCCCTTGGTACCAATTGAGCATCGTTGCAACGCCACAGCCTACCTGAGTATTGTTGCTGACCATGTCCATCCCTTTATGACCATAATGTACCCAACTTCTGATGGCTACTTTCAGCAGGATAATGCGCCATGTCATAAAGCTGGAATCATCACAGACTGGTTTCTTGAACATGACAATGAGTTCGCTGTACTCAAATGGCCTCCACAGTCACCAGATCTCAATCCAATAGAGCATCTTTGGGATGTGGTGGAACGGGAGATTCGCATCATGGATGTGCAGCCGACAAATCTGCGGCAACTGTGGGATGCCATCATGTCAATATGGACCAAACTCCCTGAGGAATGCTTCCAGCACCTTATTGAATCTATGCCACGAAGAATTGAGGCAGTTCTGAAGGCAAAAGGGGGTCCAACCCGTTACTAGCATGGGGTACCTAATAAAGTGTGTGTGTGTGTGTGTGTGTGTGTGTGTATATATATATATATATATATATATATATATATATATATAGGGCTGTCAAATGATTACATTTTTTAATCAAATCAGTATTTTTAGTGGATTAATCAGGATTAATCACTATTTGCAATTACACCTGAATCCTAACCTTTTTTTTTCTGAAATGCATACCAAAAGATAAATAACAGGACACAGATACATAAATTTTATATTATGTGCACTGTCAGTCCCAATGGTTGTCGTCTTGCCCTCGATGTCCCACTTACCTGCAACAGAAAGAAAGGAACTGTTCTTTACAAGCCTCCGCAAAATGACGCTCCTCAGTTTTTAATATAGTCAGCGCAAAAGACTTCAGTTCCCACGTGTCACTGATGAAATATGCCGTTGCTCCCAGGTAATTGTTGTTACTCACTGATGTCCAATGGTCTCCTGTAAGGGCAATATGATTTACTTGAGCCAAGACCTCTTTCCTTTTTTCTTTTTTGTTTTCATAGAGCTAGTGGATTTTCGTCGTAACTGTGGCTCTTGATGGTGGCTTATAGGATGAGTCTTGAGACGCCACTTGCAAAACATCAAGGAAACCTGAGTCTTCTACAATGCTAATGGGTCTACAATCCTTTGCAATCAATTTTGCTATTGCGTTGGTCAAATTATCTGAGGTTGATTTTGTTAATGGCCTGCGAACATTCAGCGTGGTCTGGCGCAAACCACTTGCTGAACCTGACGGCCCAGCAAACGCATGTTTGGCGTTGACATGGTACCTCAAGCTTGAACAACTCCGGTGAAATTGAAACTCCTTGTTACAAATCTTGCAAATAACCTTGTACTTGTTAACTGTACCATCATCATTCTTTTTATATTTGAATCCGTCAATAGGCCCACTTTGCTCACCTTGCTCTATCTCGCCTCTAGCTCCCAACCACTTTCCTGACCTGAATAATTTGTCACACTGCGCATGCGTGAAGTGCGTTAAAAAAATTGATGTAATTAACAACAAACAACTAATTAACGTCGTTAACGCGCTATTTTTGACAGCCCTATTGACATTTGACAAATTTGACATTTGTATAATATGTCACAAAAGTTAGATTTTATTTCCATCATTTACACTTTCAAAATAACAGAAAACATAAAATGACTCCTGCAAAAGTTTGAGCACCCTGCAGAGTTAATACCTTGTACTGCCCCCTTTGTCATGTATAACAGCTTGTAAACGCCTCTTGCATCCAGCCAAGAGTCTTTCAATTCTTGTTTGAGGTATCTTTGCCCATTCTTCTTTACAAAAGTCTTCCAGTTCTTTGAGAATTCTGGGCTGTCTGCCACGCACTGCTCTTTTAAGGTCTATCCATAGATTTTCAATTATGTTGAGGTCAGGAGATTGTGAAGGCCACGGCAAAACCTTCAGTTTACGCCTCTTGATGTAATCCAACGCGGATTTTGAGGTGTGTTTAGGATCATTATCCATTTGTAGAAGCCATCCTCTCTTTAACTTCAGCTTTTTCACAGATGGCATCAAGTTAGCGTCCAAAATTTGCTGACATTTTATTGAATCCAAACTTTTGCAGAATAAAATCTCACTTTTTGTGACATATTATACCAATGTCTAATTTGTCATTTGATGCCTTTTTGGAGATTTTTTTCCGTTATTTTTTAGGCTTTTTTATGCACATTAATACAAATTTTTAGCTGGGGTGCCCACACATTTGAGCCCCACTGCATATAGTATATTATTCACTCTATGGGATTAAAGTGAATAAGAGAATAATTTATGATTTGTTTGTTTTTCTAGTGTAATGTCACATATTGATATGTATTTGAATGTTTGATTTAAAAGACACTTTGCAATGCTTCTACAATATACAAGCTGTCCAATTAGACTTTCATTACTCAAACATCACTTTGAGTTATTTACCACAATAAATTAAGCCCTAGCATTTGTGATTCTATCTTTGTTGCCTTTTTGACCTCTATAATTTATTTCTTAACAATAATTAGGATGGATGTGGAATTGCATTTTAAAAAGCAACATATGTTACTCTTCAATCATAAACTTTATCTTAAATTATTGTGGATGTTGGGTTATGGGAATGATATTATCTTTACGGCAAACAATTCATGGAAACATGAGAATTCAGTGGTTTACACACTTGACAAAGTTTTCAGCTTGTTTGCCTGCTTTTATGTGGGGACCCTTGATCTATTCATTTGGCCCCAGGATCTTTAATATTAAATGCTAGTTGGAGTGTAACCGTTTACATGGTCCTGTGCAGATGTAGTCATCGGTGAAGCTGCCTGGGGTATGCCTGTGTTTACCATCCCACTGATATTCATCTTTAATCAGCCAAGGCCACAGATGGATTAGCAAACTACATGTAGAGCTGTGTCCAGACATTAACATGCTCCCCTTTCACCGGCAGAGAAGAGATGTGGGGAAAAGAAGATAAGGTCAGCAGTTAAATATTATCACTAGCCACAAGAGAGAGGCTTGGATTTAGTGGAGGAAGGCAGGAAGGTAGCCACTATGCTAAACCTGCTCCGTAAACGCCAATAAATGTGGAATAACAAGGGGCCCCTTGCAGCCACGGCGGTTTCCTTTGGGCATTACTCTAACAAAAACTATGACCAGGGTAAGGACACATGACAAAAAGCATCTGACTTATCCCTTACCTTCTTATCTCTATCCATGCCAAAATACCAGACAAATGGGATTGTAACTCTGATTCACTGGTGATGCTTTAAAACATATTCTGAAATTCTTTTTGGAATAAAAGTCATGGAGGGATTAAGGCTGAGACTTTCTTTAACTGACCTTTTTTTAAATTGGATTGAAATCAGACGTTAACAAGTACAGTGTTGAAATGTGGCAGCAGAGCTGATGTATATTAAAACATCACTGTTCAGACTGGGTCTTATTTGTTTTTCCATCAGCTGGAACGCCCATTCCATTTTCTCCGAAAGCCATGTTCACACTCCCATTACAGAGCAAAGCTCATAGTCTATTTCCGAAGTCTGCATCACGTTTGGTAGATCCCTCTAATAAGCACAGGTCAAATAGCCTCCATAAATCATAAAACACAGCACTTTTCCTCTGGTTTCACTTCAGCTCTGCTGTAATGGAACAAGGAGCCAAGATAAATTGTTATTACTGCTCCTATAGCGGGAACCACTGGTGGAAAAAAAAATCAATTGTATAATCACTCGTGGAGGAGGGGAGGAAAGGGCGACATTGAAGTGTTCCTCCATTTCAGGCTATTCCTCTCATTGAGGCTTAGCGCTGCTCAAAACCCGGGTAAGGGGCAAAACACTGAGAAAAATGATTCATTCTCAACAGCTCTCATCCAACTCAACCACCCAGCAAAAAAAACAAATATGAAACTCTTTGTAGTTGGCATTTACAGTTCATTTGTTTTTACAGGAAGTAATATTCATTAGCAAAACCAATTTCCCCCCCAAGTTCTCATCCTGAATAATAAACAAACTCTTGCAGAGGGCAAAAACATTGTTTCAGCTCAAACTCTTCTTAGCAGTGCTCTAGAAGTATTTTAGGATGCGGTCTTTGTTTGGGCTCCAGGTAAGAGGTGTCATAGTTTGCAGAGCGTGTCGTAATCACTTGCCTTAGGAGAATCCTTCTAGAGAGCTAATCATTACCAGTCTGCCAGCTTGTAGAAAGGGGGCACATTTCTCCTGCTCGTCTTTAGGCTGTTTTTGTCTCTGTGTGACTGCTGCCTGTCAAACAAGCCACCACTGGCTGAAACGGCAAGTTTACATCAAAGCCACTCACAACACAAGTTCATTTTGAAACTACAATGAAATATTCAATACTGTAACAAAATTCTCTGCAAAGCGTTTGTCTCCCTGAAAACAAGCTACTTTTTCATTAAAGAGCTTTATGCTGCAGTATCATTGCTCACATATAGCTCTCTAAGTACTCTTTAGTAAGTGAGATCTTGCAGAGCATGTCTGTAACATAGCATTATGAAGAACAAATTATAGTATTTAGTGGGGCTGTAACGATACACCAAACTTTGATTCAGTTCACGATTTTAGACCCACAATCCGATACAAACCTTGATTCTTTTTTTGGGGGTGTCATAATACAAAATTTTGTCTGCCACATGGTATCGTTTTGTCATTGATTATATCCCAGTTTGCAACACAGTAATACACCAGACACCTTATTTATTGATATTGATTGATTTAAATGTTGTTCAATCAAACACAAAGATTCTATTGTTACCTTAAAGTGTTTCAGTGGTTTATTAACTCGTTGGAATGAGACATAAGACATAAGCACTTAACTCAGGTGCCGTAGGGAAACAGACCCAGGCACCCGAGTCAGGACAAGGAATCTGGACAAGTAGTAAAGCTCTGGTAGTTGGAAAGGGTGTGTCACTATTCTGCCTTCTCCCACCGCGACATAGGTTTGTGGAGCTGAGTGTTGTCCATACAAATGACTTTGGTGTAAATTATTCTACACTGTTTAATTGGCAGTCAATCATATATGGATCATCAAACCATACTTGTATTCTCACTGGGTTCTGAAGAGGATAGCAGCCTTCTTTCATCAGTTTTAATAACATTGCTGTACTCTCCAGATGTCGGAAAATATATTTTGTGGTTTATTTCTATCTCTGCTGACATACCTGAAGCTAACTATGTGTTCGCTGTGCTTAAGGAAGTGTGGCAGTTGTATAGAATACAAATACTACAGAAAAACATGTCTGCTGCACAGTGTGGTGGTAAAGAAGGAAGTGACCTAAAAGTAGGCCAGCATTTTGATTACTTTTGATCAAATCCTGATAGCTCATCTTTAACATTCACAGCAGCACTTTGTCCACCCCTCAGAGGGACTAGATCAAATTCTCAATTAGGCTTTTTGTAAGTGCGCCATCGACCTTGAGAAGGGCTTTTTTTTTTTTTAAACGCGCTTCCTGGTTTGAATGTTAAACCTTTCACGCCACTTGAAGATAAATACTTGGTGTATGATATGCTGAGCAGCAGCACCTTGTTTTTACATGTCTCTTATTGTAATAAATTATACTGCTAATCCAGGTAAAGCTATGCAATCGCCCTATCATATTTTATTTACAACGATGAATTCCAGCAGATCCACACACACAAGCACAGAACTGATTCACGGCTCCTAATTTGCCTTTAATGGAAGCCCAGTATATTAATAAAAGTCAACCGGTTGTATCTTTTTAGAAGTGTTGAACCTTGGGAGGAAATTATTAAATTGGTTATTAAACAGGTAAGATGCTCTAACACTGTGGTGATTAATCCCCCATGGAGTACCTTTTTACTAATGCATCCTCTGAATAGATGAACGTCTAACGTGATTGTACCAATTTCCACCCTGAGCTTGTCTCTCTCCATCCTAATGCACTGTCAGTCCCCAGTGCAGACCGAGTGGACTAAAACAAAACTAGTGACAGATGTACTGTAGCTTTGGTGGTGGGGGGAAAAATAAAAACTGAAGACACTGAAGCTGGAATACTTAGAAATTAATTAAGCTGAAGCAATTATCCAGTGTAGTGAAACGGTAATTAAAGACAAATAATCAAGGGATTTATCTAAGAAAACAAAATGTTGACTAATGTTGATGTCTCTGTGCAGCCGACACACCTTGCTCTCTAGCATTAATGCTTTTCAGAATATCAATACATTTGTTAGAGATTCCAGCCAAGCAGTATCTTACACATAGACACTGACTTGGAGTATTGGTTTGGTCAGGCAAATCTGAGCTTGAGCCTATAGATTCTTTATTTTTACAAGCTTATTACATATGGCAAAACGTACTAGTTAATGATATTTTTCTCATCATAAAAATGTAAAGACATTTTATTTAGTTACTTTAATTCACATCACTGTTTTCACAGGTTTTTATTAATCATAAATACAGCTTTAGTCCTGTCCCTCCCTCTCTCTATTCCACTAGTCTCTGTAACTTGGTGGCTTTTACTTCTTAAATTGTTTTCTTCTGAAAAGCTGAAATATATTCCTAGTTTTTTTTGTCATTATGATAAGCCAAAGGGCTCCTGTACCTACTACTGTACTTCTAAAACTATGCTAAGCTAAATGGCTACTACTAAGCTGTTCTTTGTGAAATGCGTTTTTAATAAGCTTTTGTTCACCTCATCATCTTGAGTATACGCATGCATTTCTCCTTTGAATCTCCTTGTGCGCTGCCAGTGACAGGGAAAAATTACGATCAATAGTACAATATAAAAAAATTTGGTTTGAGAAATACAATATACTGTATAAAACATGCATTACTGCTTCTGTAAATGGGCCATTTTTAACCATGTACTGTATGCTATGGGCAACACAATAAGCTATGATACAATAGTTCCTGTGGAAAAGTGCAGTGCACTGTGCATATCATAACAGTTACTGTAAGGCATATTTCACGAGAGCTGCTATTGAATAAAGTAAGCACCGTGTTAGGCCTGTGAATGCCACAAGGACGTCTTTAGATATTGTATTTTACATTTGACAAGACTACACTTTGATTTTGTCAAATCAAAATACTTGAGGAGTGAAAAAAGAAGCTCTTATAAAACTGCACTATCACAGGATTGAGTCCTAGACAGAAAAATGTAACTGAATGAATTGAAAAACTGATAAGAGCTGTCTAAATGGATTGGGAATTTTGCAAGAAATTTGTACTTTCCTGAAAGCGGAAACCTCCTATGCAGCACCTCCAAGAATTCCTCAGAATGTCGTCAAAGGTTTTGGGCCTCGTTCAGTGAAAACAACTGAGAGAATTGAGATTGATGCTCTTGTTTCATAGCTTTAAGAAAGTTATCATAGTCGTCTGTGACTTCTCATCATTTTTAGAGTGGGCGACTTGAAAACGCCTACACAGTACGTCAGGAAGAAGACACGTTTTCCGAGATAGTTGTTTCATCAAAAGAAGCTTAGGTGTGTAATGATGGTGGTATCAATCACCTTGTGACATAAACCATAAGCACCATTGCTTTGACAGCTATGACAGCTCAGTGCCTAGTGGAACCATTTCCTCTAGTCCAGATTTTCATGAAATGCTCTGAATTTATTAATGTGTTTTTTAATGGTGGTTTTGTTTTCTCACTTGTTCCTAGAGGACAATATAATGGCATACTGGAATCGTATAATTGCTTTAAAGCAGTCTGCGTTTTTCTTAGGTAAGTTCAACAAAGTGTAACCGAATGGATGTCTTCCTTTATGTTAATAGAGTGAGTCTGCGTTTCTCTGTAGACCAGTTTTGTAAGATTAATGATGGGGGCCAAGCCTTCCTTAAGGCCCATTCATTACCTTGGGCTCATCTCCCTCTAACCAAATATAACATCATGAATCACTATTCTCTCATGCCATGTAGCTGAAAGACATCTCTGGATCAGTTTACTGTTTGCTTAATTTCCTATTCAGAAAGGTTAAGAAAGAACGAATCGTTGTGACTGGTGACGTGTGTGAGATGTTGGGGATATTAAAATTGCCTCTGCTACCCTGCAAGTTAAGGAGCGAGACCTGTGGCAAGACAGACTGTCCGTCATCTGTTGTCATGTGGCTCATAGCCTTTTGCTTGTGTAAATGTGCTATCAAAAGATCTTCCACTCTTCAAAGCATTGTATTTTTGAAGTGATCTCAGCTTTTGGGATAAAACAGAAGGGTGACATATGGAACAAAATGCTATCAAATTGCAACCTATATTGCATCCCAAGTGCTTGCAAACTTTTGCTGAAAGCAAAAGATGGTTGTGTGATATATTTCTTTCCAGGGTTGTGATTGAATCAGGACTCTAGTCCAGTTGGCAACAACAATATCGTTACTGCTGAGTATTGGCTGGCTGCACCAGTTTAAAAAAAAAAGGAGCGAGGCAGAGATGTGATCGAAGTATAATGGAGTTCTTCATAGGTCAGCGCAGAACTATTGACCTCTCAGTGGGTTCTCTATGTCCTCCACTCTCCCGCCACAACATCCACCAGTCATCAGCAGTCCATCAGCCCAGGGTTTCCAGGAAGAGCTGCAGATGGTGAAGCATACGTGTGTCCAGCTGCTGCCCTGTCTCACCGATTCCATTCCTCTTTCCTTCAACATTCAGTGTAAACTCTGGCTGCCAATGCTTTCTCGCATCAATCAAAATAGCAAATTGTTGTCTAAACAGATGGGACAGCAGCGTCCAAAATATCTGGGCATCTCCGAAGGGCATTAGTCTCTGTAACAATGTTCTCTTTATCAGCAATTTCCCTTGCTTATCATGCTTCATTTATTATTTTTTCTTTTTTCATTTGCATTTTACATTCTGGATATTGAAGGAAACACAGAATTAGAGGTTATCCTTAACATCCCACACAAATTGGGATGTTCTTTTGCTGCATATTTTCACAGGAGCAGATTTGTATCCACTGGAGATGGATGCTGTTTTGCCCGGTGGTAAGCACATATTGTAATTCCAGTTGAACCTATTGGACAGCTGTTACGTTATGCATGCTCTGTGTTTTTCTCTGACAGGGCCTCTTTGCTGTTAGATCTCTCTTGATGCTTGTTCTTTAGAGACTTTCAAGTGCACTGGCAGATAGAAATATATAAAGTATCAAAGTTTTTATAGTGGTATTATTTAAGGTATAGCTGAAAAAGAGGATGCAACCTCAGCATCTTTCTTGGAAGAATTTGAAAGGTGTGTTGTGATTGAATTGTTACTCAGCAGCAGTAGATTAACTTATATAATGCTGGTAACACATAATAATAATAATAATAGTACATGAATGATGTACCATTATTGCACATGTTGTAATGAGGCTGGTGTTACTGATGCCGCTATAATGAAGCCGGATATCGCCGGACCAAATTGTAAATGCAAGCAAACTAAACATGAGCTTGCCGAATTGTCTGGTTCCCAGGCAAAGTTGTGTTGTTGTAATTGGTTGTAGGTCTAATATGATTGCGTCCAGAAGGTATTTTGCTCTACGCCTGTTGATACGGCCTTTGGAAATCGGAAATGAACTGACAGATGTCAGTCTAATTTGCATTTGGGTCTGGTGATGTCTGGCAACATAGTACCTTTTAGCAATCAAATCTTTACCTTAATGTTGAGGACTTATTCTAGCTGTGGATCAACACATGTAATGCTCTAGGGTTTATTTACAGTGCCAGGACAGTGGATGTGGGATTGATTTAAAATAAACTACAGTGCCCATGTTTGGTTTGATTTATTTATCTTTAACAATCAACAATGTTGCAAAAGAAAACACAAAAAATTTAAACACAATCAGAATTGACCAAAGACCAAAAAATAAAATCAAGCACAAGTTCGAGAAGGAGCAGGTAGAAGCAAACTGCATATACAGAAGGGACTAAGGATGTAAGTGAGCCTTTGGCTATAATCCTGTATATTTACATAGTCCGAATTGTTCATTAACACACTACACTGTCCCTTTTTGAAGTAAAATAAACTTAAACTTATTAGGTCCTGCCCCTACTTCACAATGTCATTTTATTATAAAACAAATAGATCTGCAAATACAGCTTACAATATTTCACTTGTTTATAACTTAACAACTTAACAATTCCCATAAATTTCAGCAAATGTGAATTCAAAAAACAGATGATTAGTGTGCACATAATACCCTGTGTGAGTTATTATCACGATTGCTCTTTTTTGCAATGTGCAGATATTTGGTAGGGTGCTTTTGTAGGTATTTCCCCAAACTTCCACACAATATAACATATATGGCAAAATAAATGTGCAGTACAGAGTATGAAGTGTATTTCGGTTCAGTATGTATCTAGATTTGTACAATATACCCATACTCCTGGCCATCACCATGCAAAGATATTTAATGTGGGGCTTCCAGCACAGTTTATGGTCAAGTACAGCACCCAGAAATGTACTTTTAGACTCCTTAAAGCCTTATTTTATCATTTAATATTTTAACATCTGTATAGCACAATTTCCAAATAGTATGTATTTAGTTTTATTCAAGTTTAAAGATAACCTATTTGAATCAAACCAAAGTTTAAATGTATTCATTTAATTTGTGACCATTTCCAGCAACTGCGGCAAGTCACCATCATAATGCTGTGCAGCGGTTTGGCTCAATATAACATTTTGCTGCACTTGTATCAACTACTGTTAGATGGATCGGATTTGTGTAGACATTCATCTCTACCTCAGAATGAGGCTTAATACCTGTGGTGATCCTCTACCTTCGCTGGTGCCATCATCGGGGCAAACATTTAATTTCAGTTTATGACCAAACTGTTTGAAAACTGGCATTCCCATCAGCCTCAACTGTACTTTGTGGGTATTGCTAATTGACAAAGCATGCAAACAGACTAAACTTATGGTTAAAATGGTAAACATTATACTTAGTCATTTGGATCGTCTATCACACAGAGGAATAACCTCTGATAGTGTTTCAGCTATATAAGAAATACTTGGTAGTCAGATCATTGTTGGTTTTGATGTTTTCATGGGATTTGTTGACAATATCTAAAATATAGAAACCCACCTTTTCCTTTTTATGTGACCATTTGGGCTTCTCCAAGAAAACAAGATGCCAATGTGTTGTGTTTTATTTGAATTGAAAGGGTTGAAGTCACTAAGCAAAGAACTCAAGCCATCTATCTCTGTTTACACTATTGCAACATGACGTTGTGTCCACACATCTGACTGCTACTTTACAGATATATTTCTTTCTCTGTCTCCCACTCATTCTCTCTTGCCTACCTATGTACTATATGTTTTTGTCAGATTCTTCAGGCAATATACTCCAAATTCTTTTACAATAGTGTTCCAAACCATTTTTTCTTGATTCACGCAAAAGTTTGTTTTCCCTTCCCTGTCCTGAGCCAACATGTAGTTTAGCACAAGAAAAGATTAACTGGCTCTGCTGTGGCTTATGTTTGACAAAAAAAACAAAAACATTTTGAAGACAAATGCCTTGTGGATTGTTTGTAGAATCAATAGAGTACAGTATATGTGAGTAGGGTTGTTCACCATTTACTGTCTAGGAAAATATGCGAGGACCTTGACTGCTCTGAAGAGCACCAGCAGTCTATAGAGAGGATAAGAGACAGGCTTCTGTAGCAATTTGTACTGTTCATGCTACATTACACAAACAGCCGTTGAGCTAAAGCACTCTGAAGAACCTATTTTTATTCAATTGTGCCCTCTATACTGAAGAAGCCTCAGATTTTCTGTCATCAAAGGTTTCTTTTATTTCAAGTTTAGATAAGTTACTGCAGGGGATGCTGTGGAATTAACTTAAAGCTGTGCAGTGTGTCTCTCACGTCTTGAGACAGAATCTTTGTGTGTGTCGATGAAACCTCAAAACAGTGTCACAAGAACCTCGTGTCTCCAATTACTGTCTGCGTGGTTGGTTTTGGTATAGAAAGGGAAATGTTCTTGTGATGACAGAGGGAACTCATCAACACAGTGGCAGCAGAGGCAGCCAGCATTAATGAATCCTCAACATGAGACACAGAGCAATTATGCCTGATGTTACGATTGTGTTTGTTCTTTGCTGGTGAAGAACCATCCAATTATCAGTTGATCTTAGCATTTCCAGGGGATCATGACAATTGTCACTTGTAATTTTGTTGTCACTCAGATGATGAGAAATGTAACTAAGCAACAAAATGGATAGCTTTACAGGACAGTGCGACACTGGGCCGGTTTGTTTTTGCACTCTAATTATATCTGGCAAGCATGTCAGCATTTACACTTTCCATTTTTCCTGCTATTACTTTTTTAGAAATGAAAGTGCCAAATACACAGATGCACTTTTCAGTTGCAAACTGAAAACGACAAAGAAAACATTTGAGAATAAGTATTTTATGTTTGCGTAATTTTTAGATATTAGGTTGTTATTGTCACGGAGGTTCTTATTTTAGAGGGACTGAATTAATGGTCTTATTGGTCAGTATGGTTTTTGACTGTAGATTCTCTTTTTTTTTTTTTTTTTAATCTAAAATCAGGGTAAGAAACTTAAAGATGAAAAGCATGCCCTCATAGTTTTTTCATTCTTTTGTCCATAAACCATTATTAGGATTTTATAAAGAAATAAGCACAGTGTGCTATCAATGGTGACTCCCCAGTCTCTGGATGATTCTGCACAGCAGCTTCTGGAAGTGAGTCAACCTTGGCGTGTTGTTGGCACAGTACCTGAACAGCTGCACATTCTCTACGGGCACAGGAGAAAATCCTCTACCTCCTCCTGTGTATGGTTTTATTTATTTAATTTTCGTCTTTTTGGATGTATGAGCATAGGACGTTCTGAATTTGACGATTTATAAGGTGTTTTGTTTGCCTTCGGTATTGGACATGCATTGATAGTGGACATAAATGAACAGCAATTTGCTGAAGTGAGGATGATCTGCAGTTGAGTGCTCAAGTTATTCAGGCTGTCCAATGACTCCTGTCAGCCTGACTGTCACTCAACTTGAATTCTCATAGAAGTACCAGCTTCTAGCCCAGGCTAACAAACCACTAGGGGGCAGTATCTCACTTGCATCACTATTCCATTTGTGGGCTGGTTTGGTTTCAGTGGTGGGCTCCAGTTCTCTACACTGTGTACGCTGTGCTGTCTGCGACTGTTTCCACAGCCACCCTATGTGTGTTGGACAATTGTAGGCATACACCCTGAGGCCAGGCTACATTTCAGAGAGGCAGGAATTTAAACCCGTGGACTGCGAATTATCAGATCCACCCACACATGCATGATTAAATGAGGGAGACGATTTTTTTTCTTTTTTTTCTTTTTGGGCACATGCTGTCCTCATTCAGGCCTGACCCAGCCTTACTACAGAGTCTACCTGAGGGAAATCAAGTGGTGTCACTTCAGAGCACATTTAGAAAATGTTGTGATAGAAACCCTGATTATTTACTGTCAGAAACATTTACTATTATTTAAGCAAAGGAGGGATTGTGCTGAACTTTATCTGTAGCTCATAATGTGCTTTACCTTCACGGCAACAATTGTTTTTCTTCTTAAAGTTTAATATTTCACTTTAAAATGAATCTCTTTAAATGCTCCCTATAAATCTGCCCTGCCCCTGAACCAATAGATGCTTGGCTTATTTTAAGGCTCTGCTTTTATAACCGGTCTGATGTAACTGCTACATTTATTTCTTTAGTGCCTTTTTTCAGCCGGGCACTTACATATTACATACATATTTTTCTATACATAAATGCATTGCTATTTAGATGCTCTCAAGCAGGTCTGCTATTCTAGTAAACAGGAGCTTACATGTAACAGCTACAATGTAATTTCCCCTAACATTAATCATTGTTCTGATATGCTGATCCCGGCTGATCCATGCATGGGAAAAAAAGACAGACGTGTGGAAGCGTGCATTCCATGTGTGAATATATACAGTGTGTGCTGTCAAGTGTGTCGCTTTGAAGGCAACTTAACTATGCATGCTGTCACCCTTAAGCATCTCTATGCTTATTCAACTCAGTGAAAGAATGTATGGCATAGCAAGGTATCTACCATGTACTGGACATTTTTCTGGCACGGGAACACAGTGTTCCTAGAATATTGTTATATTTTCTTATATATCGTTTTTGAATTTCAACACGTTTTGAGATACTCTGTAGCCACTGCCCTACTACGTAGATTCAACATGTTAGAGTGTGTGCAGGCCACAGTAGAAGCAGCACATAGGCTTGTTGTCCGTGTAAAGCTCTTTTGTATAACTTGCACCCCCATCCCCTTGTTTGTCCAGATGTGATGAGGTCCTCCTCTCCATGCTGGTATCACAGCCACTTAGACCTACAGTGAGATCTCATAAGCTGGTCAGGTAACATTGACATTTTTCAGTTTTACTTTTCTTTTATGGACCACAAATGTTGGCCAAAGTGCTTTTAAAGAGAACTTTCAGAAGAAAGGAGAACTACAATCAGATGCAGTAAATACAGAAAAATGCCACTAAAAGATTAAATACATTAAAACAATTCCAAATACATTTAAAAATTATAACCTACATTAGCCCACCCAATTCTGTGTTATTGAAGCAAACTATTTTTAGTTTAGAGTTTAAATAACGATTCCTCAGACAATTGAATCGCATAATAATCACATAAACATTTTTTTTTTAAGTATCTCTTTTTTTTGTTTTTTTAAGAACTTTGACTGAGATGTGCGTAGAGCAAGACATTTTGCGACTGAGAAAAAAACTTGTATATGTTCTCTGGTGGACAAACTATGTAATGGTGACACAAACTGTTTCTACACTACCTCCAGTCTGACTCGAGGCATGTACATTGCTGGAATAATTGCTGACATCGCACCTGATGTCCCTCCCCTTCCGCAACTCTGCTATCTATTTTGGAAAGGTCCCGTTGCTGAACTTGGGGCTTAGCGCCGCTCCCAGGACGGTTGTAATTGGTTTGAAAAAATACATAAAAGCCAGTGTGCTTTTTCCCCCTATCCCAGAGTAGATGAGTGGTGCTTCAGTGCTGACAAGATACGACATTTCTTATTAATTATCTCATGACTTAGACTAAACTCCAACAAAATCAGCGGACATACTGTATACCAGCACTGCCATTCAATCAGCTCTAAATAAATGCATACTACATAGAAAACCAGACAATAAAGCCAGAATTAATTTTCTTTTCTCTGGAACAAAGCACTGATCCCTAGAACAGAGCTCAGTTTTTACAGTAGACAGAGAGCACAACACATTTTACACTCTGTCGTCTTTTGAGGACACCTAACGAGCACAAAATAAGATATTTTTACCACTGAAACAGTTTAAATCATTGACTCAGCAAAGTGCTGAAAAACAGTAACTTCACAGGGCTACTCTGACTTTCCTTTTTGGGTGTTAACATCCCATTTTATGTTAGATAGATAGATAGATGGATAGATATTTATTGATCCCAAAAAAATGGGAAATTACAGTGTTACAGCAGCACACAAAATATACATACATACAATATACATGAAATAATAATTATAATAACAAAATATAATAATAAAATATAAGAATGTGAGAACAAATATTTAAGTATATACAAGATCGGAAAAACAAAATGTGCAACTGTTTAAATATAAATATGCTAAAAAATGTAAATGAACCAATCGTTCCGGTTGCCCTTATTGGACATGTTGTCATAAAGGTGCACTTTTGGGTTGAGAAATGGGCACTGATTTGTCTTTGATCACATTTTTGTTCTGCTGTTAAAGTCATTGTAATCTTTGGACATATTAGCATACAAAGTGACTATGATAAAATATGATATTAATATATAACGTAACAAATTCCTGGATAAAACCCCTCTCAATTTCTCAGAGTGCCCACTGAAACAGAAAGATGGAGCAGTTTGTCACATTTGCAAAGCTACAACTAGCTTACAATTTGCTTTACAAAAAGCAATTTGTTTTTGCTTGATAAGTTACTCAATTAACCACTTATCAGAATTGTTGTTGATCAAATTGAGTGACCCAAAAGTAAAAACCTACCCACAGCAGAAGTCTCACAAAATCCAGATATCCATTACATTCATCATATTTATTTCCACACTACTGTACTATAACAAGAAATAAATATCTGGAGAGACTCATTGTATTTTTCCCTGAGCAGAGCTGAATATGGCACTTACTGTACTAGACATACACTAAACGGCACTAAACTTTTCATTTGTTCCCTTTACTTGTGTTAACTTCCACCTCTTGGTGCTGCTAAGCTCTTAGCTTACAGAATGATGCATTCACTACATCCTCTCCCTCACTCTTGCATCTTCTTATAATGGTGTTCAATCACCATGCAGTAACTGTGTTTTTTGCATGACTTGCTTGAGAAGGTTTGGTGCAGGATGCTCTGTATGCGTAGCTGACACAAGTGTGTTGTGGTGCGCTCATGTGCTGTGGGAACCTCCGACTTACAAAACCTGACAGCCAGCTGTAGGAGGAGCAGCCTTTTTAATGTATTAAAAGCAGGCAAATGTATTTTTTTCAATGTTTACTTGTTGCACATGTTCTGAGTTTCATTTTCTGAAAAAATAGTGGAAATGCGGACACTGCAGTTTTGGATGTCCAGAACTTTATACCAGTACACAAATACACCTGTTGTCTGTTGGTCCACTCCGAGCCTTGATGAGTTGTTTGTTTGGAGATGTTCCTATGCACACCATTGTTGTACTGGGCTGCTATTTACATACCTTGTCCTCCTGTGCGTGCAACCAGCCTGGAGACATGTAGCCCACAGCACCGAGGACAGCCATTTTTGGCAACTTTTGGTTGTTTCTGAATTGTTGGAAATCACACATTAACGTCATATCACATTCAAGGTCACTTGAACCACCAGTCTTGCCACTTCTGACATTTACTTGAACAGTAACCGCACATTTTATCTCTGCTTTATTTGTACTTAAGCTTTAGTCACACAGGGATCTGGAGGAGCAATGTTGGTGCAAAAACCAAGGTGTGCCAAATAAAGTGGTGTGTATGTGTGCTTCACTTATAGAGTGTGAGTGTTCTTGTTGCTCCCTCAGGGGTTGATGGCTGAGCTGCTCAGGAGGGGAGCTGCAGTATTTACCACCTGCTATGAAACAAGCCTTCTGTGCAACTGTGATAGTGTCATACAAAGTGAAATGAAAATGATGCCGCTCCACATCAATGTGTCCTTTTTTTAGAATAATATTTTCATTTTATGACATTCATACTTTTATTAGATTGTTTACAAGTGTGGAGTGGAGAAGCAAAGCGAGGGGACAGGGTGGGGATGACAGGCAACAATTGTCATGTTCATTTCTGTTTGACAAGCTTTTGGCTCCCTGGGATATTTCCATCCAGGACAAATAGGCTCGACATTATCCGTGTCAATATCCATTTATGTCAACAAAATCTGAACTTTCTTTCTGAAAATATTTGTCTGTATATTTACATACTGTATGCATTATATTTACACAGGTCCGCACACACCCACACACACAAAAGCTATCCAGAAAAGGACGTGGTTGGAAACAAGTTGTTTGCTCATGTTTGTCTCTTTTTTTTTTTTTTTTTTTCTCTCCTTCTAATTCTTGTCCTCCATCTTCCTCCTTCTCGTTTATTGGCTGCTTAATGGCAACCCAGTGCATTACCATTGCTAACTGCACTAGAGTCTTGTGGAGTTGTATGCATGTATGTATTTGGGAAAAACTAACTTCTTTCATGTAGAGTAGATGATTTTGACTTGGAAATTGTTGCGCATGCTCTGTTTTGTTTCTTGAATCTGTCACACTTGCACCATCTAGCTCTAAACATATTCTTAGTCTTAAACTGCTAGCTCTGCAGCACTAACTGGATGCACATCATACACTGACCCCCTGGGATGCTCAGATCTGCCTTGGGTGGTCTCAACAATGAGATGAGTTAGTCAAAATAGGAATGAACTTCTGTATTTTTTCATAATTTGAACCAAGTTGTAAGACTCTTCCAGAGAGAGACAGTTTGTATAACAGATTTTTCAACTTACTGGTGCTCTAATTCCACATGGAGGATTACTTTTCTTTAAGCATGAGTGCTCTTGTCATATTTTGCATAGTCTACAGTATTCTGGCCCAAATCCTTGTCTCTAGTGTATGTTCCCCCATGTGTTTTTGTGAGGTCTCGGTGATTGGTGAAAAAGGTTGAGTAGCTGTATAAAAACTGTATGCTCTTTGGGATTTCCAGGTTTCCCAGTAGAGCGCTCAGCTGCATGGGTAGTGGCCCTTTGACCATGCGAAAGTGTTGATGGTACTGCTCCATTGGTATCTAGGTTTCTTCCAATCTCGTCTAAAGAATCTTATGCAGGGACACCGGGAGTGGATTTGCTTCCAGCACTGAGAACTGCAGCGAAATGCAGTAAAGCTGACGGAGAACAAGATGTAAGCTTGGTGGTGAATGTGATTCATTGGACTGTTGACCTTCCTTTTAAAGGAGATGATGAATAACCTGGTACCAGACCCTGGGCTTCAGGCCCTGCTCTCCCTCTCAGCTGTCTGGAGCTTCACCTTCAGCTCACATTCAATCACTCTGGCAGCCACTGGCTGATAAATACCCACCATATGGCTGCCTTCCTCACCTCTTGCTCCATCCTGCAAAACAAACAACAAAATGTCACCGCTACTGCAATGGTGCCCACAAAAAGACCTTGTGTTGCGCTGATAAACCTCTGAAATCCATAATCTACAGTCAATAATGACCGTTTTCCTTATTCAGACATGCATGCAAGATTGCCCCCAGGGCCTGCCCTGTAAAAGAGGGCTATATTTCTTTGTCTTTTGTAAAAGTAGTCTGTATTGGCCTGCAGAGGCTTTTTTTCTTTCTCTAAGTAGAACATGGTGTGGATTGCTGCTGGTGTGTCTGGGAAAACAACCAGAGGCAGTTATTATAAGTTCTGATGCATTTCTACCCAGCCTTGGGGATGTTACCTGGGCAGGAGTTGCCTTGAGGGTCCTCCGCAAAATTCATCAGCACACACCTCACGTTTAAAGTACAGAATTATTTCAAATGTCAGATGAGCCTGCACAGTGAGACGATATCAAAAGACATTTACAGAGAATGGAGATATTGAAATACTACAGTGGTGTGAAAAAGTGTTTGCCCCCTTCCTCATTTCCTGTTCCGTTGCATGTTTGTCACACTTAAGTGTTTCG
>NC_048418.1:10834936-10841876 GCF_013103735.1 Etheostoma cragini
ACACTTAAGTGTGACAAACATGCAAAGGAACAGGAAATGAGGAAGGGGGCAAACACTTTTTCACACCACTGTAGATACAAAGAGGTTTTGATTTTGATTGCATTCCTAGCAGCCACTTTCAGTTTCTGTGCTCTGGTCAGCCAGACTGCAAAGCATTTTGTGTTCCTGCTATAATGTGACCACCCTGTGAACAATTAGGCGACTTAGGTTTCCTTGGAAACACATTAATTACCATGACCTAGTATGACCACATTATTCAGCAAGACTATGTAACATGTTGCGATTTAAATGCAAATTTTGATGATGACCTAATGATCCCATTTGAATTGCAATAATTAGTTTCAATTTCAATGTTTGTATGCCTTTTATGTGCATGAAACAGTGAAATTGTTCCAGCATTGCATCATGGTCACTCATTTCTGTATACAAACAACAAAAAGGACAAAATAGCTTTGTGTGTGTTGTGTGAAACGTGCCCACAGTCTTTTATTATTCATGCAAAATAGCGAGTGTCATAAATATAAATACTCCTTTTGTGAATTGATTGTGGAATTAATTTTAGTTTGTCACAATGATATTGTTATGAAACGGTCCCCACACAGTACTATCAATAATTAGGGGGAGCATAAAAGGTAAAAGAGACTTTTAAATAGTGAAGGATAGCTCTGCCCTCAAATAAATTCATAATCTCTCCCATGCCTGGCGTCATGGTGGGTCCCATCAAGACTGTTGAGCACATGCCTCAGCTGTAACCTTGGCCAATCCTCCAGTCCCTGCAGGGCTCATGCTGGTCAGAGTGGGTTGTAATTCGACTAATCAGCCGCTTTAACTTTTATGTAAATTGCCCTGGCCTATGAATCTTTAAAGAGGTGATGTCAAAGACAAAAGGGGGCGGGATGAGGGTAGGTGAGTGAGCGGTGAACTGTCAGAGATGTGAGCTCTAAATCTGATTACCCATTGTCACTTTGGATAGGCGCTGTCTCACACACTAATGAAGTCATATAATCAGTCAAGTCAGGGATGCTGCTGTGGAGCCACATGGGCATCAACAAAAAAACTTCTTTACAAATTTTACATTAATGTGATGAGATTTCCTCACAGCTATGACATTTACATGAGTCTAAAGCTGTAAAAAAATATTTTACACTCATCCCGTTGTGCTTAATGACCCAATTTAAAGGAAAAGAGTAATTGTTGTGCCTTTAGGTGCGATGAAGCAACATCCATATATAGACAACAGCAGATTAACAGTGTTGCTCAACTGAGCTAACCATAATTACTGACCTGCATTTCGTTTTACCCAAGGCTCCTTTTTAAGCATCTCACATACACATACACATACACGCAGACACAGACAGACATACACACAAAGGCACCCTTGAACACCAATGCGTGATATGCGCACACACACACACACACACAAAGTGTATCGTCGTTGTAGGTGTTGCTGCAGCAACAGAATGATTTCATGATTCAGGTCAACAAGGTGCCTCAGGCACATAAACCAAAGTCTTCCTGTCTTTCACAACTTAATTTGTAAGGAATAATGGCTCAGATGTACAACAAGGCCATAGTGCGTCACAAGTTTGGGGGAAATATATCAGCCTCGAGAACTGGGCTCCCACACTGAATAATTAGGCATCAGTGGAACTCTATTTTTAAAGTACAATAACCATATATATATATTTGCCTTGGCGCCATTGTTCCAAAGATAAATAGACTGCTTAAGTTGTTGCACAAAAATATATTATTATAAAATCTGATATTATTCAGGCACACTCACATATGGTGTAACTGTAAATTAGCATGTGGAAGTCATATTTTTTCGTAATCCATGTGTAATCAGTCACTATGCACAAAAGTCAAAAAGGAATTGGCAAATATTCTGATAAAATTTAAATTGATTGTTTCGTTAATTTTGCATTCAAAAATTCTAAAAAGGCAATAGTTCTAGCTTTTCACTTATGAAGATTTGCTTTTCTTCTCTTATATCATATTAAAATAATATTATTATTCTGTAAGTTTTAGCGTGGTCTAGACCTATTCTACTTGTGAATTGCCCGAGATTACTTCTGTTATGACCTAACACTATAAATTAAATTGAACTAAAATTGAATGAATATATTAAGCTCATACATTTGACTGTTGGGTGGACAAAGCAAGCACTTTGAAGACGTAACCTTGAATTTTGATAAATTGTGGCATGATTTATTCCCTGATTGTTTTATTTTAGACTAATTGATTCATTAAATTAATCAAAAGAGTAATTGGGCTGATTAATCAATAATTAAACGTATCATTTTTTGTAGCCCTACCATACAAATTATGGCTTCATACTAGTATCAATTCATTACCTTTTTTCATGAATTACCCAAATAGTTTCAATGAAATACAGTAAATATGTGAATTTACTCTAGATACATGTTCATCCAATCCCCTCCCCTGTCTTCTAGAAATGACATTAATGAACAATCTGTATCACCACAATTACAGGTTTTTTATTTAACATTTATATTGAACATATCTTCAAACTACATACCGTATACATATGGTAAACATTAACTGTCAATCTATTCCACTAGTTTCACCTACAGTATATGTATATTTACCGTAAACTTAGGAAAAGTAAAATCACTCGGCTAAGGTTTGAGAAAGGGAAGGGTTTTGGTAAATATTTGAAAAAAGCCAGTGCTGAGTTGAAACACTCATTGATTTTAATATTTTAACCAAAACCACATGTTATGCCTAATTTTAGCTGAGGGTTTCACTAGATAAAACCTTCCCTATGATCTCTGTGTAGGGTAAAGATGTCCCACTTTAACACCGAACATAATCCAGGCAGCAGATATATTTCCTCAGAAATATAAGTTATTTTACAAAGCAAATTAATAGCATATAAACATATATTTTCTGTGAGATGAGTTTGCCCTCTAACATACAGTAATACTCCGTATAATAAAGTATTTGGGATATGACGAGTGATTTATTAAAATCCTAGAACAAAGCTAAACAAATCTTAAAATGTCTTAAAACACTGGGTATATTCTGGTAGCGTGCGTGCGTGCGCGAGAAATAGTTTGCAAGTACTTTGTTCTTTCTCAAAGGCTCTAGTCAATCTCACTTTCCACTTGAAGTTTTTTTTTCTGTTGTACTACTCTCCAGGTTTATTTTAAGCCTCTCAGTAAACTAGACAGATCAAAATCCTCACATTTAAATGAAGATTACCCTCGGCACTAAATGTGTTAACGTTGAGTGACTTCTATCAACAGACATTAAATAAGGATGTCTCACAAAGTTATTTGATAGTCAGTTGTACAAAATGTTAAAAGATAAGCACCTGGACTGGGAAATTATTTTGCCTCGAGCAGAAATAGCTACAAAAAACAAATTCTCAGTTGTTCACAATTCAAATGAAATCGCCTCTATCAGGTCCCATAAAAGGTGCCTCTAAAAAGCAATATAGAGTTACTTTTCTTTTTTTATAAAAAAGATTTAAATTAAGTAGGAGTTAATGGTTTAGAGCTGCAGTTAAGACAACATTGTAAAACAGGAAATGCTCTCTGCATCCCTGATGAACCATCTTTGTTTTCCATCAGTGCTGCTCAGAGCCATCTGGTTATTCAAACAGTGTTATTTAGGATTCCATTTATTTTGTAATTTTATAATTGGCTGGTCCTTTTATTTTTGCCCATGTTGAAAATATCTATTCCAATTTGTGATTTTATTTCTCTCATCTGGAAAATGGTGGGAAACATATTCATGATATTTTCCAATGCAAAAGTGCTAAAAACTGCAGTTGAATGATGTGCCACTTAGGGCTGGTTCCAAATGTGAGTCAATCCCCATAGACCCCCATGTTAAAATGTCCAACTTTCCAGCAGAAAAAACATGTTTACAGTCTTGTACAACAAAGGGTTTGGTCTCTATAGCTAAGTTCCCCCTTCATGACATCTGTATTAATTATCTTCAGGCTCCATGTTCTGCATAATTAAGAGACGTTTTGCTTTGAGTGACAGGTGGGCTGCCACTAAAGGAAGTGAGCGTAAACCGTAGGCTTCATTCAGCCCACTTCAGCTCCATCCACCCTCCACCTCTTAGCACATTTTTTGGATTAGCAGACGTCGGGCACTGCCAAGATGACGACGGCTGGAGCCACTGAGATCCGCCCACTTTGAGTTTAATTTTGGCCCTTCGGAAACCCATGATAATACGTCCATATTTCATACAGGCTATGGTAAAAACTCAAAAACAGATGTCATGAGCTCAGAAAACTAAGTGTACATTTAGAGTGGGCTCCTTCTCTTTCCCTGACTATGTTTTGGGTTTTTGTATTTGGGACATGATTGGATTAAGAGAGGAAATTCTGTGGACAGGGAAAGATGTCGTGCATATTAGGCCTGCACGATTCGGGGAAAAATATGAATCACTATTTAAATATTATTTAGTTTTTTTTTTTAATTCACAAAATGTAATATTTATTGCACATATGAACCGTGACAAAACAAATTCTATTGTTAGTACCTAACATAGATTTTTTTTCTTCTTTTTTTTTGGCACCTATAGCACATTGCGCATCACCACCAAACTGTGAGTGGACATAGAGGCTTCAATAAAGAGAAGGGAGATCATTGCAGCGCTTTGAAACCTATTTCATACAGTCTATGTTCAAAACTTACAGAAGAAAGTAGTAGTGTTTGTGACACAGTCGGCTCGTTAAATTAAATAAATAATTTAAAAATTAAAATCGTGAACAGGTTGGATAGAGAAAACAAGTTTATAACGATTAATCGTGTAGGCCTAGCGTATTTACAGTACTGTACAAAAGTCTTAGGCAGGTGTGAAAGTATGCTGTAAACTGAGAATTCTTTCATAAATATAAATGATTGTTTATGTTTTATCAATTTCCAAATTGAAGTGAGCGAACAAAGAAAACCTTAGTCACGTCGCTATTTGGTATTACTACCCTTTGCCTTCAAACCAGCGTCGGTTCTTACAGGTACACACGGGCAACGTTGGGGATCGAAGACGCAGTGGTCGTCCAAGGAAACTTAGTGGAGCAGATGAAAAACACATCAAGCTTATTTCCCTTCGAAAGCGGAAGATGTCCAGCAGTGACATCAGCTCAGAACTGGCAGAAACCAGGGGGAACCAGGTATTTCACCCATCTACTGTCTGGAGAGGTCTGGCCAGAAGTGGTTTTCATGGTCGGGTTGCAGCCCTAAAGCCAAACCTCCGACAAAGATACAAGGCCAAGCTCAACTATGCACACAAACACAGTCTGAGGTATGGCTTTTTTGCTGCACTCTTTCACAGAGCTGAATTAACACAACATTCATGCATTTCTTTCACATCCACTGCAGTCAGATTCACTGTGTCCACTCGGAAGGAATCACTTCACATGGGTAGGCACTTTTAATGACATTTTGAACATGTTTAGAGGCTAAAAACACATTTAAAATCTGCCCTGTTTAAGTCTATTAGGTGCTAACTCTAGCACGGGGATAACTTGGTGTAGGCAGCACCGATTGTTTTCATTTTTCTCTCTGTTGCCAGCACCCCAAATTTACAAACAGAGCTACGTGTTGATATTGACTGGAATTCACCTTCAATTGTTTCCCTCTTTGACATCAAGGTTGTCAGTATAATTATTTTATCATTAATTAAGAAAAGACTCACAGTCAAACTAATGTATATTTATTTTAATCACTAAACCTAATATACAACAAACGGTCATATCTCAACAGAGTTTAAAAAATAATATATTTTTTGTGATAAATAGGAAAGGTCGTGTCAACCCTTTTCTATAGCTATGTTGAAAACAGTTAAAAGTTAAAAGGACCAACATCACCGGCGGTAAATTATATCAGCTCTAGCTAATTAATGTTAATTTCATAACAGCTACACTGAAACTTTTGTCTGTTGGTTGAAGTGCTCTTACCAAACCACTGACTGCACTCTGCCAAAGATTGCAAGTGATAATACATCACTCTGTAACATCATACTGCAGATGTTTCTGTATTGTTTATCCACCCATCTATGCATGTGCAGACGCAGCATCATGAGCCTACGGAAATTAGTTTTTTTTTTTTTCAACACACGGAATAACACTTCCTTTTTAAAAGATCCAAAACAACATGAAAACTCACTACAATACTAGATGACATGTATTCTTTTTCTCAGCTTTTTTAAAATTCTTGGGTTACCGTGGAAAAATGAAGCAAGACAGAAGTGGGAAAAGCTCTGAAGATGGTTTATCCAGGTGTTTCAAAAGGACTACTTCTCCGTGTTGGAGACATTCTGACTAATCTCTGACTGAACAAAGGCAGAATGAAAATACCCATGCCTCTGGCTCTGCGCTTCAGTCTAACTTATTTTAGGAAATCAGCTGAACACAGAGGCCAATGTAAGTCCTCTGAGCAAAGCAATTATATTCTGCGTATGTCAAAACAGAATCAGAGGTCAGATGTTTTGCAGCTCGCTGTTTGATTGTTTTCCCTATTGCGTTTTTGCACAGTAGTGTTAATTTTGTCAGACGAGACAAAATATGTTCGTCAATGACCTTTTTTTTTCATGACGAAGACAAGACGATGACGAGACTGCACCAATATTCAAAAACGATGAATAAGACTAAGTTAATTATTAGACTGCATTATTGTTGACAAAGAAATACCAGATTAAAATGTTTTGCATGAAATAAAAACTAAGTTAAAATCTCAATTTTTGTCAACTATCGTCTCTACTTTTTCATCATGAGATAGAACTAGTGCAGTGCCCATTTGGAGTGCCACGGTTCAATCAGGCGCGGCGCAGCTGTGGCTCATATAGAGATTTGGCGTGTCCCTTTTTCTTTTTCATCTAGCCATCACACATCCAGGTAGCGATGTGGTCCAGGTGGGGGAGGGAGGAAGCCCGGTTCAGCCTGCTGCAGAAGCTATATGCG
>NC_048418.1:10841995-10860656 GCF_013103735.1 Etheostoma cragini
AGAGAGAGAGAGAGAGAGAGAGAGAGAGAGAGAGAGAGATCAACCAACCAACCAAAACCATTCAACAAGTATATTTTGTCAGGTAATTATGACATTTAAACAATATTTGAGATGTGTGAAACACTATTTGACTGAAATTTTTTTATCAGTAATAATCTCAGAAATAACTTATTTAAAAAAAGACAACTGTTTTGACTGTAACTTGACCAAGTTACCCGAGTTCTCTTGACTAAAACTGGACTAAAATGTGGAGACTTTTCGTTGATTAAAACTTGACTGACAAAAAAAACCTGTGAATGACTAAATAGGACTAAAATTAACAAGGACATTTGACACTAAGACTAAATTAAAAATAGGTGACAAAGTTAACACTCTTGCACAGCCAGGATAACACTGACTGGTAAAATGGCCCCCTGTCAAAACCCATTCACTCACTGCAAATTAATTCCCGTCCCTTTCCTTCTCAGCTGAATGGAAGTTTGAGGCCAAAATGAGGCACTTTCCAATTTAGACTACTCTCTTCGTGGAAAGGGAGGTAATTTGTATTCAAATGAATAACGAAGAGGATTTCTGATTTAACACAGTCCCATGGGGATGCATAGAGCCTGAACAAATACAGTTGTGTACAAGCAAACTTAATTGGAAGTAATGAGGATATGCCCAACTTGGTTTTATGCGCGGGGAGAAATTTATATTTATTATAAAAGGGCTCCTTAGTCCATGTCTGGGGTTGAAAATATTTAAACAAATATATGCAGTAAATACCAACTGCACTATGACTAAATTACTGTTGAATAACATCTGATGTATGTGGTGCTGTGAAGTACAATTTTCTTTGCCGCTTCACACAATATTCAATAGTTTATAATGTCCTCTTTGCCTGCAGCATTCAAGTCAGTTTAACATGCAAATGCAACCTTAATGGAAAAAAAAGAAATCCTTGGACTCTTGCCCACACAAAAATAGTATACATATATCTAAATGCACAGTGGTAGTCCTATTTTAGGTGTATTAAGAGTTTGCTGTACAGATGTTGGTGTATCCAGTTTCCTCAACCCTCTACATTTCCCAGAGTCCCCTTTGGCAGCCCCAGAGAACAGACATGATTTTAGATATAGGCCTAGGTTGTATGTGTAAGTGGAGAGCGAGAGCAACAGTGATAAGAAAGTAACAGCAGGAGAGTTTAAAAAAAAAAAAAAAAAAAAAATTCTATGCTGCATGTGCATCATGTCTTGTGGCAGCATTACATTCTAGACTAGTGCGGGCACCACTGGTGGAGAATTTTTTATTTATTAAATTGTTTACGTTTTTGAATTCTTCAACCTTACATGATTGTTCAATTTCAGCACAAAGTTGTTCTCTAAAGAGCAGAATTTGATTGAACTGAAGTTTTAGATATCTAAACAATGCTGCTGATTCAAACACTGCGGCCTTCTCTAGGACAGTGGTGTATGTCTAAAAAGGTGGAGCTAATTAAAAATAATGAGCTGTGGTGGTCAGCTTTAGGGTAAACTAAGTGACATCATATTGAGTATCCAGTTTACCATATTCTCTAGGCAATAAATCACATTTACCCAACTGGAAAATAAACTGCCATGGTTTGGGATTGGCATTGTTGTTGTTTTTTATATATATATATATATATATATATATATATATATATATATATATATATATATATATATATATATATATATCTTACTAAATTGCAGCAGCAAATAATTGTTTAAAAGAAACATAATGGTGCTTAGATTCAGTTTTTTTTTTAAACTATAATATATATATTTAGTTTAACATAATAAGGAAATGTTATCTAACACACTGTATGTGCATTCTAAACATATCTGCAACTTTATTGAAAATATGAATGTTAACGCAAGAAAGGACACACTTACTTTTTCTATATTCAACCAAAACTACAACTCTCCCTAACCTTAATCAAAGTGTTTTTGCAGCCTAGAACCATAAACTTTTACAATATAGGAACATAATACTTCAACTGGAAAGCATAATAGCAAATACGTTTCCAACAAAACGTAATTTGCAATTACATTTTGTCATTATTAGAGAGAGACAGGGTTGTATTTTGGTCACTTTGATAGGCTAATTGGATGTGACGGGTGGTTACTTACTGCCTCTAAAGCCCTTCACGTGTGCAACAGTTTAGTTCTCCACTAAAGGCTATTTTGATTTATTCTGAAGTGTTTGACCAACAGCTCAAATTTTTAATCACCCATGGAGTAAATTACAGACTTTATTTGCCTACAAATACACTATATGTGAAGGCTGTTCCACACATATTGCATGAATAAACTGCATGTGTCAACCCTGTGAAAGTACGTTTTAAAGTGATCTAAAACAACTGCACCATTAAGTGTTCCCATGTGTCTGTAGCAGACCGATAATACTGGCCTACTAGCATTTGCAGGTTGTTGTCCAACTGGTGTGCTTGACTTGCAAATCTAGTAAAGGCAACATAAATGTGTCACTGAATAATGAAGATTAACACTTCTTAAATCCCAAATTGAATAACGACATACATTTCAATTTGGTTTATTCAGAAGGTCCATAAGAATGTGTTATTATGTCAACAGTGCATTAGAGTTAATAACTATCAAGGTAGAGACATTGTTGACAGGCTGTTTGAGGAAAGATTGATGTTACAAGTGACTGACTGCAGTCTGGAGCGCAGTACATAACCTGCCAATTATGTGCCATGTTTTCTGATGGCCACTTTGTCTTTGTTTTTCTGCGCCAAGGCTATTATGCTCAGCCAGACTCCTCGAGTTAACGTTGAACAGAAGCTTTTCTTTTGGTGGCAAAAAATAAATAATCAAGAGGAATGCAATGAATGAATGAATGCAATGTAAAATCATTGATTATATTTTCTATTTATTCTACACACCATAGTACTTCTGTTTTATTAGAAATGCAGCAAAGTATCAGTAATTTGTCTTAAACTGGATATTTCTTTGGACCTGTGGCTATATATGATGATGGGGAAATTCAGTTTGAACTATCTACTGTTTTTACTGGGGCTTCATAACAGTTATCTGATCAATCTTAACACAGTTTGCAAGTTTCTGCTCTAGTTTTATGTAGCTCTCCTGGATTTGGTCCCAGTTATCATTCTAGTGCACAATTCAATCATCTTATTTTCTTTCATTTGAAAAAGCATCCCCAAATGAAATGAATTATGCACTGGAGTAGAGATGCATTGATGAATCGCTCCATCGATTAGTTGTCAACTTTTAAATTAATGGCCAACTATTTTGATAATCGATTAGTTGGTAATTAAATTGGTAATCTAAAATGTGAATATTTTCTAGTTTCTTCTCTCCTCTGTGACAGTAAACTGAATATCTGAATACCTTTGAGGATGTCATTTTGGGCTTTGGGAAACACTGATCCACGTTCTTAACCATGTTTTGACATTTGTAATTATCAAACAACTAATTGATGAATCGAGAAAATAATCAACAGATTAATCGACTATGAAAATAATACAGCCCTACACTTGAGTTTAATTTAGCTCAAAACTAAGTTAATGTAAATCAGTAAGACTGAACAAATATTTTCTTCTTCTACTAAAATAACTCTCCTCTCCTCTCCTTTGCTTGACATCGACACAAATGGGTGATTGATATCTCTTAAAATACATAAGAGTTCAACTTGCGGCCTCTTGTCTATCTTTGCATTTGTATACGAATTATAATTCAAAAGAAAAGAGCAAACATTAGAGAAAAGTCTGACAAATAGAACCTACTTAAGTGTAAGTGTACCACAAATATTTCTTTCTTACTTTGGAGCTGTTACTTTTGACACACAGACTGATGGTGGACTGGTTTCTGTTACTTTCCCATCCTATGATAGTAATGCAATATTTCACAAAAACACACAGGGCTTCAAGGAATGAAACCGTGTTTGGGTTTAGATTTTGTATTATTATTATTATTACGTTCCCTCCATGGTTAATAGAACAACATACAAACAAATGTATGTATATTTGGATGGATGGATGTCAATTTTATATAAGGAAAATAATGGAGCATTGTTCTTCATAATGATGATAAGCAGAGACACCCTGTGTGTATATAAGTATTTTGATCTTAAGATGCTTTTAGTGGTCCTCCTTTGAAGAAGGGATGATCATAAACTAATCAGTGGATCTGTCAATTTTGTTTAAACTTTTGATCTTAACAACCAACTTTTATCAACCTTCCATCACAGCTACATAACCAACGATGCATATCAATGAGGCCTCCTACATCTCCATATTTGCTACATATGTTTACTTGAATGTGTGTAGATACAGTATATCCTGTACTATTACCAAAAACAAACATGCCTCCTGTCAATCTTACAGCAGGAAAATACAGTACGCACTCTGTGGACAAATTCACTTCAGTCATAAAAAAGTGCTATTTGCAGAATGTTCATGCTGACGTTAATTGGGTGCATAGAATAAACTGGAGTAGCACAATTATAACGAGCCACAATTGGCATGTTTTACGTTTAACTTCTTTCTAATCAGATGCAAAATGCAAATGAGGAGCACCAGGAAATCAATGGAAGATATTACCAAGTTCCTGATCCACATGTAATAAATATAAAGTAGTACCCAGACATATTGATATTGTCGTGACTAATGCATTCCCAAATATTATTATTATAATTTTTTTACATAGACCTCGACCCATTTGATTCTTCTGTTTTGCGATGTAACAATATAACTGTAATAGTACAGTAGGGCTCTGACTGACAGTCAGAGTGCTGCCTAACTCCTCTGGGAAATGTTTCTCTGGCATACGCCTGATGTGCATGAGGCATTTACACCCGCTCTGAAAACCGATTAGTTGGCCTTAGGCTCACAATATATGAATTATGCTCTTTGTTTCAGTAGCTCTTCCTGGAGATCAGTGACGTTGTCAGCGAGGGCATGCTTAAGCTAAATTTCAAAGGTCTAAAGTTAACTATTAAACTCTGCTTGCTTAGAATCTTCCCATATTTTGATGCAGTCTTCTAAGTATGAACATTAAGATCATTTAAAGTTCAAATAAATATTACAGTGAGAAAATATAGATTTTAAATAGAAATATCTTAAGCTGAAAAAATAAACCATTTAAACATCACAAACCACATTCTTTAAGGTCATCTATACATAGTCGTTTTGGGATGCTGACTCACTTCCTTGAGGCAAGTTCTTTTAACTTTCTCTTGTAGCTGTCTTTAGTTCATTCATCATCGTTACAAATTTAACTTGGAGAGAAGTAAGACAACAATTCATGCTGGAATGCTGAAGTATTGGCTTTTTTGACAGGCTGCAATCGAGAAAGATAAACCTGTCAGTAAGAGTGAATAGTTTGTTTCCCCTGACATCTGTTATGGGATTTTGGAGTCTGGCGCTGTTTGTTGCAGCCCTAGGGATTGTTAAATATAATATGGGCGACATGACAGGGATTACAGCTATTCAGTCAGGCGAGAAATGTTTGCAGATATGCAAAAAGTTGATTGTACATCATGATAAAGTATACAAAGTCTTTGGCGATTAGACTCCATCGCTACACTAATAGTTTGATTACAGGGGTAGAGAACCATCAGACCCCCCCTCCCGATGGACTCTAGACACGGTCAGTTGGTGTAGATAACTGGAGGTGGAAGGGGAGCTGGAGGGTTGCACTCTTTGCCTGAAACGACAGCTGATAGCAAAGGGAGAAACAGATTACCAAGCAGGATTGGGACTCTGTGATTGGCCCTTGAAATTTGTGTACAATTCTGATTGGTTTAGCAGGAAGGTGAACGCCTCCACCAGCTGATTCTATTTAGTTAGAGAGCCTTGATTAAGAGTTAGGTCTTCCTATTTCTCACCAGAGATTGAGTGGGAAGGAAAGCAAAACAGTGTCCCTTTAGAAAAGCTGGAGAGGGGGATACTAACTTGCAACAGTCCATCTGATGAAATGGCTTGAAGTCCAAGTATAAGATTAAGGCCAAACGTGTTCGCCACAGTCCAATTTTGAAAATCTGTAGCAATGTTTCTGTAATAAATAAACGTGAAAATGGCTCTCTGGTTCTCAACCAAAGAGTTCTTGAGGAGAAAACATTGCACATGCATTTAACTGTGTTTTTTTTAATGCTACAAACATCTCGTTTTACTTCATCTCTCCCCTCCTCTCCTTTGTACCTCTGCCAAAACTGAGTCATTTTTTTCACTTGTCACATTCAGGAATGTTAATACTTTTATGACTTTGCTGCAGCAGATGTGAAAACCTTGATAGGGAAAAAATGAATTGATATTCTTCATTTTCTTGTCACCATGAAGAGGATGCGGCATTCATCTGAAAAGTTTTGATATGACAAGAATCAAATTATGCACAGAGGCGGCAAGCATTCTCTTTGCTTTCCAAGGATATTCTGAACAAACTAAAACATACATATGTATTTCAATTAACAATGCACATGGATTACAGTATTCTATTTTTATCTCCTAATGCAGTTAGAATAATGTGATTGTTGGGCTTGTGTTAAACGCAGTACAGTTGGAAAAATGACATTAAGAGTGGGAGAAATTCAATAGATGGAAGCTGCAGCAAAACCTTATCGAATCGGAGTTGTCAAAAAGCCCCTCGCTCACACATGTGCACATAGATATTCTGCTCAGCCACTGACACAATTGAGGTAAGCAATCCACTTAACATGTAAATTGTTCTTTCATCTGGTAGAAGGAAATCACTCCAAGGAATTTAAGAGGCAACTAATCAACAATAAAATAAATAGTTCCACTGCAGCATTGACTTTTGGCAACATTTTCACTCTGCACTCTGTGAACCCAAACCATGTAATTATCCTTCATATGATATTAGCTCTAAATGAGATCTTAAACTCAGATTCAGTTTGTTTAAATATTCATATTTATCAGCTTTTGCATTAATAATTTTAAGCTTTTGGGGAAACTTGCAGACACTGCAAGTTCCCCGTAATCACCTATAACTGTCGTCATGGTACAAAATGCAAAGAGAAGACCTCATTCCTACTTTGTTACATGACGGATGCAGGCTGAGTTACGCCACTGCTCGGGGCCACAGGGTTGCAGCTAAGCTATTCCCCCTGCGTGTGATAACTTATAAGCTCCGTGTGGTGGAATGGCGTGTGAAATATGGACACCAACCCTGCCACGTTTTGACTCAGCAGCCAGTCAATTGACCTCAAAGGCCACTTAAGATTGGAGTGTGTAATATTTCATCTGATCGAATTTGCATTAAAGCACCACTTTTCTGCCTCTTCATTTATTTGAATCAAACCACCAGAACGGGGCTCTTGACTTTGTCTCTTGCCTCGGCTGGACCGAATCTCGAGTAATAACCGTGTATATAATAACACCTTTTTTTCTTAATTCTGGTTAATCCTGTGCTTTCTCCTCCCACACAGGTTGGGTCAGTGTAGCTGCCAAAATAAGTTCAAAAATGCTTGAAATTACTGCATCTTTATGCTATTTACAAAGATGTCAACGTATTCCTGTAGTCTTCATTTTAATTTCTTTCACATTTGATATGTTAATGTCTGATTGCAAAGTAAAAATCAGGAGGCGGCATGTAATTGAATGTAAGTGATACAGGAGCATAAAAAGGGATTTGTGAACATTCACTGTAACTGGAATAGGATGATGGAGACTTAAAAGGCAAAAAATTGTATCTTTGATGGGTGGGTGTTACTGCTACTTGTATGAGAACCACTTTAAGTCCAAGTGAAGTGAAAAGAAACGAAACACAGTAAATTATATGCATAGCTTTGCCTCTTACATGGGACATCTGAGAGTCCATTGACTAAACTAAATCTAATTAGGTTGGGAGTAAACCACATTATTGCCTCATTACCGTTAATTGACCTCTTGGAGACCTGTTACTGGAACACTGGAGAGGATGCCTGTATACAGACAAACATTAAGAGGTTATGTTGAGAAGACTAAAGGAAGTAAATGGAATGCACATTAGGAAAAGATATTAGTCCATTCAACACCCATATTCACCCCTTAGGAGGGGTCTCGCTCTTTCCACTTTGAGACCATCAAGGATCTGATAAATCAACTAATAAATACTGTTAGGAACCAAGACTTAATAGTGGGGTGTCCCATTTTCAAAAGTAAGCTAGAGAAGCTAATTTTCCGTTACCTCAGATGTATGTTGCCCAAGGCATGCCTTTGAAACCTGCTCACTCTTCAACCAAAGATGAATCAGGGGATTTCGCTAAGGTGCAATAGTGTTATCGGAGACAGACATTTTTTAGATTAATGTTGTCCGTGGTATTTTAGGTCAACCGATGGCTTATGAAGCAGTCAAGTCAGGATCGCAGGCAAATCCACAAGAGTGCAAACATGGAAAAACAAATCAAGAAAGACCATTTGCAATACATGGACACGGACTCCCATAAAAGGTATCCAACTCATAAAAGCAAAGAGAGGAATCCCCTTAAAACTTCACACATCAATTGGCGTCCATAGCTTCAGGCTCACTCCCATCTTGCTTCATTAAATTCTCATACAGCCCTCATCAAAACACATCTTTCATCTAGACACAGTGTTGGTGCTGCGTAGAGACCAGACTGCAACACCACCGATAAGAATTCATTTCATGGTCTTCATGCTGGGGACGGATGCATGCTGGTGGCATAAGCAGTCTGTTTTTGTTTTCTACTCACAAACAAAAGGGATCCTTGAAGATGTATAGAAACTTTGAAGTTAATCTCCCAGCAACAGCTGGCGCCAATGTGGACGTCCACTGAAGTGTCAGCTGTGTGCAAATTAAGTTGAAATATATCACAACTGGGAAAGAAAAAAATGGATATTCAAAAGAGTTGTGGTGTAAGTGTAAATCTGTTCAGATTCAGCAGTTTGATGGGGTTGCGTTTAATAGAGTAAACTCCCTCGTCTTTTCTTATGGATCTTCTAAAATATATAACATATTTTATGGACTTAAACACACTTTAGCCATCTTTGGCTAATATGGTGTAGACTATTGATTATAGTATTTTGGACTTGACTGCTATGAGTTATTTTCCCACACATACTTTTTCTTAACTCTTGTTTAGCTTTTGTGAAAATCTACACTGTTAGCCTGACAAGCCAGACCCACATCAAGATGTTGGGTCTGGGGACTAACTATTGGCAGGGCTCAATCCGAGAGGCGGGATAAACGGTTGTCTTTCCCTCTGCACGCAATAGGTTCACGCTACAACCAACCAGAGCAACACTAGTTGATAGATTAAACTTTTGCCATATCCGGCTGGCAAAACTCTGAACACATCTTCCTTTTTTTAAGAATGACTTCAGCACCGTTCTTTGTTCTTTTCTCTAAGAAAAGCTTAACTCCAAATCGTCCAAGGTTGCGGCTAAAGACGATTTGAAAGACCGCTGTTCGCCATCAACAGCCGCCATCTTCTTTGTTTTCAAGTACCAGGGAATTCCCCCGGAACCGTAACACACCATCAGTATGTTAAGCCCGCCCACCGACTTTATACACAATGTGATTGACCGGACTAGAGTTAGATTTTTCCAGCTTGCATGCCAACAGAGAACTTTCTAGACTGACCCTGGCTGCAAATTACAGTGGGGCTCGAATGTTTGGGCACCCTGGGTAAAAATGTGTATTAATGTGCATAAAGAAGCCAAGAAAAGATGGGAAAAAATTCCAAAAGGCATCAAATGACAGATTAGACATTCGTATAATATGTCACAAAAAGATATATTTTATTTCCATTATTTACACTTTATAAATAACAGAAAACAAAAAAATGGCATCTGCAAAAGTTTGGGCACCCTGCAGAGTTTATAGCATGCATCGCCCCCTTTGGGAAGCTGAGACCTGAAAGTGTCATGGATTGTTCTCAATCATCATCTGGAAAGACCAGGTGATGTCAACCTTGAGGTTTTAAATGCCCAGACTTATCTGACCTTCCCCCAACAATCAGCACCATGGGTTCTTCTAAGCGGTTGTCTAGAAAACTGAAACTGAAAATAGATGACGCTCACAAAGCAGGAGAAGGCTATAAGAAGATAACAAAAGGGTTTTCAGATGCCAATATCCTCTATTCGGAATGTAATTAAGAAATGGCAGTCATCAGGAACAGTGGAAGATAAAGCAAGATCTGGAAGACCAAGAAAAATATCAGACAGAACAGCTCGCAGGATTGTGAGAAAAGCAAGTCAAAAACCCACGTTTGACTGCACAGTCCATCCAGAAAGACCCGTCAGACACTGGAGTTGTGGTACACCATTCCACTATAAAGAGATACTTGTACAAATATGGTCTTTGTGTAAGAGTCATCAGAAGAAAACCTCTCCTACGTCCTCTACGAGATCAGTCATGCTTTGGGGTTGTATCAAAGCCAGTGGCACAGGGAGCATTTCTTGAGTAGAAGTAAAAATGGATTCAATAAAATGTCAGCAAATTTTGGAGGCTAACTTGATGCATCGGTGAAAAAGCTGAAGTTAAAGAGAAGCTGGCTTCAACAAATGGATAATGATCCTAAACACACCTCAAAATCCATGGTGGATTACACCAAGAGGCGTAAACTGAAGGTTCTATGTATAGACCTTAAAAGAGCAGTGCGTGACAGACAGCCCAGAAATCTCGAAGAACTGGAAGACTTCTGTAAAGAAGAATGGGCAAAGATACCTCAAACAAGAATTGAAAGACTCTTGGCTGGCTACAAGAAGCGTTTCCAAGCTGTGATACTTGCCAAAGGGGGCAGTGAAAGGTATTAACTCTGCAGTGTGCCCAAACTTTTGCAGACGCCATTTTTTTGTTTTCTGTTTTTTTGAAAGCGTTAATGATGGAAATAAAATCACATTTTTTGTGACATATTATATGAATGTCTAAGCAGTCATTTGATGCCTTTTGGAGATTTGTTCATCTTTTCTTGGCTTCTTTATGCACATTAATAGAAATGTTTACCTGGGGTGCACCACTGTACATTTGGGGTCTGTCTATACATAGGTTGTTATATTCTATATGTAAATGCAGCACACATAGGGTTACTATAAATAGAGTAGTGTAACAGGGTTTTGGAAATATTTTTCCCAATTCAAAGTGTACCTCTAAAGTTACCACTGTTGTGTAAGTTGAGTATTAGGCTTATATTATTAGGCTGACATTGATTTCCTTCGTCTTTGAGGCTGGCTAGCAGTAGCCAGGGCTTAACAGGTAACAAGACCCAGGTGTATTAAGTGCTCATGCATAGTTAACCTACTGCTAGCCAGACTTTCCTTTAGTTATTACTACTTTCTTTCACACTGTTAGAGTGAATGTTGTTTAGACACCAGTAAAGAGCTGATATCCAGTTATTCATATCAATCTAATTTAATTTTTTGACAAATTACATTTTTTCCTTTGTTTATAGTGTACATATTACTATTTTCTGTTTCTATTATATGTAGTTTTTAGATATTTTGCTGTGGGATCAATAACTCTATCTTATCTTAGTAAATACTACAGTGCCTGCATTTTTTTTCCGTCATTGCAATGAGGTAAATAAAACACAATAGAATCGACTAAACTGATTCAAATGGCTAGCGTTAACACACATTTGCAGGTCAACGTATAGCTTTAACACCATAATGAGTGCAGGCAACAGAATTTTAAATGTGTGATTAGATCTTTTTTTTTTTTTTTTTTTTTTTTTACCTCCAATGGTCATTGGACGCCTCAGTTGACTTTTTTTTTCTCTAAAGTTGTGTACACAGCATTGTGCTTTTTTAGACTTTGTATTTTTACTAAAGTATTTTGTTGGATTCAGATGCTGACTTTTTGCACTTCTGCTTCAAGTCCATTAAAATGTTAGAAATGCTCAAATGGCCAGTCAAATAGGAGTGTCTCTTGGAAACATGAAAGGACTTTTTTCTGTCTGATGCTGCAGCTATTTGGACAGGTCATTAAGTCTGAGTGTGTTTCTGAGTGAGACTGTGACACAGTCCATCAGTGTCACAGAATTTGTCACAAGACCCTGTCAGGTGGTCGGACATATTAATACATGCCTTACACCTTACACACATTTAAAGTTGTATGTGAAGCAGTGTACATATTTGTAAGTTTGTCTAGATGTGTGCTGTGTATATCATATGTTCATTTTGATGTTATTTATCTCTGTACTGCCATACTTCAACCCTCTTTCAGGTGTTCTCTTACATGTTTCTTTATAAAGCCTCTTGTTCTGTATTTTTTTCCCTTCTTTTTTCTCTGTATATGAGGTATCTCTGTGATTCACCACAACTCTGATCCTTCATTTGTTGCACAGTGCAACAATGTCAACTACACCTGCTACTTGAGCGTCTAATTTTCAAGTGCCTTTTCTGACTCGGCTAGTCTCACCTGTTGTTGCTAGCTCGTTGTACACAATGAAGGGTGATTGTGGCCCTTTCTAGGCAGCTGTTGCAGAAGAAGCTTTCATCAAATACAGATATGCATTAAATAAATAATGTTAAATACAGAATTGGAAAAACAAACCCGCCTCAACCCTTACATTCTAAAGACTACTTGTTTAAACCGGCGTTTGGTTGACCTGTATGCACCTGGACTGCACTTTCAATGTCTTTTGTATAATTTTATTGTGTATCGTGTTTTTCTTAATATGTTATCATGTATTGTGTTTTTGTGTTATGGCACTGTAAAGCACTTTGTGATTTATGTCTGTGAAAAGCGCTATACATACATTTGACTTAAGTTACTGATATCCAATACAAAATCACAATTTACCAATATTAGTTTTTTACCCTGTTATGTACTGCAAGATGTGACAGTGGCAGTGGTTGGAGGGCAGGATCATGGGGTCTATTCTGCCATCACCATGCAGCATATTATATACCTTTTTTTTCTATTCGCATTAAGCCCTTTTTATATAATGTTTGTGGCAGGGGGCTTCACCAGCTGAGCTCTAATGAGACCTCAGTATGCACCCACTAACCTTCTTTTTATCCCTCTTCATCATTGCAGTAGACTACATAAAGTCTCAAGATGAAAAGGATATGATGTGCCAAGCTTGCATGCACACAAACTGCCACTTTAGCTGCTGCTGAAATTTCCAAAAGATTTGCGGAGCCGCTCTTATCCAGTTGGCTCATCTTAAAAGAATCGTTTAGAATGTTTTTTTTTTTTGTTCTGTCATTGATCACAGCTAAATCTAACATTGACTGTTGTTTTTGTTTATAGCTGTGCTGGATATTTCATTACCATAAGGTAGAAAACACATCTTGTTCTTTCTCCCAAGAGATTCGTTCAGCACATGCAATAATTACTTGAGTTTTCTTTTTTGAACACTTCTTAGAGGACTCTTGATATAACCACTTACAGTATGAGTGTTAATTAGCACCATATAGTGTAAGTTAGGATTGGCTGATGAATCCTTTACGAAAGAATCAAGACCTTAAAGGGTTTACTCTAAAAGATAATGTGTTTACAGTACCACTTGCTTTTCTTACACAAGGCCTATCTTGTAATATACTAACAACACATCATCTGGTCAGTCAGTAATCATTTGTAATATGTTACACTAAGTAATTGCAGTGTGTAATTTCAATTCTTGAATATTCATGCTATATTATTAAAGCATCTGTTGGGAAATGAGAATATTTATGATGTCCTGATAAGCTAACAGAGGTTAGCAGGCATAAACACTAATAGATTGTGTTGCATTCAACAACACCACTTAATTTCACACTGTGCTGGTTCTTTACAAAGACTGATCTGCCATCGTTTCACCTTTGTGGGGCTGCTGAATAGACCCACATTTTATTTGTTCATTTATTTCATGAAAAACAAGTCAGCGGCCATCTTAATGGCAAGAGAACAATGTGATTCAGGGAAGTGTGTGTGCTCAAATTGATTTTAGATAAGTAATGCATTTTGACAAAATAAGGATAAATATAATTTTTCCTTCTTTCTCTGACACTCAGCGTCTCGTGCACCTTGAAATGGCTGACATACATCTTTTTTGCCCTAACTGTTAAGCCTCTTTATCTAAAAGCATATTCTCAATGAAATGACAACAGGCCTTAATGGATATCCTTAATGGGTATCCTCTAAGCTTGACAGTGACAATGGGAGCATTCTTTTTTTAATCAGATCGAGAAGAACAGGAAGGTTCGTTTCTTCAGAGATCTGTCATCAGTTGGGCTTCCACTGATGAAGGCCCTCAGTCACATATATTGTGTATAGCGGGATTGCTTTATAATGCTTTCAATATACATTTTGTTTGAGAAAATGCAATGTACATTTTAGTTGGACATTATGCAATAGCGTGAATGGAAATCATAATTGTAAGAGAGGTCTAGTAATTACAGTGACTTCTTTATTCAGTTTTATGTGATGCTTTCTAGTTCTTAATAGTCTATTACAGTGCATATACCTCTTTATGTAGCAGGGCACTAAGTGGAGTACAAATCACAGTGGAATTTCTTCAAGCACCCTTCTAATGTTCATCAAACTCAGCGACTGCTGACACACAAGAAATATAACAAAGCTCCAAGATGAAGTTTTACTAATCACAAATTCCGTTGCTAAAGGCAGGAAATAGACAGGATAGGTGAATTAAAAAAATGCCTGACTTGAAAACACATATTGTTGTCGCGTAAAGGCCCTTTTCATGTTGCACAGACATTTTAATAGCATTTTGTTTCTATTAAGAGACACAAAGACACTCTAAAACTTTCCACGACAACTGCTGTTTTAGCTCAGTGGAAGCTAGTACACGTAGCTGAAGGTACTCCGTGTTGCCTGTGTCATTACCCGAGGTTGAGTGCGGAGTTAAGTCGGCGCATGCACATATTTAAACAGTTTAGGGCATAATGTGTAAATTTGTGAAATCGGTGAAATAATCTTTTCTCATTACAAACAATAACAGAAGATTTTAACTATCTATGATTGTTTGATATCTACCGTTAGCTCAAAACGCTATTCAAGTGACAACCTTTTTTGTTTGATTGATAACTTGTAGCCGGCATAGTACAAACTTCGTTAAGTAGGTCCATTTTTACTGTATTGACATTACAGAAGTCTCTCGTTTGCCTCTTGTAGACTACATGTAGCAAAGTGACACATACGCAACTTCAGTCTGTACTCCACTCACATCGGCCAGTGACAGCCTGCACCAATTCAGGTCTATAATTTTTTTTTTTTTTAATCGAAAGAACACGCCTATCTTTAGCGATCGAGATTGGCGTAAACATTGGCCAGAATTCTACTTTAATGGTGGTAGACATAGTGCCTGTAGTGGGTTTTGTGCCCACATAATTTCAGTTTCAGTTTAGAGGACACAAATAGCCCCTCCTACGCTGCCAGAGTGTCAGTCAAGCACAGCAGCAGAGACAAATAGGCCAATACAACTGTGCAGCGAGAGTCCACTGGGAGCAAGATACCGGAATATTAATTAATATCAATTTGGAATTTGAACAACTCTTTGTTTGCTTTTAGTTTATTTTTTAAGTAGTCAAACTTGTCAGCTTTTTTAAAGTCTTGTTTCCAGTCATGGTCATTTGATTATATTCTACATACAACCTATATTTCAACCTAGTTTAAGTTTACAATAATGCCTGTAACACGCCACAGCTATGTATGAGCTCCAAACATAGCCTCAATACACACAAATTGTAATACATTAGTCATACTAAATGTGTTTTTGTTTATAAAATGTGTTGAATATTGTCAGAAAGCCTATGAGATTCAGAATTTGTCAGTACCTTCTTTGGTTGTGCCTCAACTACACACAAGGCAACGGTGCCATTACAGTAGTAGCTGCCTTCAACATCAAGCCAGGTCGATAACCTGTCTTGAAAACCTTTATGGTTGCGTATTCCCCTGGGGAAGGTCCTTGGTGGAAAAAAATAGAAGCGGTTAAATGACGGTATTAAGTGATCTAATCACTTCTCTTGCAAAACCAGATAGTGGAAAAAGGATTTTGTGTTTTTTCTATCTCAGTATTTTAGATACATGAAGAAACAAATTGTAGTAATGAGTTCCTGTCATTCAAAATTCATATTTCAAGTTTCTGACTATTGTCTTTTAAGAGTGGCTGTAATGATCTGCAAGTGCCTGGGCACATACAGTACAGTACTTCACACTGCACAGTTTGTGAGGAAGTAATCAAATGCTACTTATCTTCATCCTCATTATGATAAACAGACATCACAGTCACATATGGTTCTGGTAGACAATGGCCACAGATGGATGATTAGTGGAAGTGTTCTGAACGCCGTGCTTTTTTTCCACCTATTGATATGAAGCTTGATGCCCCCAGTCTAAAATGAGGACTGTAATCACAGATCCTTCAGAGCTGTAACTCAACACTAACAAACAGCATCTTTGTACTTCTTAATTTTCTGTAAAAATTGGGGCCACTTTTAGAAAATAGTGATATTCATCATACTACATAATTAACGGTGACTTACCTATTTGCCTTTACTATATTCATATAGCTTAAAAAATGCTGTAAAGGTGTCTTAAAGATTTAGGGTCCATAACCTTAGATTGCTGGTTGTGTTCCTAGTAAAGCACTCTGCTTCAAAGCATTCTTTCCGTGATGATATGGATTGCACAGATTGCTGTAGCATGTCTAAAAATGCTGCTTAAAGCAACTTTTCCATCCTGTTTTTGGAGAGGTTTAAATGGCTTTGTGAATCTGTCGATTAGCCTTAGCTGGGATGGACTGCAAGTATTAATCATACATTTTGATCTTGTGGATTGGAAGAAAATCTCAGCACTCTACTCGTAAAAGCCTGTGGAGGTCACTAATTGAAATGGGCAGGGGGTCTACAAGTGTGATCCTATTACCTGGATCCAAGAGATGTGTTGATGAATCCTAAAATAGATATTTCTTACAGTAATCTGAGTGATTATGGAAAACAAATCCAAACTACAATCTAGACAAGAAAAGCTTTCAGTTTTTTTAATGTCCCATCAAGGGCAATAAGTAATGTGTAGGGTGGTAGATTTATTGTCACATAAAGGACAAACCACATGTGATGTAAATCCGTCGGGATTAATGTTCCTCAACTAATGTAAGTGCAGAATTAACAGCTTCCTGTCCTTTTCGGAGCATAAGATGGCAGAAGTGCAAACCTCTTTGTTGCTAGGATTCTCATATTGAGATAGGAAAGCATTTTGGTCTGTCTCCTCTTTTCATTCTAGTCTTGCCTTGATAGGTGCCCTTGGAAACTGTAAAAAGAAGGCAGTGTACTTCATATAGACAATGACAGAGATTTTAAAGAACTTATGAAATGTGACAAAAGGGAGGGTGATTGAATTATTAACCAGGCAAAGTACCTCATGGATGTATGTCTATATTGGACAATTACGTTCCTCCCATTTCACGTCCAATGCCAACATTCAGAACCATTCCACAATGTGATGTGCCCAAGAAGTGTAGTGGTGCATAAATGCAGGTATACAGTGTAAACCCACCTCTGGGCAGGAAGATTTACCCTATACCTATCTAAATAAGCTGTAGCCAAATAAATACCAGTGCTCATCTTGCAAGTTAGTGCCTCATTCTAAGCAACATAAGTACTTTAACTAATTGTTTCAGTTGTCTAACCCTAATCATACTTTATCCAAAGTGTATTTGCAACAGCCACAATGTTTTTCCAACCTTAATCACACAGCACAGTGTTTGCAATTCAACGATTCAGAGATAATATAGAAAGTAAGAATTTTAAAAGATTTGGTTTTGGCCAAAAAAAATTGTTACTGAATTTGAAAAACTTTGGTATTGGACTAAAAAGTTGTCATTAAAAACATTTCATTCTTTTTTTTGTCGTACATGAAAGTAAACTGGATGTTGGACTGTTGATCAGACAAAACACAGTATTTGGAACTATGTCCTATTAGCTAAGGGAAATTGTAATGGGCATTTAACAGTATTTTCTGACTGATTTCATTATAGACAAATCATTCACTTAATTGAGAAAATAATGGACAGATTATTTGATAATGAAAATAATCGTTAGTTGCAGCCCTAATAGGAACACCATCCTCAGTTTTGCAGAATTGTCTAGTATAGATGTTTACTGGTGCTAAGGTTGCATTATTTGAGAGTTACGTAGGTGAGACTTTCACCCTCAAAAGATAAAATAAAGTATTTTGACGCTTTCATTTCCCACTCAAGTCAAGAAAAAGAGCAGTCACTGTGAGATAGCTTTCCGTAGCGTGAGGAGAAGTCCAACCCTCAGTCGTTAGTGAAACAGAGGGTGCAGCTGACAACTCGTGCTCCATCAACGGCCATGTTTGGTAGTATAGGAAGGGACTACAATTTGCTACATATTGTAACGAGGTTTGAGTACATACAGCAAATACTGGAAGCCAGGTTCCTTTACTAGTGAATATGGGCACGTTGAAGAGGACATGTAAATTCCGATTGCTTAAGTGATTTTATTTTATTTTTGCGCTATTTGTATTTACTTAAAGGCTGGTTAAGGACTGTAGGGAGGAGAAGTTGGACAGTTTTTTTTTTGTCTTGTTGCAGTGAATGGCATACCTGGGTGATGGCGTCGGATATGCGTTATATATGTGTATATGTAACGCATGTCCGTATATATAATGTGTGTGTGTATATACAGTGGGTACGGAAAGTATTCAGACCCCTTTACATTTTTCACTCTTTGTTTCATTGCAGCCATTTTCCA
>NC_048418.1:10860756-10875862 GCF_013103735.1 Etheostoma cragini
AAAAGGCTGCAATGAAACAAAGAGTGAAAAATTTAAAGGGGTCTGAATACTTTCCGTACCCACTGTATATATATATGTTAGATGTATTTCCACTCACATACCTAACAATGCCGACACACAGTCCTTGTCTTATCCACCAATCTCTCGCCTGTACTGCTGGAACTGACTAGGAAACTGAAGTTTTACTGAAATTGTCTGAAATTTACAAAGACCCAACAATTCCAATAATTCGATGATGTGATGATATATCGGTTATTGCTTTGGATTCCGATCTTTGCCCCTTAGTCTTATTGTCCAGTAAACAGGACGCCATCATGGCTAGTTTCACCTACTACAGTGTAAACAGTTCAGTCAAAGATCTTCTATCAACTTTAGTGAGGGGATTTTAATTGAAAGAACAGTTAAGCCCATGAAAGTATTTGGAGGCATGGTACATTCCTGGAAGATAGTGACCTTGAATAGCCTTCATAAAGTTCCCCAGTATGAAATACGCTAATATGGATTAATTCCTTTGTGTGTGAAATGCCAATTAAATTAGGAATTAACTTTATTTCTTGCCCAGACTGATTACCAACGATTTCTTGATCCTCTGATTGGTCTCAACAGCTCTCCTTTAAGAACAATGAACGAGTTTCGTCTAGTTCAATGGCAAATAATTAAGGATTACGGCTCCAGCAAGACTATTAATTACATCTACAGGATCAGCCTGATGAGGACTTCAGTCATCATAGTCTTCATAGTGACTAGTGGCATTTGACCGCTGAGAATGGAGGACAATCAAAAATGAGCAGATTGTGTATATATTCGACACTCTGCGCTTATAGTGTGGTGCATCATTATTTATGGTAGATTGGTTACGTTGCATACAATAACATAAATCCTTACTTTGCCGACTTCACATGTTAAGCATGAGCAGTCATTATGACTCATGAATAATATCCGCCCACTGTGGGCTGTAACGTTTGATCTGTTCATTTTATTATGACATGCACTTTGTAAAGTTGCATGTATCTTTTATTTGCTTTTCATGTTAGTAACTTTATTAATTAGTTTAATAGTTGTTAAATATATTTGGGGGGGAAATCTCAGTCAGTCATGTCCCTGCTATATTGAGTCTGTTAGGAACTTCTACACATGTTTTGTTGGAAGCTTTCAGACTGAGGGGAAGAGCTTTTCTCCTATTTCAGCTGCAATTCCAAGAGAAAGCTTTTGTCTTGTAACTGTGCTGGAGAGAGAGAGAGAGAGTGAGTGAAATGAATAATTGATGGTGGAAGATGGATAGATGCCCCTCTGTGGAAAGCCGGTCCAATTGTGTGTTGTATTACCTGGAATGAGGGGTCTGCTGTGCATTGTCTTCAACCCCTCCTTTAAGCGCTGCAGCTTTTACTTTTTTCTTCTTCTGGTTCTTCTTTCCCCCTTCCTAACTTTACTGTCCATAACTGCTCTTTTGAAAATACCTGTAGACAGTTATTCATTAAGTTAGGTAGGAGTTAGTTGCTCGGATAAATAATTTCAGACAGTCATTGTTTGAAAACAGAAATTAGTTATTTAAGTGTTAAATGATAGTTATGTGCAGTCCAACCTGTTCTCCCTGGACATGGATTATGTTACCTCATTTCAGGTATTCCAGTCTTCATTTTTTGAAAACAAAAAAAAAATAAAGGTTATACCTCACAGCATGGGACTCTTTGAATTCATTTTTGTCAGGTAACACGACCAAATTAATATAACTGAGTAGAAAAATTGAATTTTACACTTTTATTGCCAAAGAATCTTTAATGAAGCTGGATTGGTCACATAATGGCAAAACACACTTCATAATGTCAGTATCAGCATTGATACTGATCCAGTATCAGTATCCCAACACACAAACGTATGAGTGCCAATGATATTGTATTGGCCGATAATATTCTTTTTGTGTGTGTGTACATGAACCCAAACGTAAACACACAGTTTGGATAAGGATTCCCTTTAAAAGAAGTTGCCTTTGATGGTAGGTTGGCAGGCATTCAGCAAAGTTGACACATCAATAAGCCTTTTGATAAGTGACTTTGTTTTGCTCTGTAGCTCAACAGTGCGCCCACGGTTCAGGGCTGCACAGTGGCAGCACAATGGCTAGATAAACAGAAGGACAGTTTTGCTGCGACCTTTTGGCTTGTCCCTTAGCTGCGAGTTGGATGAAGTGTACCATGACATTGAGTTAGGGTGTGAACGTTTAAGTGGCACCAGACACCTCCAGTGATGTACCACATGGAAAATGTTGCACTTCTTACACAGCATGGTGCTAAAGCTATTTCAGAGTAGACAGTTGAACTCGGGTTAGAGAGAGGTGAAAGTATAAGTGAGAGTGTGTGAAAACTGGTGAGGAGATTGTTATTGGCAAGGAGAAGTCATTTTACACTTTTATAACTGCAGTGAATAATGAATGAAAGGCAACTGCAAAAATGTTTGGACCACAGCTTCATTTCCTGCATGATGTTTAGTGACTGTTGATGAGAGGAAAACACAGACACTTTTTATCCTTCTGTTTAAAACAGTAGAAGGGGATAAGTCAGCAAACTTTTTTTTGTATTGCCCCCGTCTCAGCTACCATATTTGACAAAGACACTGACAGGGCCACTGTACAAAAACTGCTGAGGTTAGTAATCACAGTGGATTCTGCCTTTTGAACTTAACCACTAGAATGAACGTTAACCACCCCCACTAAAAGATTGTTACCTGATGAGAACCTTTTATGGCTACGGTTATCACAGGGGAGAGGTCCTACCTGTGATTCTTTTAGTTCAATGGAAGACATTATTGGTAGAAAAGAGACTGTTGATCATATTCTCCACCACTTATCCAATCATAGGCAATCCAAGAAAAGATCTGAGAAGCCCTGTGGAAATTGGAGATAGTTATCAGTCATCTCAGCCCAACAAGATACAGAAGCACTGAGTGATATTGTCTGCTTGGATGTCATCCACGAGGGGAATGTCAGTGATCGGTTTATGGGAGCACACGAAATAGGTGCCCCTTTATCTGTTTAGGTGGCCATCTGCAGTGAAAATATAAATGCAAGGTTATGAATTCCCTCACTTCCTTTTTATTTTATCAGTGCACCATAATGTTGGTCATACACAAGGTCATGTTGTTTTTGACATATCTGTACAGTATTGCATTCAGAGTCATTATTAACCTCTTTGATCCAATTTCAGACCCGGCCGATACATAAGGGACCCGATGTTATCAGCCCATGTTGGGTAATAGGAAATAAATTGGTGTCAGCATGTATATTCGCATACTAGAGGTGGAACGGTACATAGAAGTCATGGTTCGCTTCTTATCTCGGTTCAGACATCACTGTTCGGTTAGGTACAATGGAGGGAAAAACAAAACAAAAATGCCAAAGGCAAGTTTTTTTTTTATTGTGCATGTCTCAGGCTAGTGTCATATGGTATCTCCCCTGAGCTAGCTGCAGCAGCCTCAAGTATGTAAAGTAAGATGTAAACAGTAAACAATTGGTACCTAACATAGTCTCCAGACTTAATAAAGCATCTCTTATTCATGAAAATGCAAATTACATAGAATAACTAAAACAAATTCTAATTAAGTAGGTGAGACTTTCACCCACAAAAGATAAAAGAAAGTATTTTGACGCTTTCATTTCCCACTCAAGTCAAGAAAAAGAGCAGTCACTGTGAGATAGCTTTCCGTAGCGTGAGGAGAAGTCCAACCATCAGTCGTTAGTGAAACAGAGGGTGCAGCTGACAACTCGTGCTCCATCAACGGCCATGTTTGATTGTATAGGGAGGGACTACAGTTTTTCTCATGTGTGGACGGGGTGGCATATTGTAACAAGGTTTGAGTACATACAGCAAATACTTGAAGCCAGGTTCCTTTACGAGTGATTATGGGCACCTTGAAGATGACATGTAAATTCCATTTGCTTCAACGATTTTTTTTATTTATTTTTATTTTTTTTCTGGCCCTATTTGTATCCACTGTACTGGTTAAGCACTGTAGGGAGGAGAAGTTGGACAGTTTTTTTTTTTTTTTGTCTCTTGTCAGTGAATGGCACACCTTGGTGATGGCGTTGGATATGCGTTAGCATGTTAGATGTATTTCCACTCACATACCTAACAATGCAGACACACTATCCTTGTCTTATCCACCACTCTCTCGCCTGTACTACTGGAACTTACTAGGAAACTGAAGTTTTCAAGTGTAATTTGCACTTTCATACTGGGAAACTGACGTTTTGCAGTGGGTCACCACCAGTCGCCATAGGCTAGGCTACTCGTCCTTATTGCTCGTCCTGACTCAGTCACTGAACCGTCGACATCTAGGCGGAGCTTCAGAGCTAAGGCAGGGCTACAGATTAGGTGTCCCTAAAGAAACCTGTATCTAACAGTTTCGCATTACATTAATTAATCAGCACGCAGGTTAAATATATTTTTATACCTCGTATTCTCCGTGTAAATTCATGCACCGAACGAAGATGCCCGTACCGTGTCGGTTCATTACAAATACATGTACCGTTCCACCCGTAATCAAGAGGAATCGAGAAACCGTAAACTGCAGTAATACATGTTTTATTGGCTGCAATTAATATACAGTATATTTGACCTACATTTGGTTTCCCAACTCAACTTCCTCTAACTAGCTTCACCATGGCTTTCAACTGTATCATTTAACCATAAAAGTATTTTCAATGTCAAGAATGCACATGGATGCTTAAGTTAAGTCAACATGGACAGAAGTCCTAAAATGCTCGCCAAGCTCACATTGTCAACAAATCCATCTCCTTGACAACTGAGCAAACCCCATCCGCTAAAAAACAAACAATGTGATAGTTGGTATTACTACTATTTCCAATGTAGAAAATAAATTGATAAAGTATATTATATTTATCACTCAATCAGTCAGTCAATTATTCAATTACACTTTATTACAGAATAATGGACTTGGTATAGTTTTTATGCATGTTTATTCATATGTATTAATTTTTTAAATTACAATCATATTTACTGTTACAAACAAAATGTTTGTTGATCTTATTTATGTTAAAAAATAAGAACACATATTGATGATTGTATTGTTTCATTATTATTAAATATTGACATCTGTATCTGCCTCAAAAATCCTGTATTGGTTGAGCTCATGCCAATATTCATTTAAACAGCATGACCCCGACAGCAATGTTCAGGGGTTCCACATGTGAACTGTGTAGGTGCTATGCTTGTATGGGAATATTAGCAGTTTGGGCATTTTATTTTTTTCATTTTTTTCCTGGCTGTTTTTGCCCTGCGCCTCGCCGGTGGGCTGTGCACCCTACCACTATTGCTCTAGGTGCTATGCTCTCAACATTTTAATTACAGCATCAAATCTAGAGGCAGAGAGAGTGAAATATGTGAGAGTCTGGTCAATGTATGAGTTTTTCTGCATTTCTGTGGCATACTCTCGAAATATTCATAGAGATGCCCGGATTGTTTTCTGTTGAAAGCTGCGAGGTTAAAAACGGTGATACTAATCATACCCCTGCATCGATAATTGCCTAATATTATCGTATTACGTGCCCCCATTAGAAAGATATTGATTTTCCTGCGCAGAAGGATACCAGTGGTTTAGATATCACACCAGCAGCAGTGAAAAATATTACTCTGCCTATAGCTGCATAGCTGAAGTAATTTAAAGTCTTTCAAAAGTTTAAACTTGGAAATATTTAATTAAAATCACCCATTAACATATGGCCCATGGCTCTAGAAAATGGGATCTAAAGCACAAATGGCAAAGACATAATTCAATCTTAAAAAGGGAACTCTGTCAATAGGCATCAGGTAAGGTCAGGTACTTCACAATCTCCATCTGCGTCTTCCAGCTGAGTTATGATCTCTCAATTATATTATAACATAAAACATTTTGCCCAGGTTGGGCATAATTGAGTTGAATTGACTAAAGGGAGAATAAAGGATTCATATTACCGTTTAATCCTCTCTTACACTGTGGGGGGTCATTCAAATGTGGGCAAAGAGCCGGAGACAGCCAAAGATTCTTAGCCTTGATGCTCATCTCCGCAGATTAGAATATGAAATGAATCCAGTGGTGTCTGAAAGCAGGGCAGGGTTCACTTATATGTTAAAGATTTTTATACTTTGAGGTGTGAATAAATGGAAGTGATTAATCGGAGTATGTGAATAGAAATTCATCTCAATTTGTCATTTGTTTGATTTGAGGCAATGTTCCATGAAGAATGCGTTCCATAAAGAATTATGTTCTTCACTTGATTCCCAAGGTTCTTCTCTTCTTGCATAGTCAGCATCTTTCCTGTGTATTCCTGAGGAAGTTTAAACTATTGACAAGTAACCTGAATACACTGGACTTAACTTGAACAGGGGGTTTCTGATGAGGAGCTGGGCTTGACTGCACCGGATAATACAGATTTCACAAGCTACAGTCTAAATGAAATAGACATGTTACTTAGTAATAGATCAACGCTTTCCTCTCACAATTCAATGCTGTATTGTGTTTATAATACACAGGTAACCTTGACTTTTCTGAAGATTTTTAAAACCTCAGTGAAGACGTGCCTTTAAAAGCGTTACAGCATCCCTCAACAAAGCCTGTGCAAATGAGATATATTTTGTTTGGAAAAATGGCGTTAAATCATCCTGCGCTTCATTAACAGCTAGATAGTCTTTTTTACAATGCATGAACCAAAAAAGATAACTCTGCTTTTGGGTTGCCTTGTATTCTTTTTTAAGCCTTGTTTATCTCCCAGTGAAAAAGAATCCCCTGTGCTTTTTTGCTTGACTTCCTGCCCCCCACAGAGAATTTAAGATAAAGAAAGACCATTGTTATTCTGATTTAAAAAAACAAAAACATAAGTAGACATTCAGGTTTAACCTATTCATTTATGAAGGTTGATACTTTCAGTGAATGTTCCAGTGGAAGGGGAAAGCAATGACTTTGTAAATCTAGTTGTTTTGTCTTCAAGTGTAGTGAATTAACCCCCTACCAGTCCTTAACATTTATTTTAGTTTGATATGCACTTTGACCCACAACAGGAGGTCGGCCATTTTAGTTTTTAGTGTGCAGCTGTATTTTTGCTGAATGGACTCACTCTTTCATTTGCTGCAATCCTTCTTTTGTTTATACCTTTGAAAGCATGGTCTGTAAGTACTAGTTTAGCACAGACCATATAACAATATATGGACATTGTTTTTGCGATGAATGTGTTACTAAGCCTTATTTTTTTAAATCGTAAGATTAACCACTTAGTAAGTTATCAGCTTAACTGCGTGCCATTTAGACTGTATACTTAAATCGCTACACAGCGGATGCATAGAAGCTATGTAGAGTTTATATTACAGTGTATACTTTGATTGTGCATCTTGCATATTGTATATTTTTGTTTATGTTCTACAGTTTCACTTCTATTCATACTGTATATGACGGTGACGCCAAATAAATCACCAGGAGCTTGGATGCTATAACCTGACTCCCGTTTTCATTTAAATGGAGTTTGCTTACTGCAGAATTGGAAAAGGAGAGCAGCATACTAGTAACAATCTGGGATTACATCAGAGGTCAACATGGTGCTATGTTGAATATTAGGTCTCATATCAGTTCTCATATTAAGGCAAATATGAAGAATATTATTTTTATATGGGGAAAAAGAAAGTTATGGTAAAATGATCACCTACCTGATATAATGTCTTATGTAATTACGTTTCATGTTTAATTACGTTGAATTTTGAAAGCATTTTCCTTTTTTTTCTCCCGAAATAACTGTTTAAAAAAGACTTCAGATATACTGTTAACTTTCTTGCACCTATATATTTAATATGATTTCTGTTACATTGGTGCTGTTATCCCTATTTAGTTCAGTGTGAAATAATCAAAATGGAAATTTCAGAAACAACTTTATGAATTAAAATCTGTTTACTCATGATGTTCTCCGTTAAATATTCATAGTTTTCGTAGTTGAGTACAGGCAAATATATTAATAAAATAAAATATATTCATATATACAAATATTGTATATTAATGAACATAATCACGTTGGGTCCGTGTAGGTTTTTCCACACATCTGTTTCAGAGGAGGGTCTAGCATTTTTGACCTGTTAAGGAGTGATGCAGTGATCTGATTCACCAGATTGGTACTGGTGCTGAATGATCTGATTATGTGGATCCAGTATTGGATGTGATTGATCCACATGGACTATAGTTTCCTCATTATAAATTAAGTATTTTGGCGATTAGTTACATTCTTTCATTCATATCTCAGCTTTCAGAGCGAAAACAAGCCCCTGTTTTATGCTATTTTCCAAACGTAACTAGTAGCTAAACCCCAGCTGGGATTTTTGTGTTTGCTGGACACCACTGGTTGAACTTCTCACCTTGCTGCAGTGATGTACAGGTGTACTTTGCTGCATTCCTGTTGGATGTGGAGACAGGTGCAACAAAGTGCACTTCTGGCCAAACACAACTGTAAATGCAGGGATGATGTTAGCTAGCTGGTAACTACATGCTCACGTGTGCAAAGGAAAACTGGCCTTTTGTTGTCCAATATTGTATGAAATTAATGAAAAATGCATGGTGCTTTACGATTTGTAAGTGGCTTTATTGTTTCTGCCCTCTAATGATCCAAATCCTCAATGCAGCTTTATAATACAGATATTGAGGGTTGTTTTCTACCACAGTATGGCCTTGTTAGATCACAGAGGTTGTAAACCTATTAGTTACCTCATATGAATTCCGCGCACAGAAAAAGAAAATACATTCACTAAGTAGTAGAGAGCCACAATACAGCCCTTTAAGTGACTGTTATATGTCTTACCAGTGTGTCCACTTGATTCACTTGATTCAAACCAATTCCAAGGGTATGGCCCTTGGGATGTCAGAGTTGATCCATAGATCTGAACAAAACACAGTTTGCTAGCCTGTGCATGTTCCAGCCCTTTGATCTTCACCATGGGAGCCGTCTCAATCATCTTTGGGGACACTATCAGCACACAGGCATTCAGAGAAAATGACTGCACAATTGGGGAGACCCAGTAAGACTTGTCTTCCCATGCCTGGGTCTGTCAACAAGTGAGGGCTCATTCTTTCTCTCTCAGCAACCCTTGAAATATTTATCACCACAACTTATCGCCCCTTGCTCAATTAGACACCTGCCATGGGCTCCCAATGAATTATTAACATGCTCCTGATAAGCATCTCATGCATTGATTTTTTGTCACTCCTTTGAGATGGATATACTGGAAGGGGTTTTCTCTCTTTCTCTTGCCATTTGGCTAATCACCAAGGATAGCCAACCAGAGCTCACAATTTAGACTTAAACAGTAACTCCGTGAAATTATTAACAATACATAATGTTGTTACTATTATGAAACTTTTTAAAGATGCAACTAGTGACTGTTTTTTATTATCGGCTGATCTGTCGATTCAATCATTTGGTCCATAAAATTACAAATTGCAAAAACGCTTATCAACTTTTCCTCGTGTCCATTAAAATTGCTCATTTTTTTCAGACCAACAGTCAAATTATTTGGCATTTTTCCTTAGCAAATGACTTCAATAATTACATTATTATCACATTTTTTGTCAATTAATTGTATTACAAACAAAATCTGTTTCAGAACAAATAACATTATAATACAATGCTCAACAGCATACACTTTATTTAGTTTTTAGCCACTGAATTAGTAATTGATAATGAATCTATCATTAGAACGCAGAATACATATCCTTGGCATTATCATCATATTTGTATATTTGTTACTTGTTAGCCCAGTTGACTAAAAATCATTCACATATCATTCTCTGTGAACTGGGCATTAAAGACTTAATACAACTTTTAATAACATTGCAGAAAAGCTCTAAAACTTGACATAAGTGTTGGTCTTAAAGTTGCCTCTACAGTATTCCAATGGTGCCTCTGGTGAAAGCCTCCCCACCTTTTCCTGAAGACACAACTGAGTGACTTTTCACAAAGAAAACTGATGTCCGCATTCAGGTTAGCATGACATTTTGATGAAATTTGGGGATTTTCTTGGATATTTTTGTGGTTGAAGTATCATGAATCCGAATTGAGAGACGCTGAACATGTTGAGGTATTACCTCTTATGAAGCAAGAAACACCCACATGCATAATATATAAGGGTCCATTGATTCAAACCATGAACATTTTTAAGTCATTCCTTAGCAGTTACATTTAACATAAAGCACCAAGTTCATGGTAACTTCATGGCCACTGCAACCCCCACAGATTTCTTTTGTCATAATCCTGTTTGAGAAAAAGCTCAGATGAATTATTCCATTCCTCTTTTCTGTTTTACAAAAACAACCCTGTTACCCATTGCTAATGGTTCCATCCAGTGCCATCATATGCTAGGTGCCACTATGAGTTGAAGAGAGAAATTGAAATGTTACTTTCTTCATAGTAACGGCTCCTAGTTTTGACAGACTTGCTCTGCCAGGGGAAGATTGATTGCTGGGGAGATTGAGTTTGAAAGGCAGTTTTCACCGTGGATAAGGCACTCAAGATTAGTTTTCAAAATGATGTGTAGAGGCTTAAAGATTTGGCAAGAGAAAGGTTGGACAGAGACCAGACTAATTTTTGTGCGTTTTCCTCCTGCCTCGAGTGTGAACGCCTCAAAGAAAATCTCAATTTTAGATGAATCTATGGTCTTGTGACTTTGTTTAGTAAATACCAGTTTACAGACAAACACTAAGACATTTTCTGCTGTCAGAGTTCAAAGATCTCTCAATCAGAAATACTTTTTCTCTAAATAGACACAAAGTTTTTTCTTTTGTTTTCTGCTTGCGTACATTTCTCTTCCTCTAGTCCATCAGCATTAACAAAACAAATCAGTGGACTCCTGAATGTGTTCAGACGACTGTAGAACATGTCAAGACTAGTCCACAAGACATAACAGATCAAAGACTAAGAAATTAATAGCTATGCCCAGATGAAAAACAGGGTAATTAATGAGGAGCTTAACAGCAAATTAAATAGATAGCACTGCAATCACGGCGGTGAGTGTTGATCAATAACCTTGACTAGGAGCCTCTGGGATGCTGCATCATACAATAGAACATAACTTATTTGGTCCATCAGCAAAGAAACATCAGTGGTGTGTGTGGTGTTGGTTAGTGTGGGAGCATGTGTGTGCGTAATAGATAGCCTTTTTTTTTTTTCACACAGTACGCCAGGATGAAATGTAGTCTCCAGACTGGAAGAGAGCAGTCCAGTCGTTTATGCATTAATTTATCCTAGGTTCGCCATCTCACTGGAATTTATATTCACTGTAAGGTTGGGAGCGTTGACCTCGTGACCCCCTAGAAATTATCATAAAAATGGTTAATGAGAAGTTGTTTTAAATTTGCATTCAAGAGTAGTGGGTAAACCTAATTGGTAAAATATAATTTGAAAAAGGGTTTTAATTAAAGCTTTTTGTCCCAAAACCCTATGCTGTCTATATATTGAAATTTAGGGGAAAATCTAACCTGATTTAGTATTTCAAGAACGAACACAGTATATCATGTTTTTTTTAAAGTAACCTCATTATAGTTGTCCACCTCTGTATGTAAAACTTTAGAGAGGTTTGCATAGAAGACAAACCAATCAGTCTCCCTTCTTTGTTATTCTTCATAATTATAAAAGAAACAGTGTTTATGTCTCCAGCTTAGAAGCAAAACAACAGGATATGGATTTATTTTTCATTCATACTGCTCCAAGTGTTCGTATCTTCAAAAGATCTCTAGGTTTATTTTTTTAAGGTACTCTATGCCTTCTGTGCATCCAAACATTTAAAGTGTTTTTCAGGCTTTAAATCGTGCATTGTTTACATTTGCATAGGGTATTCTTTTCTTCTATTGGCAGAATGTTTTACAGTAAATTATCACCACTGGCATTTAATACTACTGCCCTTTGCATTCAGCAAAAACATGTAAATGGATGTCATGGGAGTGCTGGATACTGGACTTTAAGATTGGATCCAGTCATTTGAAGGAAAATTGCTTGCTGAGCGCATTAGCCAGAAAAAAGGCTCCTCTCTTGTGAGTTTGCACGTATTCATCAGTGTTTCGACCCCTTGCCACTTCCTACTCTGCCATAAACTTTACATTGGGATGATGTCATGCACATAAAACTAATTTTTCTAGGCTCTGAGAAAGTTTTAAAATTAAAAAAAATCACAAAACAAACGGTAATAGTTGTCTATATTTGCAGTTGAGGTGTCTTGGTTTTCAGACCTCTCTTTAATAATGGTGGTCTATGAGAAGAAAGAATTTTTGGCCACAATGGATTGTGTGTGTTGCAGTACTGTCATTGGCCACAAGGGGCAAATTGGCGGCAAGCCTGAGTAGTGGTGCTGTATCCAGCTCACCTAATAAATTCATTGTATCCTGGCACCCATGCTAGTGCCACGAGAGATTAGTTGCCATAAAATTGCTCTGGAGTGCCTTTTGTGGTCAAACACTCAACAGGGTACTTTGTTTTTAATTTATTTTACTTTAGGTCATTTGTTTTACACCTCGGAACTGTTTTGGTTGACTCACTGCTTTCATCAGCATTGTTTCCCGACAGAGTTTGCAAGTATTTTTTAAACTGTAGTCCATGTTATGGAATTCAGGCAGCCACATGCCTCATAGCCTCAAGTCACAAGTCACTGGAGTGATTTGTTTCATTGTGTAGACTTGTTTTAGTCTTTGAGTTAGGTTTGATAAGAGAATCATTTTCATGGCAACCATCAAGATCTAACTTTGGTCTCATTGGAGTTCCATCTTCACATACTGCAAGTAGAAAATAAACAGCGTACCTTTGCCCTCCGAATATTTCTTCCTGTTTTTTTGTTTTTTAATGCTAACCTTGATGAGACTTTTCCAATACTTTGTTGCCTTAGGACCATGACGGTTTGATTGAACTGGGTTTGAATAGGCATTATATATTGAAGGATGCAATTAACAAGCCTGGCCATGAAAACTAAAGGGGCACAACCGGTCCTGCTATACTTTGTATTCCTCTTGGGCAAACTGACATAAAGGCAGAAACTCACTCTCTTTTGTCAACATACATGTGTGTTATCTTGCAGCCCAGAAGGCCAGTGGCGTTACAGTTTTATTTTATGGTTTTAGCTAGACACCACTACTTTTACAGAAGCAGTTTCTTATCCTATTGGATAGAGCAAACAAACATGCATATACAGAATACATTGTGTGTTGGACATCCCTCACACTATTAAGAAAGTATATATCATCTTAATAGAAAGTTAGATAAAAAACAATGTTAAAATGACATCCAGAAAAGAGTCAACAGATTATCAGAGTATTTTTGTATGGAACGGCTGCTTATTTACATTCACTTTTTAATCCTCTGCATAGTTTTAAACGATATGGATCAAATAATTTATTTTACATTTGCCAAACTGTAGGTTCTAAAAGGCACTTTGTTATTGAAAGTAAACTTGAGACCACTTTGAGAGCTTATTACTGAGCAGACACCATTGTTTCTCAACCAGAATTCAGAATAACTGCAACCACTGCTATTTAGTCAGTTGGCACATTTAAATTGTAAAATGTATACTATAATTAGACCGCCTTTGCAACTATTTCTGTCTTGAAAATCAAATCATGGCACAATAATAATGGTTTGCCTGAAGGTTCTTTTAGTGTCTTTTTTTTTTTTTTATAGGTTTGCCATTTTTACAGAAGCACAGATGGAAATTTTATAAAGAGAATATCTCCCCTGAGGGCTATTAAAGCTCTGCAGTATGATACACCTATGTTGAAGAATGTGTTTGTTTTTTACTGTTTTTTGTAAATGTATGATGTGTCAGACCCTGACAATTAGCAAGTCTCCACTATTAATTATCCAGTTTGATTTGTGCTTTACTTTTCATCTGATCCGTATAAAAGTGGATTTAAGAAAATGGACCTCTGAACACCGAAATCCTTTTTCCTCAGGGGGTTTTCCCTGAGTAAGTGATCCAAAAAATCCTAGTGCAAGGAGAGATAAAGGGAGGGAGAGAAATATAAAGTGTGGCATGTGGGGGGGGTATGGCAGAGTGTGACATAGGAGTGCATTTCAGCTCCACTGCCTCCCATCGTGTGCGTGTGACCGTGGAGGATCTGAAAACCTCAGCTTCGCCCCACAGCAACAGCAAGGAGAGGAATGTTCTTGGAGAGACTAAATTTAGACCCAATGTGCTGTACCATCAATCCCGATTAACTGAGGAACCGCACTCATTGTGGGAAGAATATGGCTGAATGTTGAATGCAGGTTACATAAGTGCTACTTTGTATTTCACTGTGGCTTGGAAATGAAAGAACTTAAATATTTCTGAGAGCCCTGTATTATGCCTCATTAAGTCCACTATAGAGCTTATTCAGTACTTCATGCACCAACTTAATATCTGCATGGAGAATGTCCCCAACCCACTTCAAATTTGTCATTGTACTGAACTAAATGATAAAGAGGCCTTTAAAGGAGAATTCCGGTCAATTTCAACACGTAGCTCTGTTGTTTGGAAATTTGTAGTGCTGTAAGTAGAGAGAAAAACAAAACCAATCGGTGCTGTCTACAACGTGTTATCCTCCTGCTAGAGTTAGCACCCAACGGGCTTAAACACGGCAAGTTTTAAATGTGTTTAAGCCTCTAAACATGTTCAAAATGTCATTAAACGTGCCTACCCATGTGCAGGGATACCTTCAGAGTGAACACAGTGAATCTGAGTGCAGTAGAAGTGAAAGAAATGCATGAAGGTTCTGCTAAATCGGCTCTATTTAGTTCAAGTGTTGAGACGGCAGTTAGAGAGCTTCGGGACCGTCTACAAACTACAACACAGAAAAGAGATAAAACAAAAATATGTAGGCTATCAATTTAATGATTAAATAAGGTAGTGTCTCCAAACTTACCTCAATTATAACTTGTCTCCTGCTATTTGTACTACAGCACTTAAATAAGCATATACTTATTTTTGAAAATGGGTTGGTATCTATTTTCGTTGTTGTAGTTTGTAGACGGTCCCGAAGCACTCCTTACAGCAGAGGTCACTAATAGGCGGACCGTGGTCCGGATCCGGACCCAGCAGCCGTACTGTCCGGACCCGGATCAAAACCA
>NC_048418.1:10875962-10900555 GCF_013103735.1 Etheostoma cragini
CTATACTTTTTATTTAATTTTCATAAAATTTAGCACTTTATTTTGAGATGTATTTATCATTTATTTTTAAATGCAGCCGTTATTTTAGTAGAGTACTTATTATTTATGATCCCTACAGTTCAATGTATAAAGTGACAATAAATATTGTTAAAATATTATTGAATTGTAATTTTATTTTGACAGTAGTTTGTTGACTAGGATACTTACATATTTTCATACAACTATTAGGCTGTGGTACTGAATGATAACGCAAGTTAGTCATTGTGATGTTGCGGACCTTTGCTTGATGAAATCTTCTCTATCTGGACCTCCTAGAATTTTAATTAAATACCCCTGCCTTACAGGAACTAAACAGAGCTGAATTAGCACAACTTTCATGCATTTCTTTCACATCTACTGCAGTCAGATTCCCTGTGTTCACTTGGAAGGAATCACTGCACACGGGTACGAACTTTTAATGACATTCTTAACATTAGAGGCTAAAAACATGTTTAAAACTGGCCCTGTTGGTTGTTAACGCTAGCAGGAGGATAACATGGTGTAGACAACACTGATTGTTTGAGATTTTCTCTCTACTGACAGCCCAATATACAAACAACAGAGCTACGTGTTGAAATCGACCGGAATTCTCCTTATAAGATTCTGTTGTTTAATGGACACTAATGGTGGACTCTAACACAGACATCATTACAAAAGTATCTTATTGTGGTAATTCTCTCATGTTTTAGCACTCTGCCACGGTAGCTGCTCTTATACCTTGTCCACTTAAGCTACACCTAATTGCACCAATTTGAATTTTCTGTCCACCAATAGTCCGAAAGTGGGGAATAAAGCCAAACTCCAGACTTCAAAAAGTTGACTCAGTTTCCACGATGTGTTACAGTCTACAGATTATCTTATTCTGTGTGCAAACCACAGACATGTAAATGTCAAAAAGTGGCAAATTACATTATTTAAGGACTCATTTAAGGATTTGACTTGTGTAATTACGTCTTACATGACAGGAATTGCAAATTGTATCTTACAACTGCTACTTTTTTTTCTAGATAAAGATTTGTAATAGTGTTGTGACACACACACACACACACACACACACACACACACACACATTCATACAAATAACTACTTGTTTTACTAAGAGCTATATTACCTTTTTACACTGAAGCTTGTGTCTCAGTCTGACATTTTTATTTTCATCACCTCATACATTATGAATGAATAATAACAAATAGCAAATGTCTAACAGGCATTTAAATATTACTTTTTTCATTTTATCATGAATTAAATTGACTCTGAGAGATTGTGAAAACTATGGTTTGATTTTAAACTGCATCTACAAGATCTACTCCTTTTTGCTTTTCTTTAAACCGTTTTGTCTTACGGGGGCTATAAACAAATGGTAATTTGTGCCTTGCAATCTGTGTTAGCGTGTGTTCAGTATAATGCATTTTCACTATTTAACTGATTTAACATATGTGAACATTGAATGATAAATCTAACTATGGCAAAAAACTTCTGAGCCATCTGGGTACTAACAGGCCACAGCCAACCTTTTAACATTCATTCATTCTCCTTCAATCACTCTTTTAAAAACAATTACGTTATTAATTCACAGTGTATTGACAACAAGGCTGCTTAACATTTTAAGGTTACCATGACAACATGGCATGCCAAAACAAAATGGGGCTTGGAGTTTATTCACAGTCTGAAGTATTTCTTGGTTTTGGAAAAGAACATGGTGTTTCTTTCCTGTTCCTATAATCACATTTCCATGTCAAAATGCGTGTCACACAGACATCGAAATAACGGTAATGTGATTCTTGGTGTAAAGTTGCTCTGCTGGCGTACACAGCAAAGCCTTCCTCATTAATAGCAGAGAAAAATCCATCAAACTTTTTTGGTTTTTAACCAAAAAGGTTTGATGGATTTTTCTTGTCAAACATGCATGTAATCTGTTCCAGCTTAATCAAATATTCATTCAAATGCCTTGTTCCTAAAATAGTGCAATAGTTAACGCTTCACTTAGTGGGGGGAATTACAGTATTGATTAATACCCCTTGTTTCATTTGCATGCAGCCAACTGCGTCTTGACTTGTGCAGATGTAATTTTCCTGAACTCTCTGAGCTGATGGTGGCACAATTCATCATGTAAATAAACGCATCAACATTACACTGCTGTTTTTATAAGAGACATTTATAACATTAATATATTGACTGAACTTACAGTGTCACTTTTGTTTGCACAGGGCTTGTCAAATTACCTGTCTGTGTCATTCTTTACACAAGATGTGCTCTCAGTTCTGAGGTCATCCTTCATTCACAGCCACTCAAAAAAACTCAAATTACAATCCAGCTGCGGCACCTATTCTCTCAGCTCCGCAGGAGTGTCTTCTCTCCCCAGTGGTATGGAGATGTGACTGCCTTACGAGGCTAAGGGATACATTAACTCCCTCCTTCCAGGTCAGGGTTGGCTGTCTCTCTGTGGAAAGAGCTTCTGTCTTGTTACATCCTGACTGATGGATGGGCAGGTCACAACAATCACTCAAACTGAGTCCTGCGCCTGTCAAAGGTCTCAGACCTACCAGATCGCTATCCATAAGTCAATTCGCCCTCTTGGTTCTAGCCCGTTTTGGTCAGCATTTTAACCCACATAAGGGTTCCCGGAGTAGAAGAAAAGCCAAATGAATGCTGCGTGTTGTTAGAACATCCTTAAATTTGTTGCGACAGTAAAATATAGCTTTTACACTTTATTTGACTAATAAGATTGTGCAGTGTTTGCCATCACTCGGGTCTCTTCAGTCCCAGCTGTCAAATCAAAGGGAAACAACCCAGTGTTTTTCTGTCAACAATTGTTATCTTTTGCTGCACATTCTACTGACATTCAGTGTAGAGGGGTGAATACTTTGTAGCACAGGTGGAGCAACCTGATGTCAGACTGACAGAGTCATAAGTAATGGAACCCAGCGGGAATCTGCACCGCTCACACCGCCCAGGGACAGCCAGCCACCCACGAACACAATTCCCCATAGTCGGTAATGGATAATGTTAAATTAATGGCCAGCCCTATTATAAACTTAATTCTTTTTGTCCACCAGTAGAGGATTGAAAGTGTGGACAAAGCCTGCCATAATGCTTAAATGACACCTCCTTGTTTACTGAAATCCAAGTAAAGTTATGTTCATATTAATCACATTTATGGCTAATACGAAATACCTTTTATTATGTAAATCAGAGAAAAGTAGAAAAGCATCACTTTGGAGAACCTGAAACCAGCAATTTTTTGCTTAATAAATGACTTCAAAGATGATTGTTTGGTCAACGATTTTTCTTTCTTTCTCTCGATTAACTGTGGGGTGGTGGTCACGTTTTTCAGTTGTCCGTCTTGTGCTCATCTGAGACTTAATTTGACACTTTAATTAATACTAATACTGTTTATACAAGCAGCATAACAGGTCACAAGTGACTGCTGACCCAAAGCAGGTTTTTATTTACAGTGATTGTGTGTTGGGCTCTGAGCATTGCCAAAACGCGGGTCACCTACACTCAATAACAAGGTGACAGTGAGAGTGTTACTTATTAGCATGCAATATCATCATGAATATGTACTGTGTAATCCGTAAAGCAGACAACAAGACACAAAGCCAGGTAAAAAAAAGAGGTATTCGATTTACCTGTGATGTCTGCTGTAAGGATGTGGTGTCTGTTGTCCCTGCAGAGCCAATGCTGTATTTCTACTCATTTTAATTAGGCAATGTTCTTCAAATAGGACTGCGGTTCTGTTTCCTCTGCACAGCTACATTTCCACTCTTGAATGTCTGTGGTGATCTCTCTGGGTCGTAAACTGGACTCCTTTGTCAGGATTAACAAAGTGCCTGCGGTGACAAATAGTGTGATGTTCATATCCTGCCTCTGTGAGCGTGTCAGAGAATATCCGCTGGATATCAATACACCCTTAGTTAACCTGAAGCTGACAAGGAGCAAACTGTAACAACACTATGTCCATTGTTGTTACAAAAGCACCATCATGTTCAAAATAAATAAATAAATAAATATATATATATATATATATATATATATATATATATATATATATATATATGTGTGTGTGTGTGTGTGTGTGTGTGTGTGTGTGTGTGTATGTATATATGTGTGTGTGTGTGTATTTTTTTAAATCTTTTATATACAAATGTGATACCTGATACTTCATGACAGCAGTAACAATACATTTAAAAACTCACATTGATATTATCTTCTACAACTACAAACAACTACAAAAAGAGATGACTAAATATAATTTTAGTTAGGGTTTAACCAATTTAGCCTATTGTTTTTCACCTGCTTTGTAATACTAAGGTTAAATGCGCAATAACAGATTTTAGGCCACATAGGTACACATTTATTTGTCATGTTTTTGGTCAGCTGACAAATTGTCAAGATGTAGTCTAGTAGTACAAAATCTAATATTCTTGTAATTATAATCCACCTACTCCTAAGGTAAACATATAGCTCTTGCTAACTGCTCCTCTGTTCCTCAGGTAGTTGTGAGTAGTCTGCTGTTTGGAGCTGGACAGATTGTGTCCAATGGGTTTATCTGTGCTTTTTTTCTGAAAAGAGATGCCTGTTGTGGCTGGAAATGGAGTTGATGAACCAAAACGGTAACACTGCACAACAAACACATTTATTAATTTAATGATTAAATAAGGTAGTGTCCTCAAACTTACCTCAATTATAACTTGTCTCCTACTAGTACTACAGCCCTCACATTTAATAAATAAGTTAAATTAATGAATATTTTTTTGTATCTCTTTTCAGTGTTGTAATTTGTAGACGTACCTAAGCACGTGTCTTACTGCCGGTAGTAGTAGCAGCAGAAACCAGCAGGCAAGTGTTATTTAAACAAAATTCTGGTGTACTTACAAACTTTCCAATCCATCGTTTTATGAGTACGTAAGCTATTTGTAGTACTGTTGAAGTTTGGTATCATTTTTGGCATTATTAGTGGGGTAATTTATGAAATACACAGTTGATTCCATTAGCGCCTGCACTAAGCTAATCAGCTGATAAAGTTAACTTGCCCAATGTTAGGGGGCTTCTTTGGCTTGAGGTCATGGTGCAAAGGACCCTAGGTTGAAATTACTCCAAACCATCGCTGGAAGGTACTAAAACGAGTTGGGTAATAATTCTCCTTAAGTTCATCACCATTAACACTGGACACAAAGAATCAGAGATGAATCAGACATTTCTAAATGAAATACTTTCCCTGGCATTTGAAAACTTTTGGTAACTCCAGCATACAGTCTAGACAAGACATCCACATTATAGGTCAATATATCAGAATGATAGGACTATCTGTTGGCCTTTTGAACGAAGCACTGTAATACATAGTTCAATAGGAAACTAATAGCTCTGCATGAGTACCTGTGACTGTATCTTCTTTTGTGCAGTCCATTTCAGATGTATTATGCATTATTCTTCACTCCTTTCATTTCCAAAAGTAAGTTACATGTCAATGTGTTTTCAAAGAAATGCAATAGAACTTGATTCTTTGCACTCAGCCAGCTCTCCTGTATTTGATATCTTAAGTGATTCATAGCATAAATGTTTTATGGGTAGAATAATGCAATCTGTCAGATATGGCTTTCTACAGTAGAGTTAGCATATTCGTCTTACTCTTCTCTGAATTTGAGCTACAGTGTGATAAAGTGTAACCTTGACAAGCTAACTGGGCACACCAGACATTGTTTGCTATTTTAATAATATCTTTACATCACCATTTGCCTGCGTGATGTAATAATAATAAGTTCTAATACAGTTGAAGGCCTACATAGTTTTGTAAAATAGCAAGATTAAGTTACTCAAGAATGAGGGTGGCATGTATTCTTCTCCGGCCTACAAGGGTTTTCTTGTGTGAGTGATCTTAATCAGCGGTATGACGCAAAGAGATGTTCAGAGCAGAGATTCACAAAGGGATCTTTCCTAGTCGGTGCAGTAATGAAACCATAAATCACAGCATCATTGGACTTCTTCCCAGCCCATGATATTTCCCCAGACACTTTCACTCCAACCATTTCTGTCTGCTTACAGTGTTAAATAGATTGACCATGGAAGATAAAGTTAACTGTGACTTTCTTCCGGTGCCTCTGACGTGACAAGAAATGAGGAGGAAAAAGAGCAGATATATACTCATTGAGTACGGTTTTAATTCTAATATTTTGGTACAGTTGAAAACTAGAAGAAACAAAAGAGGAGGTATTAGAGAAACACATTTTCTCGGCATATGCAGAATGATGAGGATGGAATGGAATTTAAATGTCAATGAAAGACCCTTTTATAGTGGAACAGATCTGTCTAAGTGGCGGCACAGTGTGTCCCTTTGAGGATGTTCACCTAACGTCTTTTCCGTGAGGCGTAAACACGCACCGGTGGCTTGCAAGTTGGACCCGTGTGATATCTAACTCTCCCTTAGGTGATGACAAGATTGAACAAAGAGAAATAGACCACACATTCACCATGGCTGGAATTTGTGGCATGTTTCCATTGTTCCAGAGAAAACATCATACTACATCATTCCTTTCACCTCACACAGAGGGATTTGTGGTAATGGCTTTTTCATGAATGAGGAGCAGATATAAAATTGGGCATGTGCTGTTACAAGGCCCAAAATGAATACAGGACCTGCCAGTCCGGTAATTAGTTTGGGCTGTGGTTGGCTGTGGCTGTGATGGAGGCCGTTTATCACCCCTGCGACAATGACTGCATAAGAGCTGCCAAAACAAGGCCGTGCGATCGCTTCCTTTTGCTCTAGCTTTGGACATTAAAATGGCTCTCAGAGGCGTCGTGGGAGTTTACTGTCAGGTTTTCACAGGCGTTGCTGCTACTCTGTTTCTCCTTAACTCATGACAGATGACAAATATTATAGCAAAGACAGAGGGTCAATGGATGGAGTTGCAATTGCTTCGTGTGCTATAGCAAAGGGTAATTGTTCATGTTATGTGTGAATGGGGAAGACAGCAGCTTGATTCCGAAAACTTGATGGTTCAACAACAAAAAAGTCTCATGATAAATTTCAAACATTTCACCTCAACAAAAAACTCTCAGCTTATACCTCTGCAAGCAGAAAAATCTCCTTTTATTAACAGAAAAGCTTCATCTAAAAATTGCTCTGGATCAAAATACACATTATAGTTGATTATGAATTACTTGGGCTTTGACTAGTCTTTATTTGTTTAATCTTGTCACTAGGGCTAATATGACCTAAAATCTAAATCATGATTTATTGCATATTTTACCTCAATAACAATAAATTAACGATAAATAATCACGTTTTTGTAAATCATCTTTTCTAAAACCAAAATGTTCCCAGACAACAACACTGCATTTTTTGGGGCACAATTTTCTTAGTTGACTCGGACTCTGTGTATGAGTGAGAGAGAGAGGGAGAGAGAGAGAGAGAGAGAGATGGGTTCTAATGTGCCTTTTTTATCTGTATTCGAAATATTTTTTTTCTGTATTAGAAATATTACCTTTTGGAAAATACGGCTAGAAGATCCGTTTTCACCTGTCAGTGAAAATTGGATGTGAAGTGGCCTGATGCTGCACTTTGATTGTAGTTCATTGGTGTGTGATTTATGACTGCCATCCTCTGACCCGCACGGTCAAGGCCAAACGGTTTGAAGCCCTTCTGGACAAGACGGTTAACCTTTCACCTCGGATGCAGAGCAAGTACATTACAACTTGGCCATCCGCCACAACCCTCTTCTTAGCTTCCTTACCAATCAAGTGATTTAATCCAGTTGCCGGGGATGGAATAACCTTGGCCCTCACACTCTAATCCAGGGAAATCCTTGGTCTTTTCCAAAGCCTGAGCATCAAGTGTTGTCAATTAGAGTCTGAAAAAGCTTAGAGTAAGGGGGAGCTTTTCGAGTCAGTCGGAGCCCACTGCCAAAGGAGCAAAAATAGGCTCTTGTTTATCCATGACTGAGAATGGAAAAAGAACATTGACTTTCATTGTGCTACAACAACAATTTAATTATGTGAGTTGGCCAGCTGCTACTAATCTCATAGTATTTACCTATGTAGAAGACATCCTTTAATAGACTCACTGCAAACTCCAACTAGCATGAAGTTAGGTGTAAACCTTTGTGTAAGCTCTCTAGCTGTGTCCATACAAGTAGAATTACAGCTCATCAGAGGATAGCGTGTAATGTAGTTAATAATGAGTGTGAATTGGGTTATTTGGTCCAATCGCTGTGGCTTGCCTCAGTTTAATTACGTTTAAAAGAACTCTACAATACAATCATCGAGAGATAAAATCATCCTTCAAATCAAAATCTGCAGCTATATAATTTTATATGCGTTGTCGGATTACCATGTCTTTATTTTATTTTTTAGAAGTTGGTTAGCTCTCAAATGGCATATTCCACATGGTTTAAACAATATACGTCCAGCATGATCTGAGTCATTGAGGTCTTTTGGGTGTATGACTCAACATTTAAATGACAACGGCTTATTTCTGGTATGCCTGGTGCGCATTTTCACAAATGACTGGAAAACAGCAAAAGTGTAACATTTTGAGATGGTGTAATGGAAGCAGTGAGATTGCTGGAATGATTACACTTTTGTACGCTGGTCTTTCTATGTTTATTCTTGACAGCTTCCCCGCCTCAATTTAGATGACTGCAGCTGATAGCCAGGTTTTTTTTTGGCACAAAGACCAAATCAGTGACAGTGCTGTGGATTTGCAGAAGTGTAGTCAGCAATGAGCATCCTACTATGCAATGGTAAATCTAATAATTGAAAACCTCTGCTCCGCACTTCATATTTATTGACACAATGACACTGTATTCATCCTGACAGCAGGTAGTGAGTTTGTGCCACAGAGCAACGGAGTGCTGATTATCTATAGGCAACAGCATATTTGTTTGAAACCACTGCCTCGCTCAACCTGTCAGAACCGGATGCAAATGAACCAAGTTTCTGGCTCACTGCACCTCACAAATTAATAACTATACACACCCTGCATTACAGTACAATTAGATAGGCTATTATTTTGTAAACGCCAGCAGAATCATTTCACCCTCACGAGCATATTGTCACGTGGCCGCATTTGCCTAACAAACATGAGATCAAAGGCGTATTTTTGAATCCTAATCAAATCTATTTCAAGTCCCTTGCTGGCGTTGGATGTTAGGCTGCAGTTTGTGGTTGGCACGGTTTGAGGCCCTGTCTGAATACCTGCAACAGTAAATAGATGGGCGGGCAGGATGATTTGCATATAAAAAGAAGCAGTGATAAAAAGAAAGTACTTAACCTGGAGTTTTTCACCATCCAACACTTTGGCACCGCCAACAGAATGACAGAAGACTGCTTTTTTATCAAGGGGGATCCCATTATAAGATAATGGTATTTATTCTTGATGGAGAATGAAAGGGAAAAGGAAACAAAAAACATGGTCCGCAGCGACCAGGACTTGTGCCTGTAAGAGAGTGAAGATCCACTTACATTAAAAGCAGAGAAGACGGATAGCAGAAATGTTTGTAGTGTCAGTGTGCATTTGTAACAAGGACTGTATTTGTACCAAGATGGCTGCTTTGAACTTGTAGGAATCCTATAAGGTATAATTCATGTTGTGTCAATTGCTAAGCAGCAGATGTTTTAAGCTGACAAAGGGGGTCCCAAACCACAACTCTTCAAACAATGTGCGCTTACTTCTCCACCCTCTTAACACTCCTCTTGTCAGTCATGCAGTTAGATCAAGGCAGTGACACAAAGCATTTCTGAAAGTTTCTGTCCTGTTTTAGAAGATTTGTTTGTAGATTTCTGAGAGGGGGTGGCGACTAGAAACTTCACATCTTGCTCGCTGCTTGTGTTAACAAGACTAAGAATCTACAGCCACACTGTAGCGTGACACAATGACAAAGTTAACATGCTGATGTTTAGCAGGTATAATGTTTACCGTGTTCATTATTTTAGTTTTACATGTTGTAATGCTTGCACTAGTCTCAAAATGCATCTGTGGCTGACAGTAATTAGTTGTTTAGGTATTTGGTGAAGTACTTTGACCCGATAACAGTAGTTTAACAGCTAAGTGATCAACAAAGGTATTACCATATCAGCCTGAATATAGGACAACCCTGACTATAAGACAACCCCCTCTTTTTAAGACACATTTTTGGAAAAGACTTTTTGAAGACCAAATCTTGATTTTATAAAGAAAATGATTTTATTTGAAAATAATAATACGAAACAGTGGATGAAACCATGGTATGCTGTTGTTTATACCATCTTTTAAATAAAAATATTTTTTTCAATATCTTTTTGATGACATCGTCACATTTAAATAAAGTAAAATGTAACCACATTTGTAAATTAACAATAAATGGTTCAGTTTCCTCAAATAGACAGAAATATGTGTATCAGTGCTTCAGCTACTACCCCAGGATTGGATTTGGACATAAAAAACAGAATGCCTATCGCTCTCTGGTTGGACTCGGTTACTATACTCTGGTTACTATAATTCTGACAGTAATATGCGGGCCGAGCTGCAGTTCACTGTCACTATTGTCAATCCCATAATCTGGATACACAGGCTTCTCCCCCAGAACGTCATCCTCGCTGCCAGGTGATTTGCTATTTTGCGCTATTTGCTGTTGTAGATAGACCACGAATATATAACACACCCCCACATTCTCAGACATACGTATTTTCAGGAGAAGAAATACGTATATTCGGACCAATAAGGTACATTCATCATAAGTAATTAGGATACATCATCATTGAATTCTGGACGTCTGTATCAGATTTCATGCCAATCCATATTTTAAATGTTGAGATATTTGACAGGAATATTCATGGTGGCGCTAGAGGAAAGCTTTGGGAATCACCATAGTCTTTAGGATTCATACTCTGGGTACCATGAATTTAGAACACATCCGGGCGATCCAACCAACAGATATTTCAGTCTGGACCAAAGTAGACTAACCGACAATTACCGGCATTACCGTCTCTGGACCCACATCACTAGCGTGGCTAAATATGATCCCTAATAAACACATTTTGGATGAATGTATAAATATCTTTTGCTGAGAGATTTTCTGTCATCTTTTTTTTATTCTTGGATGCCCTTGTGTGCATACATCTAGGTTACACTTATCAGTACATTATATACCATGTACTCACTTCACTTCTCTGTGAGTAGTTCCATGTGACCTCTCAGTTGCGGTTTAACAGATGACCAGCATTATCAGTGTGCCATCCAAACATCTTCAGGCTGTATTCAATGTCAAAGTCTCCACATATCTACTTCCTCCCCAGAATCAGGGACAGATGGCTTCTGCTCCTGGAGGGGGTCACAATGAGCAGTCTGTCCCTGAAGGCTTCCAGTGGGTCTTCAAGAAACCACGAGGGCATTAGCATTGTCATGGGTCTTTTTTTTTTTTAATGAACCACTGTCATGATGTGTTACAGTGAGGCCCCACACAGTTTTACACACATTAAAATAGGAACAGTTGTTAAAGGGAAGGAGGGTGTTGGTCTTTCTATATTTTGCGTACCGTTCAACCTGTGGTCAGAGCTTGCTGCGTGATCTCCTTCGGGTTGGTCTGATGCATCGTGTCATCACTGTGGCTGCAAGGTGACCTTGACAATCAGCGCTGTTGCTTCCCCCCCGGTCTCTGTAACAGTGGGAAGGCAGAGCAAGCATCCCTCTAGGGGGCTGTTCATCTAGATAGGAGACCCATCCGTCAAGGCGGCCATTGATCGGCACGTCAGATGGCTTGATTTCCTTGTGTAATAATCAGCTCAGATTAGACACCCTCCCTAATCTGTAAACGGAAAGAAAGAAACGGGGCAAATGGATTGTGAAGGACGGCTCCATCCACTGTAGTGTCAGATGCATTAATATGTGCCGTTATATAATGGCAGCCTCTTTAGTATTGCATGTGGAGTGATTTGTCATGTGTGTTCTGATTATTAATATTCCATGTATGTTTATTTTTAGATTGGGGTTCAAATTTAATTGCTGGAGAGGATGATCAGATTGATCCATCCTGGACTCAGTACAAGATGAATACATTGTCCTCACTGTTAATTCCTAGTGCAGAATAAGACACTCATAGCAACCTCATATGAGTGCTGCAAATGCCAAGCAATTGTTCAGGGTCCATTTTGAGACCATAATGGATTAGTGTGTTTGGTCCCCTGTTGTGGTCAGTGTGCTACTAGGACAGTTAGAGGAAGGCCGACATGTGTTGGGCATTGATAATGACTGTTGAATTGCAACGGACTCACTGGAGTGCAGGGTAAAATAAAAGCGGACGACCATATCAGTCCCAAGCATTGCGGCAGTCGCCCACAACAAAGGACACTGTCTTGCATGCCGAGCTAAGCTGATGGGTTTTTATATTCAAATAATAAGGACAGGGAGGAATACCAGCAGCATGGGATCTGGAGCTACCATGTACTTGCCTATAGTGGTATTATATGCTGCAGGATTCGTAATTTCTCCATGATCCTCCGGTGAAAAGCAAGACTGTTTCCACAAAGCCACTAACTTAAAGATGCATTCAACAACAGCAAGTAATTCAAGTTTAATTCCTTTAATCCAACTGTTTGGCAACATGTAGAATGTTCCCATCAATAAGTTGTTGATTTTCAATGGACTCTCAGTATTTAATGAGGGGGAAGTGTGCAACATCTTGTTTTGTTTACCAGTCCTTTTGTATCTGCCTGGTCAATAGGTTCAATTTGATTCAGACTGTGGGTGGGAAAATAAATTGGAATTGTAATGGGGGTCATGTTGGACAAGATTCAGTTTGTTTTGGTGCTTATTACTTTCAACAAGCTAATGTGGTTGTACTCTCGGCTGAATTTGGACACAAAAATCAGAATATTTGAGAAAAATACTGCATTTGATGTTGCTGGTATGCATAAAAAAATCAATTAAGTGTGACGTTATTTTTTCAACTTTAATATAAAGCCTTTAGTTTGGGACCTCACTGAGGGTCATGACAATATGAAGAACACAAAAGATGATTTTGTCTTGTTCACACTAGTCCAGTTAGGGATTTAAGATCACCCCTTCAAAACAGTGTCACTCTGCAGATGCTGTGGCATGGAGCATGACATGTATGGTATGAGACACTGTTACAGATGCATAAAAAAATGTAGATGTATAAAAGAGTGATTGCGCTCTAGTATAATCATCCTGCTTGCACTGCCAGCTGGTGGCGACAACATGCTTTTTCCTTTCCCCTGGGGCAGTACTACGCTACATCACTACTGGATGCGGGCAGAAGACCAACACACAGACCACACCCAGCTGTGATGTTGTGTTGTGTCACAATGCTCCATCCAAAGTGCTTGCCGGCGTGTTGAACATTGTAGGAACTAGTTTGTTCTGACCATTCTTCAACTTTAGACCCAAAGAGACCAGTGAGCTGTCTCTCCCCCTTGAAAAATCTAATGTGGAGTTACTCTTTATGGCTGTAAAAGATGAAAGTTTACACACTTACATTAAACAGAATAAAAGTACTTTAGAAAGTTCTATTAAGTTTTTCACCTTAAATTAAAAGTTTACACAAAGACTCCCAAAATTGACACTTTTGGACAAATTCCAGCTTGTATCTCTCAAGAATGATCTTGAGAAAATAGCCCTGTCTCAGTTCAGCTCTGATTGTTATCCTTTAGAAGGAGCACATTTTGTTTCCTGGTATAAGCTCAACGCCCTGACCTCTCTCTCATTTCTGTTACTATTGTTTAGTGCAATTTTCCTAGTGTAGCTCTGACAGCCTGATACAATGAATTGGAGGCTCCACAAAAGAGACTTTTACGCTACATTAGGCATGGTCCCACGTTCCTCTCTGATACAGAAATACAATTTATTGCGACAAAGACGTTTATCTTGGCAGAATTTCTGCTGATATGATGGGCTCTCTGCAATAAACCTTTTTTTTCCCCTCTTCTCGACTCTAACTGCTCTATTGAAGGTGATGTTAACGTTACCATTTATTCTTCATTTATTCTGTAAACAAATTACCTGTGGCACTATGTTTTTTATACACTTAAACACTTATTATACTTTTTCTCCCCTCTTCTATGGGATCTGTTGGTGTGATGTCTGTAAAGTTATGCAACTCGTCTGAATAATCATAGTTGTAGAAGTGACCCGAATTACACTGGTGGGCTTCCAGGTCATATCAGTGAATCAATTTGCTGTGCGCTCACACATGAAATAAGACCAAATGAGAAATCCTTCAACCTCAATCACAGGGCAACAAAGGAAATCACTACTGTCCATTCTGGTGCAGTTTTCTCCTTAATGCCATGTGGGCTGTATGTGTGGTTTCATATACATTACATCTCACTGAAAGATCGAGGCCTGTTTTGATTAAAGCTGTTTGAGAGACATTTTTAGAAATTTTACAGGTGTATTTTTGTTAACCATTGGCGTCTTTGGTATTGATGTGCAGGTGTGATGAGGGTTATAGGTAGCTGAAGACAGAATGCGCTGACAGAACCCATTACCTCTGCTAGAGAATACCTCACATATCCACTCAAATCAGACCACATGAGGGCATGAATAGGAAAATTCTCATTGAACTCAATATAGCTCCTGGAAAATGGAGCATTATGAGGGCGCTATATGTTTTTTAAAATGGGTCTGTGACATTTTTATGTTTAAGCTATTTGCAGAAGAAAGCTGTCAATCAGCAGAGAACAAGATGGTGCTGTATAACTTCAGGCTGTTGTTTCTAGACAAAATTGATCCATTCATCCATATGTCGTAACTAAATTTTCTTCAAAACCGATGCTGGAACCTGTTTCTGCTTCAGTAAATTAGTAGAGAAGCATCAGTAATGCAGGAGCATCTTCCTGGCAAGGTTTGAGTCATGTGTAACCTGCTTCTTTGGGGTGCATGTAGGGGAACATGCATGAGGGTCAAACAGGGGTGTTTGTACAGCAGTTTCCTTTGTACTTGTACAGATTTTGAGTAAAATAATTCAACAGGAGTTGGATCAAATACTTGCTTTAAGCACAGGTCCACATGTCTGCTGTTTAGCAAACCTTTGCAACCTTTGGATACCCATTGTAAACCTTTCTGCATAGACCTGAAGAAACATTGGCACGTAACTAATCACAGCCTTTGAGAGAAGAATAACAAAGTTATTCTGAGCAATCACCATGTCCTTTGATGAAACATTTCCGTGGTGAAACATTCCTGTCCTGTAAATTGTCTCTTTGAAGATGGCAATGTCATCTTCAAGGTACTAGGGCTGTCCTTGATTAGAAATTCGTAGTCGACCAACACTCATATGATTTTGTCGACTAATCAGACTAACTAAATTGCTGTGGAAACTGCGTTTCTGCACATATAATCGGACAAAAAAACACCTAAAATCTTGTGTTTACCAGAAATGTGCTTATAGGTTTCTAAGAAATTAGTCACTCAGCATAAAAAAATGGCTAATCAAATTGACTTAAACTATTCTATTAGTTGACTAATCAGGGGGATTTGGTATAAAGGGACTAACTTGACTAACTAGTCCCTTATTAACAAATTTAAAGAATAAGTTTTGGAAGAATGGTGTTTCATCTGTCCAGTAGAGGTTACTTGAGACTTGGTGAATCTTTGCTGAGGGGCCATGGAGCTGTTCTGGTGGCATACTAAGACACTTTCTGATGTATTTTTCTCCCTTTTCATTTGTTACCGATCTGTTCTGCATCCCAACTGAAAGTCAGACTCTGCTAGATTGTCTACTAAACAGCCATGGTATCACCAGTGGTGACACATTTAATCATGTCCATGTTCTCATCTCTGATCATTAAATTATGAAACCCATTTTATCAGTGGTCAGCTTCAATATCTTTGAATTAATTGCTAAACCTCAATGCCACACTTTGTTGAATGACTAAGGTAGCTAGGTCAGCTAATTCATTAGTGAGATCAAGGGCAAGTTGACACAATTTTGAAAAACATTTGCTCCCAGGAAAACATTTAAGACCACACACACCCGAATATTGTAGACAAACTCTTCTCACTCCATAATTGCTGACCCTTTCTGTCTTTTCGTTTAACCTTTTTGAGAAAGTTTAGCTATGAAATATGAAGAAGCGAATCATTACCCAAACAAAACAACAGAATATTTATAGACTGATGTTCCAAGTCCATCAGAAAGAAAACCTGCTTTACATGTTAATAACTAGTAGCAGTAAGAACATACTAAAGTAATATGAAAAGGACGGGAAATAAAATGATGCATCTGACATGTGTTTGGGGTGGATTTACTGTTTAAGTATATTTACTGGAACAGTCGAGGGACAATTCTTTAGGTTAAAAAAGTTGCCAAATAACAAGCACAAATGTTAGCAATAAACACAGGTCTTGTGATGAGATCTATCCCACTATCAATCTAAACCAGAGCTTATGGAAAAAAAGGAAGTCCTGAAAAGTTATTTTAGTCCCCAGATTGTTAACATTTCAAAGGGTAATTCTAGGCCTCTGTTTTCTGTAAAATGCTGTGAGTTCTGATGTGGTTTCTGATCAGTTGGGTTTCGAGGAGGAAACTCCCTTGGTGGTTCTTGGCCTCCTCTGAGACTTGGAGTGAAGCACTTAAAAAACTCCTGAACCACAATTACAAGGCAGACATGCAGCAGGTCAAAGAAAGGACAAAAGTGACTTTCATATCCGAAACATGCATCATATTCTCATTGCCATTGACACAGAAAGAGGGCTAAAATAATTCACAATAACAAAGTTAGCTACATCCAGCAGGCTATCTCTTTCTTTTAAAAGTTTGACATCTCCAATGTATAATCAAGTTTTCAAAGATAAGTGGCAACAAACACTCCCAAAGAAGCAAAGCAAATCTCGAGATTGCACATTAGTTAGGAAATTGCAAAATGTGACAAAGGCTTCAGAATCATTTGCTAAAGACTGACAAACTGCTTCAGCAAAAATGGATTTTGGTGACCAGTTGATGCTCCGGCATAGACTGACAACAGTTGCTGAACAACACAGATTACCCCCTCAAACAATACCATTGAACTGAATCAAAATGTCATTGTGAGCTTTAAATAACTGGTCCATATTGCATAGGTTCCATTTGAAAACCAAGTGTATTTGCTTTTCCCAGACAAAGACATAGCCTTATCTAAGAAGCATAAAACATGGACTCGTGTGCAGTGAAACAACAAACAACCAAACATGGCATGGTCTAAAGAGTAATCTTCCCTACATTTGGACAGGAAAAAACGGAGGATGCCACCAGCTCAAAATGTATGTTTCCAGCTGTTAAACATGGTGGTGGATCTTAGCCATGGGAAACATTAGATGTGATGATTGGTCTGCACAGACATTGGTCTTAACCGCCAAGGAATATGATGCCATTTAACTGAAGCACCCTATGGTGCAAAAACTGTTTTCTTATGATATTCATGTATTCCAAGAAGGTAGCACCTCAGTACACACAATAAAATGAATTCAAAGTTAGTTTCATAAACGCTGGAGTGACGTCAAATGCCTTATAGTCCCTCCACAATGACCAGGTCTGAATTTAGTAACGTTTTTTGAAAGTAGATATTCTACCTTTGGCGCGTTGATTCACCCTTGTCATTCTGATGATGGTTTTATCATAATGATTGTGAATTTAAACAAAGGACAAATCATCGATCTCCATCCTTGTATAAGAAATCGACTCCCTGGACACTGACTGCAACCCTTGTGTTTTTACTCGAGTAAGGTGCATTTTGTGGCTAACAGCTGAAGCCAACAGAGCTTCTTACAAATCATTTTCAAAGGACCATCTCTAAAATGTTCCCCTTGACGGGACGGAGTAGATTGACTCCATCTGTAGATACTGTAAAATCTCAAGGGATGTTAAGTGTATGCTTTTCTTTGTGATTTACCTGTTTTAATACATATACATTTTTTTGTGATCAAATATTTTTTATTATACAATGAAGCAATACACTGAAACATAGGAACGCGTTGCAGGACCAAATAAAACACACATGAAAGACGGTGAGGGGAAGACCTAACAAAAACAGAACAGCAGGAATGAGCCCACAGCTCACCAACACGACACACAAAAGTACAAACACACACACACAAAAAAACACAAACAAACAAACAAACAAACAAACAAACAAATGCAAGACATTGACAGAAAGATGGACACAAGTCACACAGGACCAAACACAAGCACAGACAGATGCAAGAAGGCCAAAGCTCAGGTCCACAGCATGGATTTCAAAGATTCAGCAATGTTGAGCCGAGTCCAAAGTATATATATTATTGGCCATATATATATATATATATATATATATATATATATATATATCATCCAAAAAGGAAAGGGTCCATATACAAATAGACAAGTTTGGAGTTGGTTTCCAAAATGTCGCAATAATTTTCTTAGCAGCTTTAAGTCCAGCAAATAGAACCCGTTTTTGAATTTTAGAGAGCTGAAGTGCTGCCAAATCATTCCGTATTAAAACACAGATAGTAACAGGTAAAGTATCAATAATCAAGACAGATATTTTGGATGGAATATTGTTCCAGAACTGACCAACAGGAGAGAAATCCTTGATCATATGAAGAGATGTACCTTGAGCATTTAGTGGGCAGACAGTGCATAAAGGACTGTTAATTACCTTCTTGTGATGCATTTTCACAGATTTCCTTTTCAGAATGTTGTTTATTTCTTTCTTGACTAGTGATCGTTCTAAAGCTATTTGATCAGTAAAATTATTTTGCAACAATGAGTCTGATCTGGTGAATTCAGCTTCAAGGTTTTGCAGTTGAAGTGATCTAGCTTTGTGCGCATTAGAGCTAATTAGTATGGGATTGCTCTTAATAAAACCTTTATTACAGCCCACAATGTTCTGGAGTCTTCTACAGAGCCAACATTAATTTCTGAAAATATCTGGAAGTCTGCAATAAACTAAGTGATGTAGGATTCATTTTTCAGTAAAGAAGTATTGAAACGCCATCTAACTGCACGTTGAGACAATTGGCCTAGGGTGGTGGTGCAAAGGACTCCTTTATGGTCCAACAATTCAGTTGGAAGTAATATCGCTTTATCAGTTGAATGAAATAATCAAAAAAGAGAATCTATTCTGGAAAAAGATTCATGTCTACCTGAGAAAAAGGAATAATCTTATGGGTGGGATTAACTTCACGCCGAATATCTATAAGCCCCAAATTTCTGGTCCATGATTTTAGAGCATTTGTAGCCTGAACCTGGTCCCCCGTGGGCATTCTGTTTGACTAATCAATAATTGGGTCCCACACCATTGAAGTCCGCACCAACAACAAAAGACCAGTTTCGTTACTCCAGCATTTGATTGGTGAGTGTATTATATAAATTGCCATCAAAAACATTTGACATGTTCATCAGGCAGCTGTTGCAGTCTTGATCCTTTTCCACTGCGCCTTCCGTGACAGAATCCCATGCGTCTGCTCTCCCTGCCCCAGCAGGAGGAGGACGGGACCCTGCCCGGTTCACGTAGTCCTCAGCATCCCCGGCGGAGGTCAATGCTTTATACTGGGTGCCTTTCTTGATCTTCAGGGTTGCAGAATAAAGCAGGAAAACAATAATGCCGAATTTACTACGGAAGTCATTCTAAAACACTCCCCACCCCCACCCCACATGTTTTGTTTACCTTAAATTGTGTGCATAATATACTTTTTTCTTTTCTTTTACCATTGCTCTACAATGCTTTGCTTGCTCGTTCTCTCTCTCTGATTCAGTTAGATTTGACTTAGAGTCCTAGAAACGGTTAAATCACATTTCTTTCCAGTGCATTAGGCCAAAATACCTCATCTCAGATGCAAAATTAGCATACAGATTTCCAGCCTGAATTGCTAGTAGTGCATCATATTCATCATCATAACATAATTTCTCTCCAATCAGACAGTTAACAGACCTTCTAATATGCTTTGCATGCTTATCACATATTGATGATCTATGCAGAGAGCTTGGAGTGCTACAATAGTATGAAGTACATAAATGCTGGGTCTAATTTGTGGGTGAAGGCTTTGGGGGGGTGGGGGGCTGAGTGAGAAATTACAGAATAGAGGGGTTGATGGGTGGAGGGACAGAGGTCTACATTCGCACACTATTGATTTTTCCTTTGGGTTTTCTAAAGAACGGGATCATTTAACAGCTTGTCACTGTGGCCAATGAACAGAGCCTCTTTGCATCATTTTCTAGATGCTTGCTCTGAAATTGAAATTGACACAAAGCTTTCTTCGTGTTCAATCTCTTGCCTTTTGTGAATAACGCAATTGCTCATCAACTTGAAAAGAAGAGTTTACATTATGTCTAGGAGCAATACGTGACCTTGACAAGCCAGACACTGACTAAACCTTAATACAACTGCACTTTTTAAAATGGTTGAGTTGGAATCTGGCAACAAATATTTTAATATGTCCCTCAATGTGTCTTGACAACATCTGTGGAAAAGATGAATTCCCCTTATTGAGCAGCCCATCTACTTAAGACAGAGAGTTTGATAAAGAGGTCCCTGAGAAAGTGGACACAGAGGACCAGTGCGGTAACTGTTGTCCTCTCTTATGACGCTCTGTTTCACACAGCCATCATCCATAGGGTCAACAGCTGCTAAATGTTTAGAAGGCCAAACTCCAATTTAGCACCACTGTTCAGGAAACCTAAAATTCACACCTGGTAAAGAGAGGAGGCAGATGTTTGCATATTAATAGAGATTGGGTATGCAGGGTCTGGTACAGGGAGTCCTTACAGCTGCTCCATTACAGTGTACAGTATATGCCACAGATGGATGTACTCTTGTTTCATCTCTCGTGTATTTTGATCTGGATTTCTTTACATGCCAGATGTAAAGAAATGTTCAAATATCCGCACTGCAGTGGGTACAGATCTTCTAGTGTTAGATGATAGTACAGCAACTACATTCAGAATTTAAACATTGTTAACTCCCAGCACAATGCACAGTGTGGAGCCTTTGTTCACAACTCTGTTTATCAATTAAACAAAATCAAGAAAAAGAGGTGCTCTCACCAATTAACATCTTGTTCATCTTTTTTCTAGCCTATTTGGCTGTCTCTGTTCTGTTTGTAGGGACTGGATAGTGCTAGGTATTAATATGAGGAACATGTATTAGTATTATATAAAATTCATAAATACATTTTGTCCCACTGTGCATTAAACAAATAACAGTTGATATAACTGTCAGTCAGCACAAGCCTAAGATGGACTTCCAAGAAACTGTCAAAAGCAATATTTAATCTGTTGCTTTAGGGCATTTTATTAATACAAATGCTTTCATACTAAAGCAGAATCTTTAATGTAAGGTTTTTACTTTCAGTTGTGTATTATTCTATTGTTGCACTGCTGCATTTGATAAAGTAAAGGATTTGAGGGCACCTTCCAAAACTAGTTTATTATTATAACTCTCTTCTAACTAGAGAAATTACAATTTATATCTATGTCAAAATCAGCTGCCTAAAAGGGTTTTCAGGCATTTACAAAAGGCACAAAGGCCTATTGTCAAAGGTGTGCTTTGAGTGTCGTGTCTCACAAAATGACAATGAAGAATTGTCTGTCTTAGAGGTGGACACAGAACAATGGTGCATGGAGGTGTTTCTGAATGCAACACACTATATCAGACAAAAAACTATTGATTTGTTCATTCAACAGCTTTACTATGCCATCAATCTCACTTCACAGTCACACCAACTGCAAGGACAATCTGTTACCAGAGACTTGAGAGCTTGATTGCTTGAAAAAGTAAATGGGATATGTACCATAATGTCTTATAGTTGTTTTTTTTGTATTACTCTGAACGTAACCTGTTTATGCAATGATAGTGTGTAGCGGTAATTTGAACGGCAATCAGTATCCCCTAAGTGTTGTGGTTGGGAACAAAATCAGTGGAAATCACACGAAATCAGACTTTTGCATGCGTCTGTCCTGAATGTAAATTGCCACATATGAAGAGAAGAGGGGAAACTAAAAGCAGAATTAGGCATTGTGGCTCAATAGACAGTGTTCAGGGCAGGCTGGCTTCTATTAGTCTTGGGATTGGCTCCCTGCTGTGCACAAAACACACTCATTGACAGACACACAGAGGGAAATATCATAGCAAACATGGACTGATGGTAGTGGACCCACCCATCCCTAGAAGTTGAAGGTATTAAAAGTCTGAGGTTACAAGCTAATAACCACGGATCCTATTTGCTAGTCAATTGTCAAGTAGTGTACAAGATTAGAGGAGATAAGATATTAGTGTTTGATGTTTGAATGTTTCCAATGCATTAAGCCTAATGGATTTACTTCTAATACAAGATTTGCAAAGGAATTACCAGTTTGAATTGGTAGTCGCACAGCATGTGTTCCAGTGATGGCCTCATGATTGTTGGAGCAATGTAGAGAGTAGGACTTACTAATGAAAGGAAGGTAAATAAATCAGCAAGAGCAACAGGAAAACAAGATAATCAACAGATATAAACATAGTTAGACCTGACCTCAGGGGGCTTTTCTGCAGTCTATATTTCTTGGAAATAGCAGAGAATGATGAGGGAGCTGTCACTGTGCCAGGCTGGGGAATGTAGTGCAGTGTGTATTTAATCTTTGATTAAACATCTTGACTAGGAGTCTATGCACGTTCACTGTTTCATACCCCTGTTCACTTTGTCTCGCTGAAAAAAAGACATTTGGCACATTTTTGAGCGATTGCGGAGCAAGCATGGCGCGCAGGGTCGCAGCTACACTTGAGGGAGGGATAGAGACTGGATCGCTGCCGCCACCCTTTTACCACTCCCCCAACCCTCTTGTCCTGGCGAATAAAAGAGGGCTCGGGAAGAGACCCTCTTTTTTTTCTTTTTTTTTCAGAGCAATGAAGGAGAAAGCGTGAGAACAGTCACTGCAGGCCTTAAGGAACATTGTATCTGTCAGTAGGATGAAAAGCCTGGCAATAGAATGAGAGGCCTTTTTGCCAGTGCCCGGCTCAAAGGGGGGGGGGGGGGGGGGGGGGGGGGGGATGAAGTGAAAGAGTTCAGTACTTCCCACTAAATTAGATTAAGGTGAGTATTGATTGGGTAATAAATGCCAGTAGGCCAATACTACAGAACTATCTACAACAGAAGCTGTTTCAGCATTTCTTGAAGATAATGAAATTTTCAATAAAAGTACAAGACAACTATCTTATTGCAGCACATTAACACCATTGTGTCACTCACCAGTAAAACAAAAGAAGACAGCAAATGGCCCAAATGGAATTTGGAGGTACTGTACAGCCAAAAAAAACCATTCAATTCAAGACGCTGCACAAAGAACTGCGAAGTACAATGCTGAGATAACTCAAGGCAGCAATGTTAGCAAACTTGCTGTTTCAGCAACATAACAGATACACTGCTGATAATGACGACTCTCTGGATGCAGGTCCTGATGCCAAAATTCAAGCCAGGACTTCTGTTTTGTGCCCTCACTGCAAGAACTCTAGAACTCTCCATTAATCTGTGCTTAAGCTGCCTGGCTTCAAAAACAGATGCTTGAGGAGGATAAAGCAACTCAGTGGGAGAGAAGCACCTAAGCCTTGGTTGGATAAGATAAAAAAGTGGCAGCTTTACACGATACCATGTCTGCAAGATGGGACTTACCAGGAAATAGTTTTTTGTTATCATCCCACCCTTGTCTGTGTATAAACAGCATGTATTACTACAGGTAGTACCACGACTTCTGCATGTAGATATTGTGCCAACAGATGTTATTGACGTTTCATAATTATCAGTAAAACAATGAATTTAGATTTAAATAATTCGCTAACTACAGCTTATTTTTATGATTTAAAATGTTGCGCTACCTTTTCTCACTAATGTTCTACTTTTGACTTCTTGATAAACAGTTACCACATTGTCTAAAACAGCACGCAAGTTAAGCTCCGATTGCATTCATTTTTGTGTAAAGTAGTTTTACCGATATTAACCAAATAACTTTAACTTCCCTAACTTAACCAAACCTTAACCATATAGTTTGAGGTAGATGTATCTATTGACATGGCAGAAAACCATCCACTGCTCCTAAATTAGCTGCAAATTATAGCTGCTGAGTCTGTTTATTGTTGTTGTTGTTGTTCCAGCTTATGCTTATTTACCAGCTGCGTATTATCCTAAACATGGTCAAGGTCAAGGGAACTTGAGGAGCAGTAAGGATCACCTCATCAGTGGATCAACGCATTTTATATTGGAAGGCAGGCTCCTGTGCTCTGTTATGTCGCCAGAGGAGCACTGAGAGTAAGGCAATCTGTGCAGCTCATGTGATAATCTATGGGTCATATGACAGATGTAAGAGGCCTAATCAATAGATGCCCTCATGCTTTCACTTTAAGTGCATCATTTATAATTCAACAGCTTTTTATGCATATTTCAGTGAATAACCAATGAGATTGATGTTTTGTTGTGCACCTTCTTGTAATAAGAATGTCCAACTCATCACTGTGAGTGTGAAGACTGTCCTTTTTCTTCTTTCGCTCTGTCATCAAATGTTATATCCTTGTTTTCCCTGATTGAATGGATGTGCACCTCAGCCATTGTAAGCATTTGCATTTTATGTTTT
>NC_048418.1:10900674-10907681 GCF_013103735.1 Etheostoma cragini
CCCCCCCCCCCCCCCCCCCTTTTAGTAATCAGTATCTCAGGGATCTGCTTCATGGTCTGAGACAGTTTAGTCAACAGATCTCATGATAAACAGCCTATTTCTGCATCAGCATTCAACAATATGTTATTCTTGCTTACTATACGTGGAATTGCGCTAGCGACTGAGCATTTAATAAAAACGCAATAAAAAAAATCTTACTGGTCCCAGGGCCGAAGACTGAGACGCTAAATCTCAGCTACATGCATTTAAATCCACCCTTGCCTGTCTTCCCATCATGAAAACACTATTATGTTTAGTCATTGAATTTTATGATTGTGCATAACAATTTGGCCATTAGGAAAATACTGTAAGCAAACCCAATTACTGTAGCCCAACTTTGTTTGCTTTAATTTATATCCTGGACAGACTGAAGCCTTGCTGGTGACAGTATAAAAGGGTCACCAGCTTGTTGGGATTTATTCATATCTCTGACTGGCCTCCTTTTGTTTCTATCCTAATTTGTGCATAAAGCAGTTGCCTCACAGTTTAGGTAGTGGGGGTCTGGTATACAATTTTGTAGGTGTTTTCCTGATAAAGCCAGTAGCTAAGGGCTTTTACCTCTATGTGGGAAATAATTTTACCTTTTTTCAATTTTATTGGGAGCTTAAATTAGCTGCTTTTGCCAAGAGCGGTTTGGTCTTTAGTACAGCTGGCTAATCTTGTCTCTTGTCAAGGAAAGTAGAAGTTGAGCCCCCAGGATGGTAGGGCTTTAACCTCACGGGCAACACACATGTTTGGGGTTTGGGTTGCATATCACAGCAGATGAAATTGTGTCCGATATCATTACAGAATTTTGTCGCATACTTAAATTAGACCCTTGCAATCACAGACCCGACACATTCTCTTTGCTTACCGGTGGCTCTTTGCAAATCATTTGCACTCCTAAAACAGGTCTGAGGGGCTGATGTAGTCACAGGTCAATGGTGTGCAATACGTGATGAGCAAGGGGAAAATGTGCTGTGGAATTCAGCACTTCCCTCAATACCCCAGCCGTCATACAAAGGACATTCTGCATATTTGAGTCGAGACACCACATACACATGTACACAGAGGCTCCCAATGGAATGTGTGGCCTTTAACCCTGATACATGCAGACAGTAATTAAAGGTAGACAGTGTATTATGTGACAGTGTGCAGTTGGTCGGATGGAGATGGAGAGACGGGGGGGTAAGGGGACCTTGGGGACCAATGTGATGTCCAAAATAGACCTTGGAGATTAGGGACCATGCTGAAAAACACCCACACTTGCTCTGGAATGTCACAGCTTGCCATGATTTTGAATTAAGGCTGCGAGCATTCTTTACAATAATGACTAAATTCCTGTTACCACGAAGGTTAACAGGCAACTCCCACTAGTCAACCCCTTTCAAAGAATGCATTGCATTCCTATAGATTGATCTCAATTGAGTTTCAAGGTTTTAAATGACAAGGCTTGGTCAAGTACCAAGAATATCAGCTGCCAGTAACATGCATTTTATGTAACTCAGTAGGCAAAACTCAAAAAAACTTTAGCTCTCCAAGTTATCCAGGAGAAGTATTTACTGTAAATAAAGCAGACCATTTCTGTATCAGGTCACCCACACACAAGACATTGCGCTTCATCATAACAAAGAATGTCATATCTTTCACTGCTCCTTTAAATCGCGTTTGCCAGCAAGCATTATTAGAACTCACAGCTGTGCATTTTATCATCCATTTGTCAGACGAGTCAATTTGGGTGTTCGCATTGTTTCAGTGGGAAAAGTGACGTCTGGCTACAGTTGGAGGATGATACAGAACAGAATTTTATTGGCACAAGAGAGTGTAGTTAACTTCTGAGTCATTCTGCAGATTTGGAAGATTAGCGGAGGAACAATGAGAACCTTTCAGAGACTAAGATAAGCATATTGTGAAAATGGATGGGCAGCGATGGTGCCAGAAACTTTTTTTTGGACTGACAGATAAGAAACTAAGATATGGTCTTAGAATCTCTTTGGTGTGAAAAAATAATTAAACACTGAATGTGTAAAAAGATAAGAAAAGCATCAAAAATATGGTAAAGATCTGATACAACATAAAACTCATAGCATTTGTAATGAATGAATGAAGAAGCCAATAATGTTTCTTTTTTTATAACACCCATCATATGCAGTAGCAGTATAAACAGTGACTTGTCCAGATTCAGTTTAACCCCTGTGTGTTGTCTGGGTCTGTGGGACCCATTTTCAATGTCTGCAAAAAAAAAAAAAGATTCTATATATTATTTCTTTTAACTCAAACTCATTGGCCTTGGTTCAGTTTCTGTGAAGTACTAATAATGTGGTGGGTCTACCAGACCTGGGAACATTGGCTGTGTAACAAAAATCTGAACGCAACACAAGGGTTAGATGAGATAAGGAGCAGTCTGCCTGTCATAAAATGCGCTGAGCACAGTATGCAGTAGAATACATCACCTGCAACTTGCTATCTGAGAAATTATATTCATTATGCTTGAGCTCTTCCTGGCACTGAACACATCCCTGTGTCTCACAAGTTAACTGAGCGCCAGCCTACAGACTTGTTTTGACGCAATTTGTCATGCCAACTTCATTTGCCCTGTTTAGAGCAGCAATTAGAAATTGGCTCCATTGGCGAAGCCCTGGGGTAAGTCACACAGATACAGTTCTCGACCTTCTCACCCGCTGATACTCCGTTGCCAGTGGCCTCGTTGATGATCAAGAGCGTTACATTTTTACACCCTGAAGGACGTTCAATATGTTATATCCCTTAGCTGTAATCCAGTGATGCATTCTGCTTCATTACCATTTCAAAATGGAGAATTACCTGTCAGGGCTCTATTGGGAGCCAGTGTTGCCAGCATTCCCACACCCGCAGTAACAAAGGGTACTGCCTCTTAACACATAGATTGTCATTAAACGAAACTGGAGCTATTTGTAGGTTCATTAATTACACCCTTTCACACACCACTTCCCTTTCCCCCAGAACAAAGGGAAGGTGAATGAGGACTTCCATTTTTGCTGTACATCAATGTCAGATTACAGCAGTCCTGCATTCACCTCACTTCCCTTGCTCTCTCTGTGTACCCTGGAGACATGCGATTAATTATAATGAAGTGCGGAAAAAAAGTGGCATTGATGTCAGTGTGTGTACACTGTCCCCTTAAACTTTATGCAAGAGTCATTGGCGTAAAATTGGAGAAACTCACTCAGAATGTTTATGATCGTCACGTCTTGTCCTGAGTTCCTGATTTTAGGTCTGGTTCCGTAATGGGAGGTTTGTGATGTCATTCAAACTGGCGTCTATTTCCTCCAGACGGCTGAATGTTCCACTGCAATTAGATCAAGTGTGATGTTAGTCTTGAGTCCTCATCCCGGTATTGTTTAGCTCTAATGAGTAACTGGAACGTAGCTGGTTGTTGGCCATGGAATGGAATACTTTACTGTACATGCACTCTGGAAGAGAAAACACTGTACAGTAAAGCTGAACGAAAATGGGAGGATAGCATTTCCATTGCTTCATAAACATAAGCTAATGTGCCACTGAGAATTGACCAGCAAACATCCACTTCTGTGCTTTGTGTTGAGATTGAGTACGTGCAGCTTTTTATTACTGTATGAATTGTTTGCTTTTCAAATAAGTAGGTCTAGAGCTCCTAATAATGCCACATGCTGTGCATACAAAAGAATTCCTCTATAAAGTAATCTACTGTCTTTATATGCGTCCAAATTAGCATGTAATTTTCACGGACAATCTGTCACATTTAACATCTACTGTAGAATAAATCATAATACCCCCATGTGTCTCACACTGTATTACCACTTGAATCTACCCTCCCATGCAATCACAAAGCCAACAGAGCTAATGAAAGTATATGAAACTCCATCCCCTCGTTGAAAGCGACAAATTTGATCCGTATCTTTTAACACACCAGCTGTCAAAATACATCTCTAAAGTGTCATGGTCTCCTAATGGAAATTGCAGAGGACAGATAGCCATGAAAGAAATGAAAATAGTTAACATCTCTATAATGTCTGCACACGTAAAAGGTCCTTTTACTTGATCATACAAACAAACAGTGTTTCAGAGGTCGTCACCTGTGATGCATAATGGGTGAAGCGCTCTGCTGGAGGAATGAACTTCACTTTGTCTGTATCTGATAAAAACTGTGGTTTTACACTCAATTGATGGCTGTTAGTAATCTGTGAGCCTTGAATTTTTCTAACCTTGTTAAATCTCTTGGTTATCATCTTGGTGCAGATGATCATGTTTCTTTATCAGTTATCACTAAAGTCAAAGAACAGATGACCATGACCATAACCAGAGAGTATTTTTTATTATGTATGCTTTAATTAAACTGAGTTTATCATTAGCATTGTTATACCCTGTGATGTGAAAATGACAATAGACCACAACACGCTTTTCTTCCATCCTTGAATGCTGTGTGGACTAGCCAGACCCTCCTCCGCTGCGTATGTAGGATGGTCTTGTAAAGCGAGACCATTGCCTCTCAAAGTAACACTTTGCAGTAAGCGGTTTAATAGATAGCTCTCAGAACTGCAAACCGCTATTTTGCCTTACTTCGATGGTTATGGACACTCGTCAACCACCAATAATAGCCTTCATTTAAGTAGCAATGTATGAAGTGCCTCAGAGTAAAGAAACAAAATGATGTGAATAAATGACCCTAAAAGAGAAATATCTCATAATCACCATAAAATGTCAACAAAAAAGAAAAATCCAGTGTCTTTAAAAATAAATATTTTAAGGTTAAACTTAAAACAAGGTTTGGTATTTCATTCTCCTTTTCTTCCCAGGTTGCTCCAGTCTGGCTGCTCTGGTAGCAAAAGCAGGGTCACTTTATTTCTTCAAATCTAGATGTTGTAAAAATCAGAAGGGCACCTATCGGATGATCTGAGGATCTGTGCATTGGCTCATTGAGTTCAGTCATACAGCTTGGGGATACAGCCAGCTGTTCTTTTAAAGCAATCAGTAAATTCTTAAAAAACGTCCCTAAAACTGACAGGTGACCAGTTACTAGAAAGTGAAATGACTTAATTTCTCTGCAACAAATCATACTATCAGGCACATCTTGAATGGGTTTGAACAATTCTAATATACTGTAAGAGTTTCTATTTCAAGACGAAGAGAAGGAGCAGATGAGTTTTCAGTGGAATTTGTATTTGTTCTTGTGTTCCAAAATTAAAATATGTATGAGTTATTATGATTGCACATGTTTATCCTCAACACTAAGATTACTGCAGTCTGAGGAAAGATTTAGATGATTGGCAACTATTGTATTATCAGGATCAAATCACTTTCTAAGTTAATGAAGTGTTACCTTCCTCCTCATCTAAATTGCATTATGTCTGAATCATCAAATCTAAATCCAGTTCATATCTATCAACACACAAATACTTTGTGTAATAAGTAATACATAGTGTGGGGAATTGAGGCAGCAAGACATGTTGGCATTAGAGTATTAGTTTCAGGTCAGCTGGTAGTTTAACAAACGATGGCTCAGTAAACCAATGATGGTGTGTGTCAATGAGACAGCTGACCACCAACAGCTGATGTGAGTCCAACTTCAGTGCCCCGCCTGAACTAAAGAAAACAGCTTATTTAACACTGCCTTCTAATGTGTTAGAATTAAAGGTTAAAGTAGAAATTGTTGTTTATGATAACCCTTATTCTAACCTTTCTTGATTTATATACCTAACAACCCATTTCTGACTCTAACACAAACAAACTTTCACTCTGTATTAGCTGGAGCTAAACAGTTTAGAAAATGAAACGTGTCAACTGTAAACCTCCCAATTAAACGGGACCTGTCTATGACACCTGACCTGAATGTCAGTGTAGATTCATAACTAGGGGTCGACAGTTTGCAGTCTATAGTCTGACTTTCCTCCTGAATCTGTGCTCCTGTGTTTCTGCCTTACCAACCATGACTCCTGCCAGCAATTTCCAGCTTTGGTCTTTGCTGATCTGGCTCTTATCTTATGAGGTGTGTCCGGGGTGGTAACAGGGTGGTGATTGAAGGGGATGGGGTGAATGTTGGAGAATCTGACATCACAGGCGCCACATTTCAGTGTTGCCAGAACAGGTGGCGTGTCCTCCATAGCTCTCGATTACTCTTCACAAACCCTTAGGATGGAATCAGGGCTTTTCTGAAAATGTTTTTTTCAGTTTTGATGAATTCATAATTAATTGATGAATCATTTAGTATGTAAGTACATACAGTATATCACACAAAATTAAAAAAAAAAAGTAACTCCTCACACTTTTTAGGCACCTTTTTCTTGATGAATGACTTAACTTGATATTGGTTGATTAATTTTCTATTTGACCAACTGAGTAATCATTGCGGTTCTAAAGATGATTACTTCACATATATTTCTGATCCATGTGACAAGTTTGATTGATGTGAATACAGAACAATAAATACACAATATTAATAGAGTGTATTATACTTTTTGGCTTATATGGTGTATATATAATATGTAAAAATATTTCATGGTAACACAGGATACTTTGGATTTAAGTGCTTTAATTAAAATAGTGTAATGTAAAAATGTTTTGTCCCTCAACGTTAGAAGTTTGCCAAAAATAAACTGAACTGTTTTTTATCCTCCGACCGATAAACTCTGGCAGGAGAAATAAACAAGCACCACTCTTAGAAATACAACTGAGTTTTAGTCAGCCTTTAACCCTAATGAGACCTAAACCAGAGCACCTTTATCTAAAAAAACTTACATGTTACATCTTTGTTGACCATGACCGCCTTGTCTTTTTCTTCTCACACTAAACCACAATTGACCCTCCTTGGCTTTCTTCTGCTTGAGGATTCAGATTTGTGTCTTGTCATCCAAAATGGAGATGTATGGGCTTGTGCCGCCAGCCTCGATTGAGCCTTGACGTGTAGCATGGTCTCAGGTGTCAGGAGCCATTTCCCGGGCAGGGCCCCAACCAGAAAGAGATTAGGTCCATTT
>NC_048418.1:10907873-10913008 GCF_013103735.1 Etheostoma cragini
CCCCCCCCCCCCATGTGAGTGTTTGAGATTATACTAACATCAGCAATGCCATACGAATATTGACTTCTGTTTGATGGCATTAAAATACTACTTTTAAGAAAGCCATGCAAACAACATGCCCCAAACTCCGAGAAGCCCTCGATTTTATAACATGCCGTAAAATGACACTAAACACTGTGGTATTTATGTGATATTATTACCTGAAAAATTGGTAACTTATTACTAGAACCAAATAAAAGGTGATAGTCATTTATAGAAGTCAACTTTCAGCGAAGTCATCTTTCTGATACGTCTTTCTGGTCTTTTTGTTCAATGAAAATGCACACTGGCTGTGAAATGAAAAACTGAAATGATAAGTTTGTGAACTAGCCATTCAAAAACCCACCACATCTTTTGAACTCCCTAAATTCTTTTAGAAGCAGTTCAAATTGAAGTGAAAGCCCATAAAGAACACAACATATTGCCTCCTTTGGTATCCAAAATATAATAGAATATATTGGAAATCACATTGATTTCTTTGGCTATGCTAGATTGTTTGGCAATGAAATTTAATTTTGAGAGAAATGAAACCTACTTACTGTTGTGTTAGATTTTCTTTTAAAAGATTACAATGACTGAGGCTTTTACAAATGACTATGGATGGGTTTCACTCAGTAAAGTGGTATTGAACTTCTTTGTTTATTCTGTCACATCCTATCAGCCTGAATTAGCCTTACAGTTGATGATGGGTTTCAATCAGGATCTAACTCAAATGCTAATGGTAAACAGCTATTGTTTTTGGGGTTGCTTGCCTCTCATACCCTCACTGCAGATGGGTAACATTTTGATTAATCTGACAGAACTTTCCCAGTGGGATAACAGAAAGCTACCTCTCAGAAGATTATGGAATTATCTGTTTCAACCGGCAATTACCTTTCCCGGTGGATGACGTAACACAGTGAGCCTGCCAGAAAATCATCTTTTATTTAAACCAGATTCGACAAGTTGCTGGCTAACTGATCATCTTCTAGTGTAAGCAAGAAACAAACAGACCACACAGGAGCAACCACAAAAACTCGGAAAGAAACCTGTAGATATGTTGATAAATATGGGTCGGAGTGATCAAATTCGTTGAGACGAAAGAGAGAAGATTGTGGAGTTGCAAGTGCAGGGTAGAGTAAATAGAGTGCAAAACCACAAAATAAAATGCTTTAAACAATAAAAAAGTTTCTCATTGTTTCTAACTTGTGCGTGCCGTCTTGACATGAACTATTTCTGCAGAACATTATTACATTAGAGTCCTAATATACTGTATCCTCATGGTGTGAGTGGCCCTTGAACTGTACATCTCAGTCTCCAACCAAAGCATAGTAACCATATCTAGCCAATTTGACAAAATAGTTTTTTTCTTATTTATTTGCATTCCTACGCAGATAACTGGAGATGTTGTCTCTTTGTGTATGCTTGCAACTCAAGTTGCTAATTGGATTGGAACGGAAGAGGAAGTATTGTTCCCGAAAACCCGAAAACTATTGCCCATTACCCCGAGAGGTTAAATTGTCATCAGGCCGATAGCCGCTAGGTTCTGAGATTGTATGTAGCCTTCTTACAAGACAAGGTTATAATATTGACTCTCTTGTTTTTAAAAAAAAAATTTTTTATTGCTTTGACAGTAAAAGAGAATTCAGATTAAAAGAGAACCAGTTAGAATTGGTGGCAGATTCCACCTGGAGGCCCAGATTCAATAGTAATCAATGGAATGTTGTTATGGAAAGTTATTGTTCAAAAAGGGACCACATCCTAAAAAGTACTAATGGCAGTCTCCTGGTGAAATATCAGAAATATCGAGAGGGTTAAAAGCACCAATCCACAATGCGGTGGACACAGATTCAAAAATGGAGGGAACCCGAACTCGAAAGTGTCTCACACTCACTACTTTGTTAACTCACTCTTGGCCTATCATTTATTGAATAGAATTGAATGACTTACCGAAACATGTAGGTGTGTGTATATATCCAGCAGTCTGCAATTCCTCTCAAGCAGCAAGGCAACTGACATAGCGCACAACACCTATCTTTATAAACTTTTCTGCTTGTTTGTCGCAAAACCTCACCTCAGTGAGATGCCAACTTTCCACAGTCGTTTTTTTCTAACCTTTAGACTGCTACCACAGTTGTTTGCAATGGCAACGGGTCATTATTACGTATTAAATCCATTCATTCAAGTCCTGCATCACCTTGTTGGGGTTTAATTTGCAATAATGACTGTTTGCTTTACATTATCCCTTACAAAATTGCTTTTTATAAGTTTTAGTGGTAGGTAGATGAAAAGTACAAACATATGCTAGATGAAGGTATCATCAACATCAACATAAAGTTATTTATTTTGTTAAATAAAAGTTTTTTTAAAAACATAATGCTTCACTGTGGGAAACTTAACATAAATTACTTCTTAGTTTATCGTTAGGCCCTGGTGTGATTGCTCTACACTTAGACTTTGTTTGGGCTCTGTTTTAACAAAACTGGGGAGAGTTACTTTTAGCAGAACTCGAATCTGAGTTTTCCTGTCCTCTCTTTTTTGCAGTTTTGGGTTTGCAGTGATCTAAACCCATTTTACTGGTAAAGAAATGTGCATCTGTGTTGATTTGGATTCATGCTGATTGAGCCTAATTTCCAGCTGTGAGCGTATGTCATTGTCTTTATTTAAAAGCTATTCATCTGGGAATGTAGGTCCCAGAACTTGCCAAAAGCTTTCATTATAAGGACTTGTTTTTATTTTATTTTTGTTCATTCAAACGACAGCTGACTATTTTGCATTTCTAACACTTTACAGCAGAGGAACGTACTTGTGTTGCTTCTGTGCCTTAATTTGTAGTTAAAGTCTATAGTATATCATTGTCTAGTAATAATGTATTCCTCATGTCCTCGTGAACCCAGAATAACCTAGTAGTATTTTATGTTTCATTAGTAAACCTAGAAATATTGAAAATGATTGATCATGATAGCTTCATACTATGGAACATGACTTGCAATACATTGTAATTACAAGACGACAACATAGCTACATGAATCCTGAGCCTCTTCTCTAAGCTCATTGAACGTGTTAACGCTCTTCACTAACATTCCCATCCTTGTTCTCATGTCTCTAGCTTGTTTGTGGTCTCAATTCCTCCTTCAGCCCCCATTTCTTCCTTGTAATGAGGACATTCTTCCTTTTGGAAGGTTAATGGCAGACACAGAGAGGTACCTGACGAATCCAAAAGCTCCTGACTCCTCAGGCAATTTCACACAGAATCTCTGTTTTTTTTTCACTGGTAGGAGAGTCCATTCACTGTGTGAATGAGTCAGGTAAATCCAATTCCAAAAGGCAATGGGATTTGAGATGGGGAGCAAATTGCACCAAGGTGATGCTGGACTGGTCAAGAGACCCTTGAGGGAAAAAAAAGTTGGCTCGTTCCAATACAATAGAGGACACTGCTGTTATCTTTGCTGTTAGCCGTGTTTTTATAATTGATTTCCCCCTCCGGCACAATGGCTGGGCAATAATGAAAAAACTGTCATTCCTGTTCTTTTGTGTTGTACGTTGATGAGGTCAGTGGCTCAAGGTGGCAGTAGCCACGGACAGCTTGGTCTGCACAAAGCAGTCAAGGGGTTGAGGACATATCTGCAATCTACTGTATATTCAGGAAAGCTCACAAAACTAGAAATACTGTAAATTTATAACAATCACTAGATGTATTACTTCATGGTCACTGGAATACACAGAGAATTTTGGCCCTGAATTTTGTTACTGTTGCATATGTCTATAACTTCTGGGATTGCTCCAGGAAATTCTGCCAGATGCATTTATTTTCCGTTTCTTTCCACTGTCTTTGTGTTAGAATTTTAAATTCTGTGGATTTGTGAGGACTATGGTTGACTGTTCCTCAGATCTCAGCATGGTAAATTGAGACAGCAAATTGCTAATAAGAGAACCGCTGCAAAATTATTTTACAGTGGCTCTGTGCAGAGTTTTCTTGGTTTAAAGAAATGCCATTAAGTCAGAGCATGTTTTCCTCCCACAGCATTCGTATGTGTGGAGTAGCTAGACTCTTCTTCAGCGTGCTTTGGAGGAGGGTCTGGCAAGCTATGCATAGTAGTAATGTTCTTTTTCCTGAGAAATTATGTCTATTGTTATATGAACTATTGTTATATGTACATTCACTGAAAGTTGGTTGGAGTAAAAGGTGCAGCTACATGTCTAAAATGTAAAAAGAGATAGCTATGGCCATTAGTCAAATGTGAAAAATGGCAGATATGACTGTACGGGACGGCAGTATCAACGTTCACTAACACTTGAATCACGGGAGCAAAGATAAGCCGTAGCTTGATTGAAGTAGCAATAGTAATTAAGGATTTAATTGTTAATAGTGGCTTAATTTATCTAAAAACGTGTATGCATTTTAAAAATACATTGTAAATTCTGCCTATCTGACAGACTAATGCATTTGATCAGAATATAATAATTAAATGAGCAGCGCCATGGATGGTAATTAATAAGTAGTGCTTCATCTTCAACTCGGTAAAAGGTTTTGTGACGTACTTTTGTCCTGTAATTGCCTCAAAATAACTCAACGAAATGTGATTGAAGCAGTAATTCTGAGAATCTATCAAATGAATACACTCCAGCCTGTCGTACAGCAAATCATTAAAACAAGAGAAGCAATGTGACGCTTTCACAAGCTGAAGGTAAAGATGATTTGGACTGAGTGCCCACTCATTGATTTATGTCAAGTAAAAGTTTAACTAAACTTAAGCATTTTTCTTTTATTAGACAAGAAGCAGAAAGACAGGGACGACAGAATTCTCCAACTGGACTTGACCCTAGCACGTCTTGGTTTAATGGTTTTGGTTTTAGAAAGTCAAGCTTGAATAAAATTAATCTCTTGGTTTTCATTCTAATTCTGATAGTTTCCTCAAGAAACCTGCAGTAAGTTACTGTAGTATATTTAAAAAATGTCCCTAGGTCACCTAGGCCTACTAAGACAGTGGACATACAAACTGTATACCATTTAGGTTTCATCATGTTAAACTGTCATTTTAAAAATAAGGAAATGTCTCCTAAAACTTTAAATTGTCTCTTTGGCAGTAACTGTTTTATTTTTAAAGTTTATGAAA
>NC_048418.1:10913108-10920115 GCF_013103735.1 Etheostoma cragini
ACTCAACCATTAAGGACCTGGAAAAAAAGTTGATATGAAAGTTTTAAAAACCTTCAATCGGATATCTTTAAAACACAGTCGCGTAGGGAGTACTTCACCCAGCATGGTGGTAATATACAGAGATACTGTTTCCGCCTCAGTGCGTTTAGTACTTCTGCATCAGGTGATAGGCCACTTCATTGTTGTCGTCTAGCAGCTTGTGTGTGTGTGTGTGTGTGTGTGTGTGTGTGTGTGTGTGTGTGTGTGTGAGAGATGCCTACATTCAAAGGCAGAAAAGCATTGGAAGTTTTTGCACCAGTATGAGTTCACCTCATCATCATAAACATGTCACCGAGATTATCAGGAGAGTGTTATCAAGCTCAATACAGCAAGCAAAAGTAGCAGGTTTGCAGTGTACCTTTTCCATCAAATGCTGATGGAAGCCCATCACTGAAACTCTTTAGACCTTGTGGTTGATGAACAGAGGAGTGGATGTAGTTCAGCTTCCTCGCAGAGATACTATACATGGAACTGTGGGCCTTGCTGTGTCATAACGTCACAAGACAAGGATGAAGAAGAGCAAGTCTGATTTTAGTAAGAAACGCTATAGGCGGGAGGTTTTGATCAACTGCCTTGCTTGTAATGCACCTGACGATGCAGAGATTTGGGGAAATGATAGGTTTTCCTTGAGGTTTATATTTCTCTCGGCCTCTGTCTAATCTATGCATGTAATCGTTCTCCCCTGCTGAGCAACGGCACATTCAACAGTACAATAACATGAAAAACGAGGAGGTAAACTGTCATGACAGCTCGCAGCTCACTTGTGTGCATGGAGGCGCCGTACACCCATGCCAGCATGCATTCTTGTATTCATGTCTGTTTCTCAGTACGCATTACATCTTTCTTTTAAACCGGGTGGTGTATCTCTCCAACAGGTTCTTTCTGCAAGCTCCAACCCGAGGGGACGGGGACAAAAGTGGCTGAGATAAGAACAACACTTTTGAAGCAGACTGGAACTCATTAGAATTCAGTTACACCTGTAACATCTTAACAAAGTGGATTTTAGCTGAGGTCTGTTGTTTCACCCTCCCTTTAGAATTCAATCCAGTTCTTGAAGCAGGTCAGTTCTTAGGCTGAGTGAGAATGGGTGGGCCCGCATTCTTGTACATGTCCTGGTTCATGACTGCCTTGATTAATTGTGGGAGAACAAGTCTTGTTGAAGCCGAGCTTGTGTAATTAACTATCCACTCAGGGTCTGCCTTGAAATTAATAACTGTGATGTTTAATCGAGATTTACATCAAACAGCGGGAATGCCGTGTGAATATTTGCTCATACTGTGCCCTATATCAGTTTGACGATAGGCTATCGTCTCTATTATTTTTCCTCTGTATTCCCAGTAGTGATATTACTCCAAATTATGGAAATAAGCTGAAGTTGATCAGCTTTATGTGGTATCAGCACCTGCCTCTGAGGTACCAGTTCTTTAATTAATTGAACAGTAATTAACAGTTAAAGTAAGGATCCTGAGAGTAAGTGAACTTGAAAGGCAAATCTAAACTAATGAGGTTCTACTTTGAAGTAATGAACTCTCTGGGTTTAGAATAATCATAGGCTTCTAGGCTTTACTCATTTTATCTAGACAGTTAGCTATATGGGGATGTACAGTATTGTTCTGTTCTTGAACTTTTTTTGGCAACTTTAAATTGCAAGTTCAGTCTTCTACTTCCTATGACATTTTAAGATGACATTTTTGAGGGAGACATTAGTTGTGGAACAGGGATACAGGGCTAAACATCTCATCTTTCCATCTCCAGAAAGTCTGTGTAACCACTGTGACCAACAGTCACTGTATTATACTTTAAAAAAAAATATTTCTGTGATTCTGAAGTTTTTGAATATTTTGAGAGAAAAAAAGCACTTTGCAGCAATTCTTTATTTTTTATTTTTTTTTATGACACCTCCCTACATTTCAATCCTAAAAATATGCAATCTTAGATGCTGGTATGGTTCTAACTCTTCAACACCACTAACAACCCGCTGTCTGCCCATGACATGCAGGCTACAGCGCAAGTTTGTTTACTTGTCTCTTGTTCCCCCCGGTGTAACACAGGCACCCTGGCAGCCTGCCAGCTGCTGTCAATCAAGCACAGACACTGACACCCCTCTTCAGCTGGCTGAGATGGACGGGAGCATTTCTGATATTTTCCCAAAGACCTTTACCCCAAAGATTATATTACAAGTTGACATTATTTTTAACTACAGAAAGGGATGACTAAACACACCAACAGTTGGATTTTAAGTTTATATGGCAAACTTGCGAGAAAACAGTTTGTTATTTACACACTCAGCGTTTACGGTGAAACATTATCCTCCATTTGAAGTCTGGTTTTTATTCCTTTTTAGCTTTGTTTTGGTCTCTACTAATTCTTGAGGGAAATTTCTTTAGTTTCTAAATGCTCCACTTTGTTCATGTTTTTATTCAAACTAAAACTGCCTCAGTTTTTATCTGAATACAAATAAATATGAAATTACCATTTCTGCTTAAACACAATAAATATAGATAAAAACAGTGGGCACTCAGAGCAGACATGGTGGAAATGTGTGCATTGGTGACACAGGTGCGGGCAGGATCACACGCACACGCACACGCACACGCACACACACACACACACACACACACACACACACACATACAATCACACACGCGGCACTCACAACAGCAGCCTGTCCTCTGACTGTTTCAGCGACAGAGAAGAGAGTGACGCGGCGGCTGTTATTATAGCTCTGCTGTCATTAATATCAAGTGTACTTTCTCATGACATCTCGCTGGCTCTTGTCTACCTGTCTCTGCCACCACAGGAAACTAACAAACCACACTGCCTCCAGTGAACCAGCCAGCACACAAGCAGCCGGATAAGAAATAAGTGTTATGCCATTCCCCTCTGTTACTGACACAGCTGGGTTTCAGAGGGACACAATAAACAGCCCCCTCACCACTGCAAAATATGAATAATGGTTATTGGACCTGCTGCCACCATGGGACTTTTGCGGTCATTACTTCTGACAATGATGGCTATGAACAAAGTCACCTGGCTAATTATGGCCAATCAATTTGAACGTACAATGCATCAATGCATTGGTATTGATCTGTTGTAGCTCAGTGGGCTGAACACTGAAGTATCAAAGCTCCAGCAACGCTTTAGTGTAGTAAAATGAAACTTGCAGGTTTGAGCCTGTTGCCTTCATCAGTAAATACAGAGAGCTTTCCCTGGTGGTGATACACTTAATCAGTATTTTGTGAACTTGTTTAGGGCTTGAATGTAACAATGTTTATTTATTTGCATATACATATGTCAATGTTAAAATACCACACTTTGGCTTTAAACATATGTTTGGCATTATGTATGCCAATTTTCCTGTTACTTATTTGCCAACATACACTGATACGTACAGTATATGTTTGAGACAAGCCACTATCAGCTGATATAGCTACATGACTAATTTAAAAGCACAAGATTTGGACACTGGAGCCTGGGTTTTGTCCCAAGTGTGGTCAGATTTAGGCAACACAAAAACTTTCGTTAAGGTAAGGAAAAGTTTTTGGTATTCGGCTACATGTATAAATAACAAGACCATGATCTTTTCCTATATTAACCAAGTGCCATGAGTGCCTAAACATATCCATAAAACGCTTAATAATGCTTTAGTGGGAGATTAGTAGTAGATGCATGTTATTTCTAATAGGTAGTGTTGAGTGCATAAGACCAAGTGTGAAGCAGTGTTGGGGAAGCTACTTTTAAAAAGTAGTGTTTGCTTGTTGCTCGTTACTTCTCAAAAGAGTAACCAATTACTTTACTCAGTTACACCCTATGGAAAGTAACTTTTTTACGTTACTTATTACTTTTACGTTACTTTTAAAAGCAGGCATCTCTGAAAAAGACTGAAGTTAATTTTACAAAAAAAATCTTTGACTATAAAGCCAATCTATGGTTTATCAGTGAAGTATCTGAACTACCTGCCTCAGCAAAGAACTTGTTTTGGTTGAACATGTGCATGTTGAGGCAAGCTCTGATCTTCAAAGGGCTGTCGAGTGTGTGTGATGAGAATTTTACTAAAAAAAAAGATAAATATAGTTTGATTGTTGATTGTACCTCAGAGGATGTTTCACAAATTTAGAATGCCAACACAAAGAAAGCAGATGATGAGGGACATCCGTCGGAAAATGAGGGACAGCCGTCAGCACCATATCAAGCCTGTAAATTAAACATCAACAACATAGACTAGCATCATATGTTATAGTATGATAACTTTCCCAACCCAGTTTTTGTTCTAGAAGGCACTGTTTTACAAATTGTAGTTGTGCTTTACATTATGTGTTTGGACATTAGACGGTGATAGCATGTGGTTATGAGTCCCTCATAAGGATCGGGAAATCAACTTGCCTGTCTCCTGTTGACTCTGCTAACCTCCTGCTGACTCTGTTAGCTTGGGCTAGCTAGCCAGCTTGCTCAAGTTTTCAAATGTAAACACAAAGTAAACACAGAGGAACAGGTAGAGAAGATAAGCTCAACTTAGCAAGACCATCCCTGCTGCCATTTCATGACTACAAGTCACTCAATAGAAAGTAACCAGGAAATGGTGTTTAAAGCAAATTAATATTGAACTAGAAAATAATCCTACTACCATCAGAAGAATATTAGAAGTTTTTGCACTAAAACCTCAACTCATTTGCATGAACATACAGCACATCTGCTTTCATGTTGACACATAATAATCATGTTTAGGCTACATCCTTACCCACTCTGACACACACATACCCACATACAGGTATGCGGTGCAGCCCCTACAATAGTTCATTGCAGGTTTATCATTTGAATGGCCTGTACACAGATTGCATAGACTTGTGGTTTGCTGAGGAAGGCAGGGAACAGTATTAGTCTCCATCCCCTTACGTCAGTGGTCATAACATTTGCCATTACTTCCCCTGCAAGATTCAATCACCAGCACACAAAGCCATGCTTCACGCACAATGAAAGGCGAGTGCTTTTTGTCAGGCATTCGGCAGAGTGAATTGCATATAGAGTGACTCCAGGATAGCATTGTTTCTGGCTGCCATAAAAAATCTATTTAAGGCAAATCTAATCTTCATAATCTTCTTCCTCAGAGGTGGTGAACGGTGATAGGAAAGATTTCCATGCAAGTCCTGGGTGTGCACAGTGCTCTGAGATGTAGGAAATTGCCGGGAGCAGAGGATATTAAACTTCAATTTGAGAACACTGATAAGCACCGAATTGGTGATTTATTTAGGCATATTGTCAACTAAATCATCCTTAACCACTGGACACAAGTATATTCATAAACACAACCCTCCTGCTTGCTTTACAAATTCTATTTTTTCATATCTTTGATCTAAACTGCAGGGTAAATACTGTATGTCCTCATAGAAGTTAGAGATATGGTTTTGAACAAAGATAATTTAGCAGGTGATTAGTTGTGGTGTAGCCTAGCAACCATGTGAGTGTGCGAGAAGGGAGATGGAGACAGAAAGCAAGAAGGAGCTCTCTATCTCCCCTCTTTTTTTATCTTTCTTTATTCCAGCTTAAATGCGATGGCCACTAAAGCGGATCTGCACATTAGTCCACTGTGCTTCATTTTGGAGCGTGTAAATGAGCCGGTGCAATGCAGTAAGGAAAAAGGGCCCCTCAAAAGTCCGCCACAGTGAATGAATTATTAATGGGTATAAATCCCAAACAGAGAGATGGTGCCGAGACTAATGTCCACTGGCATGAGTTCCGTAGAGATGGGCAGCGTCTCAAGGATAGCCGGGCAGCCTGGCAGCTTCACACCGCTGTCAGCTGAGGACAGTAAATCACTGCAGTGGCAGCGACACTCAACAAAAATCATCCTCACCTGCACGCTGCATTGTAAACACAACACCAGAGTGTGTGTGTTTTATTTTTCTTGTCGTATAGTGTCCTCTCAGGGATTCTTTGAGAGACTCATTTATGCTCAGGATTTAGATTTAAATGGATAGTTTGGATTTTTTTAAGTAGGGTTGTATGAGGTACTTATAGGTACCATAGTCAGTGGATTACATACAGATGGCAGATGCCGATATCTGCTGGATGACAAGATATGCGTCATGGGGCGCTGCCAAGATCTGCCAGACAGTGGCGGCCTGCGGTTGGCTGGTTTGGTGGAGTTTATCATCACCCTCTGTGGTCCCTCCATTATTTATACCCCTTTGAAACCTTATGGAAGTCAGCTTAAGTTGAACTTGAAGTTGAACCTGATTATAGCCGGAAGGGGTGTGGGTGGGGGAAAGAATACATAACATACGTAATGAGGAAAATCTTAATTACATTTGTCAACAGTAAGACCAGCATTGTCACTGGTAATAACTGCGTCATTAAGTTGACCAACAGCAGTATATATATATAATCAACCGTAGTAAAAGCTGCAGTAACATACAGTTAATTACAACTTCTGTCTTATTTGTGTCTCATTAATTCAGTCGTACACACAGTCCAGTCCAACTTCTATCTGTGGACATGTTGTTAAGCTGTTTGTATGCGCAAAAACAGCGTAATGTGTTGTCAACTGGTATTGCTAACAATGGCTTACCTGGCTAGAGCTAACCCCACAGTTAGAGATGTTCCGATACTACTTAAAACGCTGGTATCGGGAAGCACTGGAGTTTATACACCGATCTGGTACCACATAATACAGCTCTTAAAAAAATTCATGTTAAAGTAGTTTATGTTTTTTTCTGTTATGCTGACTGTCAAACTGAATGATAAAAGTTCTGTGGCATTCATTTTGTGTTTGTTCATGTTTCACAAAGAGTTTAACCTGAGCCAGACCGACAACAAAGATACAAATTACTGTATATCACATCCATACAGGGACAGCAGTATAAAGTTGTTAAAACATGATAAAATATATGACAAACTGGTATCGGATCAGCACTCGACATCAGCCGATACGCAAGTTCAGCTATCAAAATCAGTATCAGCAAGCAAAAAAT
>NC_048418.1:10920338-10929810 GCF_013103735.1 Etheostoma cragini
CACACACACACACACACACACAGTGTCATATTGCGTTCCTACAGCAGTACATGCTTCTGTGCCAGAACTAATACTATATATTAATGCAGAGCTACTGCTATGTTTGAGTCTATGTGCAGCTATACATTCATTTCTGCTTCTGTCCATGTGTTTTATTTTGTGTATTTGTCTAAGAATCACAATGGTGCAGAGGTGGGACACACATTTCGAAAAAATATGCTAAAATGAAGGAAAAGGGAATTTTGCTACACCCACTGTTTCTGTTAGTAGAAAAATGGCTATAGCCTCATAAATTGTCACAGCACCTCAGGCTGCCAGAAACAACCATTTACAGCCCAGCTTACTGACTCATCATGATGAAACATTTTCACACCAAAAGTCTGTAGTATTGAAAAAAGAGGAAAGTTTTATTACAGAGTAAAATACCTTTTTGAAGAGTGACACTCACTTTTACTAAATTATTACTCATTACTGAAAGAATAATAAACCTTACTAAGTATTATAAGAAAGTTGCAATAATATTGTCATCTCACAGCCTTTGGTTGAGAGATAACATTTGTGAGAATGGTACCAAATGTCATCGGTTACAGGAAGCTCAAATTAATATATGCTCTTTTTAGAATTAAACCTTATTTTTATTGCAGTATGTGACTGTTAATGATATTAGATGTACATTCTTTCCAGTATAGATCTAAATTAAATGAGTAAATGCAATAAGTCGGCCGTGCATATATTTAACCCCTCTACATTACAATGCAATCCAACAGTCTTGTAATAAATACCACCTTTTGTAAGACAAAGTCTGTGGCCATTTTGGAGGCTGTATGTTGTGCTCTATTGGACTGTGTTAAATCATTCATTATAATGCAGTCCAACAATACACCACAACAAAGTACAGCCTTAAAACTTATGTCAACAACACATAGTAGTGGTCAACAACAAATCTGAAAATTTTAGAATGGCATAAGCCTAAACCTAAGACTACCCTTGTAAGACTTTAATATAAATTAAGACTTATAAGACTCCATTAGGTCACATATTATGAACATATAAAAACTATAAATAAAGAAAACCATATAAAAAAAATAATAATAATAAATTCACAAATACTTTTGTCAAACTCTAGCTTACTGGTCTTTCATTTTTATCACCACCAAAGAGAGCAGCTGTCTGGTAATTTTCTGTGTGTTCCAGCTGAATCACACTGTCAATTATGGGATTTTTGGGCTTTCTGTCCTAGTGCTGGGATATTGTTTCTTTTGGCCATTTGAAAATGACTCTACATTATCCACGGTAAAACATATCAGAAGATCTTCGTCGGTAAGTAATTTTAGACCCACAAAAAAGACAGTACTAACTTGCAGAATAACAGACCCATTGTAGACAGATGTGTAGAGATTAGGGCGCATAGCAAAATTAAGAATAACAATCCCCATAATGCATCTTTCTCAAAGTAACAGGGTCTTCAACCACATACCCACCCACCCCTAAATCAACTATATTAATCTATTAAAAACAGAAAACAAGCTGAACCAAATTGAGGAAACTCCATTATAAGCAATTCTATTATTTAGTCATCCTAGCGGCTACATTTTCAGTTTGTCCATAATGTTATACCTGCAAAACTGACATCCAATGTATAGTACCACTCATCAAATGTCAGTATACCAAATTCTAAACTAACATAAATTAGATGAACATGGTAAACATTACCTTTATACAACATATTTTCATTGTGAGCACATTAGCATGCTGACAATTATATAATTTAGCTCAAAGAACAGCTAGCTCACATGGCCTCACAGACCTTTTGTATCATATATAAAGTATAGATTGTACATTCAAAAGCCCCTGTGGGCTGCACTTTGCATTCTGGCTGCTCTATTAAATTTAGTATTGATAGGACAGACCTTGGTAACAAGGCAAGCAGGGAGGCCAGCTGTGCCTTTGGGGAGCTTTGCTTATTAACAGACAGGGAGTCAGAACACACACAGAGACAAGGATCACTATTGAGCTGTCTGTCACCTGGGAAATTCCTCCTGTCCATACACTGCAAAAAACATCCATCTCAACAAGCAATTTATCTATTTCATCCAGTCTTAAAATCACTGCTCAACAAGTGTGACCACCTCAAGAGAGGACGAAGGGGGACTTTAATTCGTTCCATTTATACTTTATTATTTTATCCTTTTGCCCATCATGCTGTACACTGTAGCTCACATGCAGGTGATCCAACCAATGCTTTTTGATTTGTGAAACAGAAGATCTACAAAACTATTAATTTTCAAAATGACATGTTTAGGCCTACTCTATCTTCTGTTGAGTTTTTAAAGTTAAATCAGCTAGTCATTAAAACAAGAGACTTGTGTTTCTCTTTTTTAAAACCAAGTGTCTTCAAATTAGAGTACTCTAGTGTCCTGATAATATCACAATTGGTAAGAGTTAATACACACCTTAATTACTGAGTTGTGTTTATAACAGGAACTTGTCAATTTTTCAAGTTATTTGCAGTAGTAATTGCGCAAATACAGTTTTTGTATGTCAGCCGCCAGTCGTCACACTGGACTAGTGGAGGAGAATAATGAAGCCCACTGTTTGCTTTGAGGTCTTAGAAGCTCTGTCACAGCAGGTGAGGCCCTTCCTTTCCAGCTGGGGCTAATGAAGCCTGCTAGGACTCTCAATGGTTTCTCATCTCCACTGTCGGAATGAAATTTAGAGATTAAGTCACATAGAAATCCGGCTCACTTTTTGAAGTGAAGTTGCATAAGGGCAAAATCATGCGTCATCAACCCATTCCCAGTCATACTCAAGTCAGTTTTTTTTAAATTTGGTTTATCAAAGATGCTAGTAAAGGAGCACAGTGCATAAAATAAGCACAAGTGGAACGTCAGATAGGTTAGACCACCGTCTTTAACTAACTAACTGAGAGAATTGAGTGAAAGCATTCAGGCCAAAATATAGAAAACAGTCTATGACTGCAATGATTCTGACACTGCAAATAACAACCTAATAAATGAGTTTACAAACTCTATTTATTGTACCATCCCAGAGAAGATTGCCATATGTGATGCAATCGGTCACAACCCCTGGCTTGCAAAGGGTGTCTTAAAATCTATCACGCATAAAAAATACTTCTCTTGAAAAACCCAAGTGCTATAAATATAATAGAGTACAGTTAATACAGTAATTATAGGAATAATCTTACACATATAATTGGGAAAAGTAAAAGTAACCACTATACATACCTCATACAAGCAATAAAGGATGACTCCAAGAAGTTGTACAAAGTTCATACACTGCTGGTAAGGATGAAATCTGTAGTAAAATTCTGAAAGCCATTGCACTTGATATCATGGAGCCACTTACTTATTGTATAAATCTTTTACTGCTCTCTGGAATTGTCCAAAAAAGAGCAAAAATTATACCAGTTTTTAAATCTGGAGATAAAAATGATATGAGCAGTTATTGTCCTATATTAATTAGGCCTACAATCCCTAAGGTCTTAGAGAGAGTAGTGTACAAGAGGTTAAATAGCTACCTTGACAAGCTAAATATGATTGCTTCATCCCAACATGGCTTTATGAAAAGAAATACCACATCCATGGCTGTACTTGGTATTTGTTTTTAAATTGATCCAAGGCTCTATTGATTTTGATATCTTATTGAATAAATTACATCATTATGGAATCAGAGGACTAGCACTTAGCTGGTTCAGAAATAATTTATATGGCAGACAGCAATATGTAAATATTAAGGAACAACTTTCTATAAGGTAAGCCATCAAATGTGGAGTCCCGAAGGGGGTTCTTTCCTTTATTTATTATATATTAATGAATTTTTAAATTCCAGAAAGCTTTATTTGCTGATGACACATTTATTTATGTCACATAAGAGTCCAGTTGGACTGCAAGAAATAATAAAGAGTTAAGAAATGTAGAAATTTGTAGAATCTCTTAAAATCAGTAAGACAAATTACATTGTTTCATTCTAAGAAAAATCAAATGGTAAACAAGCACGTTAGTCTTAAAATAAATGAACAAATTATTGAAAGCGTGAACACCACTAAATTCCTCGGAGTATATATTGATGAATCTTTAAATTTTAAATGCCATATTGATCATCTAACCAAAAAACTATCTAAATACGTTGGACTATTTTTCAAAGTAAGACACCCACAGTCAGCACTTCTCACCTTATATTAAACTTTGAGCCCCATTTAAACAATTGTAATGTTATACGATGTAACACTTTTCCCTGCCGCTTAAAAAAACAACAGATTTTACAGAAAAAAATCATATGGGTATTAACGTGGTCTGAGCTCAATGCCCCTACTCGTCCTCTATTTCATTGCCTTGGTTTATTGAGGTTTACTGAATATATTGTATATCATTATGCTTGCATGATATTCAGGGTCATTCATAGGTTAAACTTCCGATTGTGTGAGCTTATTCCAATCAGTCGTCCCATGCTCACTTATGACACAAGGGAAAAACACCTAATCAACATTAAAAAAAAAAAAACAGTTAAAGTGTACAAGCTTGAATGTAGTTTGTAGGGGACCACAGATTTGGAATGAACATGAGGAAAACTTGAAATTGTCGGTTTTCGTCTCGATCTTCAAGATGAGGAAAACTTATCATATGATTGGTGATTATTTTGTAAGTGCTATATTAGCGGTTTGATTGTTTATCTGTTAGTATTTTTAATTTTTTCATTTATTTCTTCCTCTTTATCTTATTTATATTGTTAACATTATTACTATTATTATTATTAAAGGGCTATATTGTGTCCATGGTAAATTGAGTTGGTATATTATTTGTTGTATATTTATTGTTATCGGGCTCCCTCTGAGAAGCTTTTATTAGCTTATTTGGGATGCCTCATTTCACGCGGCCTGCATCTAATCATTGTACCTCATGAAATTATGTTTAAATATACAAAGATGATGTGTGAAAAAAACGAAACAAAATTCAAAATAAATATTGGTTAATAGATAATACTACATTGAAATGATTATTTTCAGATTAGTGAGGTGTCAATGCCTGTGAAACTAGGATGTCTCTATGTAGGTCTAGGTTTGCTTAGCCTCCAAGTCAGAACAATGTGAGGAACAGTTTTGTCACTCTCATGGTTTTGTCTGCTCCCAGTGAGGCCCTAGGTGCAGGGTGAAATGAATCTCGGGTAAAGGCTCAATTAAAAGGCGTAATCCCTCGGCATGCCGGAGGCACGCTGTGGCCTCCCAGGTCTGAATAGGAAGTGTCAGGAGGCGCTAAAGCATTGAGCAGTGACCGTCAACTCAGACTGACAGCATGTCATCTCTCCTCTTTCAGCTTCACCAAGCAGTGCCCCCTTCTCAACCCTCTCCACCATACAAACATGCACACACACTCTATAACACAAAACACACATACCACATCTACTTTTATCCACATCTGTACATACTGTACATAATAAACACACACAAGCAGAGCCTCACACGCTTTAGCTTTGAGGCTTTTACTAACTCTGGTGAGTAACTCATTGACTCAGACAAATATTATCATAGTCGCTCTCTTGCTCACTGTCCTTCTCCTGCTTACACACTTGTCTATGTAGCCCAGTGCACATAAAAGCATGTACACACATGTAGAACTGCTCAGGAATGCACATTTACACAGATGCATGCATGTACACACTGGCAAAGTAATTAGTGGGTAGGAGTTCAGAGTCCTGGTGGTTTGTGGGCCGGTCGCAATAAAAACACTCGGGTTAACCTCATTAATCTTGGTATCTGCACAGGGTATTTTAACCACCATTATTTTTCATTTTACAAAGAAACACCCAAAGCACACATTTGAAAATATCCTCCAGAGAATTCAACTAACATTGTTGGCATTGTCTGAAGACTGCAGTAGCATGTCCCAATATAAAAAATGGCCTTGATTTGAGAAGGTTTTCATCAACCTCTAGCTTAGTTTGATTGCTAGATAAAACAGAAGTGATTTTGTTAATACGCTCAGTCAAAAAATGAAAGCAATGAAACCGTTGAACCAAAGATGCCAAACTAAAGCACCATGTTAAAGAAAGCAAAGTAAAACTTCTGGGGTAAATAGCACAATCTTTTTTAAAACATGGATGTTGGGTGCAGTGGCAAGCTGCCGAGCTGGAGCCATTTCTATTCAAATTGCTGCAGTCACATGTTTCAGGCCGTTCGCGCTTGGCTGAGCCTTGCTCCCTGGGTTGGATCACCAAGTTAAGGCCCCTGATTAAAATGCTGAAGTGGATCAGCAGATCATTTCACCTTCCCTTTGCTCCAGCATCAAGCTGTTTGTGTCTGCATTCCATTCAACACTGGCTAACACACTGAGCTCTATGCAATAGCTTACAGTTTGTGTAGTCTTGAGAATAGTTCTGTACATTTGTAAGGTGGTAATCTGCAAGAACTTAGTTGTTTTTCTTATGATGATGTGCGATGCTAAGCCCTCATTGCTCTGGTGTTTCTGAACTGCACTTACCAGAACACACTTGGCAAACAATCAGTGTGACATTGTTTTTCTGGTATTTTTTGGTGAACCACTTTTGAGTATTACTCGTGCTTACTAGTTGGGATGCACTGATTTCACTTTTTTGCATTTCAAATCAGGGCTGTAGCAACCGTTGAAGACATTTAAGTGATGTCTGTATTTTTTTCTGGGACTGGGTGTTTTGGCAACAGGAGGGGGAGTTTAACATTGTATCATTTATTAGCTACTAGCTATCATCAAGAACTTGCCTGGAAAAAACAATGTGATTCTGTGCTATTTACAGAGAAATGTTACAATGAGTTAATGCAGTTTTGTAAACTACGTAAAAAGTTTTTGACGCTAAAAAAATCCAAAAATGTGTCTAACTTTAGATACTTTCTTATTGTTGGAAGCAGGCTGTGGGAGGGCTATGGCACTGCTCCCCATAATAAATATGATACTAGTATGTACTGATCCAAAAACCTTCCAAATGTCTTCTTTCTGTTTTAGCTTGAACATTTACAGATGAATTCATAATAATATTACTAATAAATAGAATTTAATGATTCAGTATATCTGGTTCATTACATCACAAAACTTTGTGCTAACAAGCTACAGAAACCCTAAATTCATTATTTATTGTTATCCACAGGACATACATGGTTGAATCATTAGTGCTATGTGGAGTATATCATATCAATCAGTAAAAAGTAAACATGCATGCATTTATTCGAACATTTGCAGGGCATCACTTGAATAAAGGTAGACCACCTAAGCTCAATTACATAGTCCAATGAACTGGGAAAAGTTACAGGAATCTATTCTGTCAAAGCCCAGAGCTGTGAAATATGTTTTATGAAAGGAGAGAATACATTCTCTCATGTTTTGTCAGTCATTTCTAATTTAGCCAATAATTGTAGCTGGTACTGACCCGACCCCTAGCACATGTATAATTGATGCCTTCAGACATAATTGCTATTAATACACTTACTGGCTCAGTATTATATTTTACTCACATTTGTTTAAAGCCATTGATTTTTATCTCAAATTCTGAAATAGCTAGACTGCTATCACGGCTCACAGATGGATGATTGCCAGAGTTGCTTCATGTTTCAGTTGGACAGAGCTGATTGGAAACTGGTTCCCTACTGCTTTTGCTGCTGTTTATAAACCTAATACCGGCACCTAATTTCTGAAAACATTGTAATCTTAGAAATGAGCTGTCTGACTCTTATTTGTGATTCATTAAACATTTGTGTTTAGACCAGTTCTATAAAATATATTGCACTGTGTCTATGTATTCTCCATACATATTACTAGTCAGTTATAACATGTGCATTAGAGTTATTTGACAATAAGATTATTTGCATGTTTCTGTAACGGTAAAATAACACTGTTTGAAAAAGTCCCACTCAGAACAGAGAAAACAGCAGAGATAGACAACATACGAAAATGTACTATTAACACATCTTGGTCAGCCAGGCGATATCAAATTTGATTAGGATTTAGCTTATATACTGTATATCATTATACTGCACCAGGACTGAGGAGTTGCTGTTGGTGTTCAACTGATAATTTCTATGACCCACAATCCTCTCTGGTTACCCAGCAACAGGCTGCCTGACGACATCCCCCAGGAGGGAGATTTGGTTTAGGAAGCAGAGGAAACAGGAGGTGGCTGGCCTATGCCAGGAGACTGAGAGAATAAAGAGAGAGATGCTATATTTTATCAAGTATAGTTGTATGAGCCAACCAGCGCCACAACCTTGTTTCGACTTTATCTAATACAGGTGCCGCAGGATGCCTCCCGGTCAGCTGTTGCACCAGCAGAAAAGAAGCATTGCAGAAAAACCTGTGCAATGTCACAGGAGGAAAATATATAGCACAGGCAGCTTGGCAAGAGGCTGTCCATGGCCTTTAGCGGTGCCATAAACAATCAACAGTTCAATATTCTTTGTGTAGGAATTCCATGTTGTTATGAAAATGTTTATATTCAGTGCAACTGTAATTTATGTTTTTGCTCCCAAGGTAATATTGGCAGCATGAATGCATCATCTACTTGAGGGTACTGTGTCGCACTACAAAATGAAAGTGAAAAAAAAAAAGCAGACTCTGATCTGGAGTGAGGTCTTCTCTTTGTCACGCTTGTGAACAACACGCCACTGCTCTGCATTGATCTGTTGCATGGGAACAGTAAAACGTCTGATCGATTGGTTGAACTTGTTGTGCTCATCATGCGTGTCTGAGCAGACAGAGAAGCAAGAGGTGTGATGGCTCTGCGAGTCAGCAGTTTTATCACGTCGTCCTTGACTGTAAGGAAGCTCCATGCAACGGTGTAAGACCAGTGGTTGGCATTCCACACAATTAAAAAAACTCCATTACAAGTAAAAGTCTTGCATTCAAAATGTACTGGAATTACAGAAGCATTATCAGTAAAATGTATATTCAGTTATATTTTGTACAACATTTTAATGAAAACAAACCTTCTTTGTAGTGCTATTAATGTCTGTTTTAAATTCTATAAAACAAGACCTTAGAAAATCTTTTTCTTTTTTAGCTCCTTTCCACCTATGTAACGCATACTGTAGTGACGTAGTGTTTTTCCTGCATGCCTCTATGATGTGTACCTTTAGACCGCCAATCACAAGATTTATTAGATATTGGTACATTACTGCATGCGTATTGGCTCACTGACGCTGATGAGTTTTACTTTAATCCTTCTAGTATTCTCAATAGTCTACTATGGAGGCAATTCGGTTGGTGCCCAAAGGTACCAAAGTTTTGTACCCAGCCCTAACAGCTGTATCAAGTTACTGCTAATGCAAACCAAACATTTCCTACTGCTGCTGCTTCACATTAAGAGTGTTAAAATGGTGAAAGTGCTCATTATGGAGCAGAATGGCTCCTCTCAGTTATGTCATTATATATCACACTATTGGATTGTTATTATGGATGCATTAGTTTAGTGTGTGAGCAGATTTTTACTGTTG
>NC_048418.1:10929910-10935265 GCF_013103735.1 Etheostoma cragini
ATATATATATATATATATATATATATATATATATATATATATATACACACACACACCTATATAACACTGCATCAGTTTGTTTTATTGTATTGTATTATTTTGAAACTATAGCTGTCAGATAACTGAAAGTAGTACAAAGTAGCATGAAATGTAGGTAGCTAAAACGTGTACTTAGGTACAGTACAGTAAATGTACTTTAGTCAATTCCAACACTGCCTGCATGTATACATTTCTGGCTAGTATCTTTAAAGCCGTAGTGCATAGTTTCTGTCGCCCCCATGAGGAACTCTAATGAATGACAACAAAACTGTTGCCGCGTCTACATGACACAAGCCTTACGTAATTGCGCACGCGCCCCCACACCTCCTCCATGCAGTTACGCGTACCCAAGGAGGATCATGATGGACTCTTCAGAAGAGATAATTATCTTCACTTGAGCTTTGGTGTGAGGAAGTCACTGGGCGACATAATCTTCTAAACAATACTGATATACACAAAGAGGGTTTTGTGGAGCTTATAGTCTTCATTATCTTTAGAACAACTCATTTGGCAATGCCTTGAATGTAACAGATGTTAATCAATATCAAAAAGCACTAAAGTTTTAAGGAAATTGTCCAATCACAACAAAGTTATTTATCACAAACTAAGGAGAACACAAACCGATTGTATGATGACTGGATCCACAGGAATTCACCATCAGACACCTATATTGACATGTGAACCTTTCTCATTGTTGCGGCCGCCCTACAACAGCCATTGATTCTAAATTCACCCTGCAGACGACTGAGAATCGATCCCTTTTTGAGTCGCCTAGATCTTCTGCCAAGTACAAACCCCGGCAAATGTCTCCCTTTCAGCTGAAAGAAAACGTCTTTATGCTCCGAGAAAAAAGCACACCCATACTGAAGGCCATGTTTTTTTGTCTACGGTTCAACACCCTAATTGATTTTTTTTAATAACGCTCCCCTGAAGAAGAGAAGGTAGTTTGTTTCTTCTCAACTCAGCCTCACTTGTGGATTTACAAGGCATTAGCATTCTGGAGAGAATGGGCTGCTCCCCTTTGAGAGGATGGGAAAAAAAATCATTGTCAGGAAGCAGTTGTCTGTAAATGAATGGCAGGGTCACCCACCACAGTAAAATGGTAATGAGGAACAGTACACTAGTTCAGAACGCAGGAGGGCTTGAAAGAGGCAAGCTTGAATATCACATGCCAAATTGAAGCGTAGTCTCCTTGACACAATCACTGAAAACAAACTAATCAAAACATATGGCAATCTGGTCACGGTTAGAAATAGTTTTTTTAAGGATCCAATTTCCTAATAAGGTTCATGTGTCAACACAATACCATTAATATTTTAGAATTTAAACTTTCTCTCTCGTCTGGAGTGGATTGCTGAAAAGGCTTAAATCTTAAATTATCAACACTGCAGTTATTAGAGAGGAGGGCAAAGTTCAAAACCACAACACTCCAACAGAAGATGTAAATAGATATTCTCGTTTTCCCGGAACATCCATATTTTTGAAAATGATTTGATAATTGAATGCAGAATGGGTTTTCTATAAAATTACAGCCAGCAAGGCTAAATGATGTAAGCTTCTTATGTGAACGTTGTGTATTCTGAAGGACAAATTCAGTGAAATGTCACGTCATATCTAGCTCACACTGCAGTAAGGAAGTGTCATTGCTAGCTGTTTGATCAGCCCTTGACGGACATGTTACAGAAACAGTGTGACCTTTCTGGAGATGCCACGGCTACTGGATCAGCAGTCTGTCGAGGTGGTACACAACTCGGTTGTACACACCCACTGCAGATGCTGTACTCAGAGAGAGGTCCCCAAGCCTTATCACCTCAGAGTGTGTTGAATTTTAGTTTCCTGTTAGGATAACGTTTGACTTTCCTATCTCGATTTAAGGTGTTACTGTCTATTGCCACCACAGTGTGATTCCAGCTGCCTCAATTGAGCTGTCATGAGGACTTACATTTAATATAAACACAAGGTTATATGCATGGATATAAGCACAATAATTACAAAATGGGCCTAGAAGCTATTTATTTGTTGTTAGTCTTTAGTTGTTGTTAATAATATAAGAAGTATTGTTTGATAATTCTAGATTTTTACTTTATTAAGATGAGATTTTTGATGGCATTTTATTTTGCTAGGTGGTTGTCTAGTTAATTATTTAGGACCAGCATGCACCTGGGTGGGCCTACTTTTTTTTTTTTTTTACCAGAGCAAGAGAGGCAACGAGAGCCAATATTTCTTTGTTCCTTTGTTTGCTTGCTTGTTTTTGGAGAAATAAATTCTAACAAACTTTAGAACGGACAATGGATTTATGTTGCCTACATGCCCATGGTGCCGTTGATTTTAGTTTGATTTTACTGACTAATAGCCTATGCAGAGCCAAGGGAACAGATAAAAGGGACATTTGAGACCATACTAGAATTAAAAGGGGGTGAAAGAATATGAATAAGTGGGTAGACAGTGAAACACTCTACCCACTACCCAGTGCTAACATTCTTCGTAAATTAAGCAACTAGTCAATCCAAAAAAAATGAATTGGAAGCCGTCTTGATAATTGATTAACTGCTGAAGTCTTTGTTTAAAGAAATTGACTAACTATTGTTCCAGCATCTCCAATCTGTTTGTATCATTGTAAACTGAGCACTATAGCTCAGTGCTAATCACAAACTACAAACCCCAATTCCAATGAAGTTGGGACATTGTGTAAAACGTAATTAAAAACAAAATACAATGGTGTGGAAATATTTTCCAGGCTATATTCATTTGACTACAAGATATTTAATGTTCAAACTTACTCATTTAAAATGTGATGCCTGTGACACTTTCCATAAAAGCGGGGACAAGGGCAACAAAAGACTGGGAAAGTTGAGGAATGCTCAAAAAAACTCTATCATAATTGGGTATTAAAAGGAGCATCCCCTAAAAGTTGTTCACAAGCAAGGATGAGGCGAGATTCACAAACTTTGTGAACAGTTGCTAGAGCAAAATTTAGGAATTTTGTCATCTACAGTCCAAAATATCAACAAAACATCCAGAAATTCTGGAGAAATCTCTGCAGTAATAAGCAGAAAACCATTATCAGTTAAGACAAGTAACACAACACAGGTTACTCCTCCAGGACAGTCTTACATTTTTTTTATGGCCTAAAAAAAGGAATCTCCTGCTTATGCTTTTACGTTTAGTTGTCATGATGATGTAAAAAGAAAGTCATCCATTTCTCTTTAGCCTTCTGGCTGAGATTCTCTCCACTGGGTAACCATATTTATATATTTATAAAACCGTCCATATGCAGCACTTAACTTACAGGTTGTTGCCTTAGTTACGTACCTGGGGCTGGACACTGTACCTGGAAAAAAATGGATCTATCAATGCAGCACTTAAAAAAACATACAGTAAGTAGCAGGATTACCTTAATCTCACAACAGACTTCTGCATCAGTTTTAGTTTTAGATGGAGGCCCATTGAAATAATAAATGTTGGTCCATTTTCGAGTACATATATGATGGGAATCTTGATATCAAAACCTTCTGCAAATATGTTTGCCATGAGCATTGTAAGGTTTATTGGATCTCTTTGCCCACAGCACTACTCTGGTTTTTCATTTTAACTTTCAGAGGTAGGCTACACCTGTGTACTCAACCAGTAACTAGAAAATTTTCTGTAAGGCAAAACATGTAGCATGTTAATTGTAAAACCCTGAGTTGGAGATTTTCTGGCCGATATCAATTATTTTCCAAAAACAAGTTATTCAAATGTGTTTGCGCTTAATGAATGTGGTATCTATCATCTGTGGCTAATTAGGTTCCACATAAGCACAGTCCATCATAGACTCATCATTAGATAATTCATGTCCTCGTAAAACGGGGAGTTCATCATTATCTTTGCAGAATAGTTTTATATGCAATACAAATATGAATCTGTAGTAGCCTTACATCTAGAAAAAAACATTTATCAAAAAGGTACTTTGGCACTCATTTTATAAATGCATATTTAGTAATTTTCTAACAATTAATAGAACAAATGTATTTATTAGGGACTGATATTCAAACTCACTTCATGGAAATTGTTGCAACTCTGTAATCCACAGCAGAATGATAAACATATTCCAATCATGTTGATTTATTTAAGTGTTTGAGTAGCGCTACATAGTAAACTGATTAATGTTTAATTTGTATAACTATTCACAATTTTGTTTGTCTTATGGTATATTCTAACAGATATATAGTATGTTTTCTCTTCTTTAAAGCTGCTCTAATATTTATCTATTAATAATGGATCAAATGACTACTGTATGAATAATGTGACAGGGGACAGTTGTAGTGATGAACCCACAGAGAATTAAAACTAAACTCAGCCGTTCCCGTCAGTTATATGAAGCACATAGTTTGGGTTTTACAGCCTGCAACTTTACTGTTTTGGTTTCCTATCAAAGGATGTTGTTTTCAGCACACACACAAGCTCTGAAAACTCTGAAAACTCACTGTGCACTACTTGCTCAGCACCAGACGTGAAGCATTTAGCAGATAGAGGGCCAGATAGTCGGTGGAAACCACAGCGGACAGGATGGTGAATATTGGACTAACGTTTGTTAGGTAGACAGAAACACAACTCCATATGAATGCTAATGTTGCTCCATGTTTGCTAGATGTACAAATAGGCAACTATTTGCTAATACGTTATTTTCAAAGTGTTGTGTTTGCAGCATTTTCCCACTGCAGACAAACCCAGGCTGTTTTCCCTTACTTGCAGACTTTGGACACAGCTAAGCTAAACATGTACTGCACTTACTCCAGCGGTATACTTAGCTCCCAGACAGTATGTACTATAGTTATATTTACTAAAACTGAAATCCTACAAAGTTTACTAACCTGAAGATGTGAGTAAAGTTTGTCTAACGTATGATATATTGGTCAAGAGAGTTAAGGTGGGTTTACACCACTACCACAACAACAACCCTGCTGCACACATGATACAGTGTGTATTGGAGGAAACATCGGAGAGCTGGTCAGGTTGTAAGTGCTTTGGTCTGTAGCGTGTGCCATGACCCCTGGCAGGGCCTATTAGAGGAAATGTCTCTGTGGTCTACATGCCTACAACCTCTCTGGCAGCCACCAAGCAACATCAATTACATCCACAGCAGCTCCAGCCTATAGCTACACTAGTATATTGCCATCACCGCAGGGGTAATTGGTTCGCTATATACTTCCAATTCCGAGCAAGTTGCAGCCTATTTTTCCATTCAGTCAACATTGGTCCATGTTAAAATTGCTATTAGAGTCTGCAGCTTCTAGATGAGGGCTTAAGATTGAACAATAAAGGGGGGGGGGGGGG